>NC_069681.1:28300967-28603997 GCF_023699985.2 Odocoileus virginianus | reverse complement strand
ATAGAATGGATAAACCATAAGGTCCTACTGCATAGCACAGGAAACTATATCCAATATCCTATGATAAACCATAATGGAAAAGAATATGAAGAAGAATGAATGTATGACTGAGTCATCTTGCCTCACAGCAGAAATGAAACTCAACATTATAAATCAACTATGCTTCAATAACATTTTATTCTTAAAAAAGAGCTTTCCCTAATACATATAAGAGAAACATACTGACGTGTCCTCCTAGCTTTCTGCTGCAAACTTTTCATGGGTGTCCTATTTAATTTCTTCTCAAGTAGCCTCATCTTTTGTTCCTTCCTTCGCTGATTTCTGTGGTGGTGTTCAGTCACTCAGTCACGTCCATCTCTTTGCTACCCCATGAACTGCAGCATGTCAGCCTTCCTTGTCCTTCACTGTCTCCCGTAGTTTGCTAAGACTTGTGTCCGTTGAGTCGGCAATGCCATCCAACCATCTTATCCTCTGTCGTCCCCTTCTCCTCCCGCCTTCAATCTTTCCCAGCATCAGGGTCTTTTCCAATGAGTTGGCTCTTCCCATCAGATTGGCCAAAGTATTGGACCTTCATCTTTAGCATCAGTCCTTCCAATGAATATTTAGGGTTGATTTCCTTTAGGATGGACTGGTGTGATCTCCTTGAGGTCCAAGGAACTCTCAAGAGTTTTGTCCCTGCTTTTAGGCTTTCTTGTTTCAAAAGCTAGCTCACATTATTATTTAACTCTCAGTTCGTGCATCCCCAGCTACAGTATGCTCTCCCTCTGACCAGTGATGTGTGTAGACATCATCACCGCCCGATCCTGGCATGTATCAGGGCTCCAGGACACAGGGTTAGGTCATGAGGAAGGATCACTGGCTAAGAAAGCTGATGGGCACATGGGCTCTGTCTGTTTGCAAGAGAAAGTGGTGTACCCAGGATACCTTGGGCGGTGAGAGGTATGACTGAACACATACACTGCTGTGGTATTGTTCAGCCCGGGCTACTGTAACTAGATAACACACATAGATAATTTGACAGTTGAAACAACAGACCTTTATTTCTCACACTTCTGGAGGCCTAAAGTCCAAGATGAAGGTCCCAGAAGATTCAGTGTCTGGTGAATTCGCTCCCTGGCTTGTAGATTCCCCTCTTCCTGATATGCCTCACGTGTCAGAGAGAAAGATGCTGTGTCTCTTCTGTTTGTGAGGCCACTAATCCCAACACAAGGGCCCCACACTCATGAACCTATTCCACCCGAACTACCTCCCAAAGGCCCCACCTCCCAGCATTGCAGAGAGGGTTAGGGCTTCAGCACATGATTTCTGGAGGGGCTTGAACTTGCCGTTCAGAGTGGATCAACGGTCCCCCGGGGTGGCCTCTGTCAATTCTTTACCTCTCTCTGAGCACACGTAGCCCCTCTTGTCCTTAGGTGGGACCTCTTTCCTCTCTCCTTGTATTTCCGTTGGCCCTGTCTCTTGCTTTGAGCAATGACACATGGGAGGAGCAATGCTGTGCCTCTTCCAACCCTTGAGCCTTCTTTGTCCTCCTCCTTAGAAGCCCATCGCCTCACGAGAGTTCTGACCACCTCCAAGCCAACGTGGTGAGAAGGCCTGACCTGACCACATGGAGCAAGAGGGCAAGCCGGCAGTGGGGCAGACTTGTGAGCAAGCCCGCCTGGCCCAACCAGCTCACTCCAGTGGAGACACAGGGATGATGAGCCCAGCTAGCCTCACGGGGAGCAGGACCTCTGAGTTCCTTAATCCCAAGAAGTCATGGTGCTCTAAACCACTAAAAGCTCTGGCATAGATTCATATAAAACAGGAGATCATTCCAACACAAAAAAAGGTTTAAAAATGTTTTGGAAGAAAAGTGATCCCCCAGCCACCAGTATGGGTCCCCCTGGTGGCTCAGATGGTGAAGAGACCTGAGTTCAAACCCTGGGTCAGGAAGATGCCCTGAAGAAGGGAATGGCTACCCACTCCAGTATTCTTGCCTGGAGAAATTCCATAGACAGAGGAGCCTGGTGCCACCATCCTTGGGGTGGTCAAAAGGACACAACTGAGCAACTAAGACACAAAGTTTCCTCAAGAGATAACCTAAAATAAAAAAGAAAGAGAGAGGGAAACTGAACACTGATTTTAGGTCATTAATCCACTGCAGGTCCTGCCCTTTCCAGTAGGTACACTCTGGTCAAGAAGTCAACTGTTGGTATTAAAAACTGAATATTCATGCAGAAACTGCTACTGATTCATCACGAGCACCCCATATCCCCATCATTTCATGGAAGGTCTAAGGAACCAGAGAGACTGGGGATTTCAGACTTCCCCGGGGAATAAAAGAAATTCACTTCCACCCCCCGGAAAATGTGGCTTTTCCCAGATGGAACTTATTGTGAAAAGCTACATAAAAGTAAAAAAAAAAAAAAAAAAAAAAAACTTGGGGTGAAGTCAATTTAATGTTTACCAAATGCATTTATTAAGCAGACTTTTTCTTATTGAAAATTTCCATCGTGGGCCTGGAAAAAGATCAAGGGAAGTCCTCATTAAATAAGCCTATTTTATGCAAACTTCCATGTCCATCAGCCAAAAACAGTTACAAAGCATTCAGAGAGGGGGGAGCAGACCGCACCCTGGACAAAACCGTGAACTTGGTGAACCCCACCTCTGGCACCACCAATTTCCCTTCTCGGCCTGCTTCTCCCCTCCCCAGGGGAGTTCACTATCTCATTCAGGATGGGGTCATCCCACCCACCACAACTCCATCTGACCCAGAGGGCAGAGCATACACCTACCACAGAGCGTGAGTGCAAGCGGAGGGTGTTTTTTTTTTTTTTTCTTCTGATTATGGAATAAGAGGTTTTCTTCCAATTAAAGGGAAAGCTTTCCCAACATCACATCAAGCAGAAGAATGCCAACAGTTCCCGTGTGGACCCCAGTCTGAGGGCAGAGACTTTCACATTCCCGGCACATGATAAAGCAGTGGCTCCCAAACCATGAACTGGGAACCCTGTGGATCGTCAGAGCTTCCATCTATTTTCTTAAAGGACAGAAGAAAATCCCTCCTGTTGTGAAAAAGGGAGAAGGAGGACTTTGTATTTTACATTAAAAGAGAAGTTAGACTTGAAAAGTTGTGAAGCAGTGCAATTTTGTAAAAAAAAAAAAAAAACAAAGAATAGGTGGGCTTCCCTGGTGGCTCAGTAGTCAAGAATCCACCTGCAATGCAGGAGGCACAGGTTCAATCCCTGGTGCAGAAAGAGCCCGCAGGCCACAGAACAACTGGAGCCTGTGCGCCGCACTATTGAACCCACGCTTGAGGGCCTGAGAGTCACAGCTACTGAAGACACGTGTCCTAGAGCTCTTGCCCCACAGTGAGAGAAGCCGGCAGTGAGAAGCCAGTGCATCACAGCTAGAGAACGGCCCACACAGCAGCAAAGACCTAGGACAGCCACAAATAAAATAGATACAATCATTTCTGAAATATTAAAAAAAGAACAGCTTCCCCCACCAAAAAACCCATGGTCTGATGGAGAAGTTGGTCAACGAGACAAAAGAAAGGTAGTTCAATCTAACATGTGGGATTTCAAAATAGCGCTGGAGATGGATATTGTACCTGTGTGTGCTATTTATCTGTACATATATTCTCACCCTGTAGGTAGACAGATGAAAGGAAGGATGGATGGATGGATGGAGGGAAGGATGTTACATAGATTTCCTGCCTGTTCACTGAACTGAACAGAGATGATGAGGTTAGTAGTAAAGTTCTATGGAGACATTGATATTTCAGTGGTTATTTTTAATTAGGGCTGGAAGTGAGAGTTGGACTATAAAGAAAGCTGAGCACCGAAGAATTGATGCTTTTGAACTGTGGTGCTGGAAAAGACTCTTGAGAGTCCCTTGGACAGCAAAGAGATCCATCCAGTCCATCCTAAAGGAGATCAGTCCTAGGTGTTCATTGGAGGGACTGATGTTGAAGCTGAAACTCCAATACTTTGGCCACCTGATGCAGAGAACTGACTCATTTGAAAAGATCCTGATGCTGGGAAAGATTGAGGGCAGGAGGAAAAGAGGACGACAGAGGATGAGATGGTTGGATGGTATCACCGACTCAATGGACATGGGTTTGGGTAAACTCCAGAAGTTGGTGATGGACAGGGAGGCCTAGCGTGCTGTGGTTCATGGCGTCACAAAGATTTGGACATAACTGAGTGACTGAACTGAACTCCATGGTGGCTCAGCTGGTAAAGAATCCACCTGCAATGCAGGAGAACTGGGGTCAGTCCCTGGGTTGGGAAGATCCCTTGGAGAAGGGAGTGGCTACCCACTCCAGTGTTCTGACCTGGAGAATTCCATGGACTGTGTAGTCCATGGGATCACAAAGAATCAGACACGACTGAACGACTTTCACTGTTTTTAATTAGGTGTAATTTCATTCATTCATTCAATACCAGCATCATCCAGGCAGTTGTAGGGCCAGGAAGACTCAATCCATGAGTATGGCCACTGCCCTTAAGATGTGGGAAACAGGCATTAGAAGCAATAATTCTATCTACCTGGTGTGATCCGCTCTCACTACACCGAGGGACAAATCTAGTGATCTTTACCTTCACAATGAAACACATGAGCCTCCCCACGTGCTCCCAGATGCCAGATCCAGCCGCTTCTCCCTCCCCAGCCCAGACTCCAGGGCTGTGGGCATCACTTTCTCTCATGTCCCCCTCTGGCCCCCAGCGCCTGCTCCCCTAAGCAGCAGCCTAGCTCAGATGACTGGGTGCCTACGCGGCTCCAGCTTCTGGCAAAATGATTGCTGAGAAATTTTTTCAAATCACACCCACTCCGTGTCTCCCCTCCTCACTGGGGGTCGATGCCCATGGACTGTGTCTGGGCCATGCTGCTCACCCCACTGTGTCTCCCACCTTGAAAGATGGGGTTCTTGCAAGAGGCTTGTCCCTTCCCTCCCAAAGGCCTTTGTGCTCTTTATGAAAGTCCCTGCCTCTTTCCCCCAGCATAAAAAACTCCCAGAGGAAGAACAGCATCTGCTTAAGACAGAAGAAAAGCTACGAAAGGATGACTCACTGATTTGCCTCCCCCTCACTTACCTAATCTGGGGGGTACTAGCGTCACCTCCCCGTGGCCCAGGGGAGGAAGTCGAATGCTTTCTCCCACACTTAGGAGCATCGGCTTTGTGGTGACCTCCTGCCCTCAGCCAGATGTTCAGAAGATACATTCATTCTCGTAAGTTCCAGAGGCCGGCAGCCTGAGGTCAGTTTTGGCAGGCTGGGGCCGAGGGGTTGGGGCCGGCAGGTCTGGGTCTTCTGAGGACTGTGAGGGCTGAGCCTCTCCCGGGTCAGTCCAGCTTCTGGCATCTGCCGCTTCCCTTGGCTTGTGGCCACTTCCCCCGTCTGCAAAGGGCTTCACTCCGGCATCTGTCTGGGTGGTCCCATCACCTCCACCTCTGTGGTCACATCAGCCCCTGCCTCCCTCTCAGCAGCACACACCTGTGATGACAGGTAGGGCCTCCTGGATACTGCACAGTAATCACATCAGCAAGGTCCCTGTTCACCATGAGATGACAGAGGCTCCAGGGGCTAAAGCCTGGATCTGCTGCAGGTGTGCCGCAGTGGGGGATGGGGAGGGGAGGGGGTCGATCATTCATCCTAGCCCTCTGAGTACAGGGGATTCGAGAGTTCTTTATAGCTTTTTCTGTTGGGTAAATTTTGTATGTGCATGAAATTATCTTAACACATGTTTAAAAGATGAACAAGGGCTTCCCTGGTGAGACTCAGTGATAAAGAACTCGCAGGAGTCAATGCAGGAGATGTGGATTCAGTCCCTCAGTCTGGAAGAGCCCCTGGAGAAGGGAATGGCAACCCACTCCAGCATTCTTGACTGGGAAATCCCATGGACAGAGGAGCCTGGCGGGCTACAGTCTGTGGGGTTGCAAAAGAGATAGACATGACTTAGCGACTAAATAACTGCAGTAGAAAAAGATGAACAAGTTTGGAAGCTAATACCCTGGAAAAAATTGAACTTCACTTTATCTGGCCCCTCCAATTCTTCTGCCTTCATTTCATGAAAAATATTTATTAAATCTTACATGTCCAACAGCATCTCGATTCTAACACCCACACGCCTAATTTTACTTTAAAGGCAAGCGCTAACAGTATGAGCCCAACTGCTGTCTTTCCAAAAAGCTGAGAAAAAAACCTTTAAGAAAAGTTTTCCCAGCACTGAAATATATAAATTTAATGCTGCCAGAGAAGGCATACTTCTACAATCTTACAAGGACACTAATAATTAAAGAGCTAAGAAAGAGTCTCCAGGGGCTTTTTTGTTTTTTCTTAACATTCTTGCCTGAACAGTGAAGTAACAGCCCAATGCAATTATAAATGTTGCTCTGTATCTGCTCTGGGTCTCTGCACAACTATTCATGCAGGCCTGCAGTCTGACCAGCCTCGATGCTTTTATTTCTATGACTTAGAACTCTGGTGATCCCTGAGTTCCTGTTGTTCATTCGTTCAGTCGTGTTCGAGTCTTTGTGATCCCGTGGACTGCAGCATGCCAGGCTTCCCTGTCCTTCACTGTTTCTTAGAGTTTTCTCAAATTCATGTCCACTGAGTCAGTGATGCCATTCAACCCTCTAGTCTTCTGTCAACCTTCTCCTCCTGCCCTTAATCTTTCCCAACATCAAGGTCTTTTCAATGAGTTGGCTCTTCGCATCCTTCCAATGAATATTCAGGGTTGATTTCCTTTAGGAAGGACTGGTTGGATCTCCTTGCAGTCCAAGGGACCCTCAAGAGTCTTCTCCAGCACCATAGTTCGAAAGCATCAATTGTTTGGCGCTCAGCCTTCCTTCCTTTGTCTTGCATTATCATCATCATGGCCTCTGGGTGGTGGGAAGAACTGCAGGACAGAGGTTCCAAAAAACTAAGAAGCAAGTCTCCCAGGACTCTGTGACCTGCCACTTCCCCCAGCTCAACCCACTCTTGGACCTGTAAGAATGACAATCGAAGTAATGCCATTCATTGCAGACACTCAGGCAACAGCTTTCTGTGAAGGAAGAAGGGTCTGGAAAACCAGGCTCAGGAGTCGCCCCCAGCTTGAGCTGAGGTGAGTCAGGCACATCTGAGCATGGAGCTCTGATGAAGTAGTTTATCAGGTGGACAGAAAGCAGAAATTTCAGGTTTGAGGAAAACAACTCCATTCTAGGCAAGGATGAAGAGAACTCATAATGAAACAGTTGAAAGCTTATACAAAGCAATTTCCTGAAGAAAGTGATTTGAATCACAAAGAAAAGAAAAAAAAAATCAACTTGGACAAACTGCCAAATGTTTTCACTTGGGATTTGAATGAATTCCTGGACAAATCAAGAAGAGATATTAAAATGGAAGGTAATAAAGATACTTTGCAACTTGTTCCTTTATAATATTTCCATAAGCAAAGGAAGTCTTGAGGGTTTTTGCCCCAACTATTTTCACTAAATAAGAACTATTTTTCAGTGTTTTATTTCTCAGGGTGTTTTTATTTCAGTGTTTTATTTCAGTGTTTTATTTCTCAGGTTTATTTATTTATTTATTTCTCAGGTTTTATTTCTTGGGGTGGGGGCAGAGGAGGGATAACTGTCCAAAATCCATTTGCTGAATATACACAGACTCCCCCTTTCCTCAGTTCAAAGGTCTCTTTGTTTCCAGAATTACATTCCTTTAGGTTCTACTTTGCAAATTCCCTTTCCTATGATCTTCTCCAAAATCAAATGGGAAAAAATGATACCATCAGGATATTTGAATATTTGTCTCCTGGTAGCTCTGACAGTTAGAGAAGGCAGTGGCATCCCACTCCAGTACTCTTGCCTGGAAACTCCCATGGACGGAGGAGCCTTTAGGCTGCAGTCCATGGGGTCGCTAGGAGTCGGACACGACTGAGCGACTTCACTTTCACTTTTCATTTTCATGCATTGGAGAAGGAAATGGCAACCCACTCCAGTGCTCTTGCCTGGAGAATCCCAGGGATGGGGGAGCCTGGTGGGCTGCCGTCTATGGGGCCGCACAGAGTCGGACACGACTGAAGCGACTTAGCAGCAGCAGCGGCAGCAGCTCAGACGGTAAAGCGTCCGCCTGCAACGCTGGAGACCTGGGTTTGATCCCTGGGTCAGGAGGATCCCCTGGAGAAGGGAATGGCAACCCACTCCAGTATTCCAGCCTGGAGAACCCCATGGACGGAGGAGCCTGGCAGGCTACAGTCCATGGGGTCACAAAGAGTTGGACATGACTGAGAGGCTTTACTTTCACTTTTAACTATGCAAGAGACTGGGATCCTTGCCACCCCACCCTGCCGCCCCCCACCCAAAACACACTCATTACCAAATTCATGTGTGATTTTTATTAGAAGGTGGGGTCTTTGGGGGTGATGAGGTCATGAGGATAGAACCCTTTCAGTGGAATTAGTGCCCGGAGAGCTCCCGTGCGCCTCCCTCCAAGTAAGAACACAGAGAGAAGTCAGAATCAGAATCTCTCTTAACACTAACTGTGCCAGCAGCTTAATAGCGGACTTCCAGCCTCCAGAACTGTGAGCAATAAATTTCTGTTGCTTGTAAGCCACCAAATCTACGGTATTTTGTTATTGCAGCCTGATTGGATTAAGACAAACTACTTTATGACAATTTTGTTCCTTTATGTGCTGAAAGGCACCCTAGTGATGGCTATACTTACTCCAGACATTTTCCCACTGATGCTTTACCGCAAACCTGCTAACTGTAACAGCTAGGTTACTGTTAATACAAATGCACTCTCAGCAAAAAACAGCTAGCACTTTCCTTTCTACAGACATCACTGCTACTATCTCTGCCATCTTCCGTTATGCGGAATTAGAAGAGTGCAGGTTCGCTTTTCATACTTCAGTACGTCTTTATCTCACTTTAGATTGAAGGGGCTCTTAAGTAACCAGAGCGATTTCAATCTCCTGTCCTCTTTAACCTTCATCCCTTCTCAGGTCAGAATCGCAGTCTATGCAGTTAGCTAGTCAGTTGCCCTGACAGGTCTCCCGATTTGCCTCTACTGACCTGCAGGATGTTTCAGCAAGGCCTCTGCAAGTGGGAGACAGGCTTTGGCTTTATCCGAATCAACATCGAGACAAGTTGTGACCACATCTTCTTTCACTTCAGTTTCTTTCAAACCCCACAGAGAGAGAACTTGAGTGCCCCAGACTCTCGTTCTTGCCTGTCCTCTCATTTTGAAACCAAAAAAAAAAAGTCAAATTTCCTCCACTTTCCCTTTCCTTCCCCCTCCTCTCTCCCTTTTCTCCCTCCTCCTCTCTCGTTAGATTGTTTAATGGACAAAAGAGCAAGTGTGATTTTTATAGATGCACATGAATATTAATGAGCTCATAGTTAGTGTCATATGATGGTGTCTCAACAGAAAGCGCTCTTGCGTTAACTAATCCGAAGAGGTACTGGGGACATTGAAATCTCAGTGTTCTGGCCCCGGTGGGGAGGTCAGTGAAGAAAGCTGAGTTCTCCCTTCCTGGAGACCCATTTGTCGGGTTTCTTCCAGCGACAGACATCAAATGATGTCTACTTCATCAGTAAATCCTCCTTCACAGCTAAACCCTACAAGTAAGTGTCTCAAAACATGAAGAATGGTGATTGTGCTGTATCATGGGTAAGAGCCTCGGAAAGCAAAGCTTGATGCTGAAACATAGAGAAACTACAATTAACTATGCAGACACAGTGGATTTACCACTATTAAACAACTGACTTACAAACTCAGTTTTTAACTCAGCCACTGACCACACACTCTTCTCTATAACACATCTTAATCCTATGCAATTCAAAGCTTGCTTGTTCAAACTATACCAAGCTTGAAAGCATTTCAAACACATGTCAGAACAATGGGAGAAGGGCCATCAGCTCCTCACCTAAGACTGAGTGTAGGCGGCGGAGTTGTCCCCCTTCCTTGGCAGCATGGTGCTGCATTGCCAATTCTGCCTAGCTCCTTGCCCACTCTGCTTGGCTACACACCGAGTTTGCAGAACTGTTCTAACAACAGAAATCAAAACGTCACAGCATTTCTTTTTTAGTAAGTCATTTGGAGATTACTATCAGCCTCTCTTCCCTGTCTTTCAAAACTTACTTTGAAATGGAGAGGAAATTCCAAGAATGGCAGTATACTCCCTTTCTAATTTTATAATAAAATGATGCCTTTACATTTATTTTCCTTCAGTAAGTACACACGCATGATAAAAATGCATATCTGCTCACATTCTCACTGCCAGTACCATGGAACATCCTTCTCCTCCAAACATTCACAGACTATAATTGGAGTACCACTTCTCCTAACACCAGCATTCCATGTGTATGTAGATGGCTCATGGATGCAGAGTGAGCAGAGTCTCTACATATATATGCAGAGTCCTGCATGCACACATACACTTCCCTTGATTCCTTCAAAATAAAAAATGCTTGAAGTAAAGTCACCTTAAAAGTAAAAACTCAAATTGACAAAAAAGCCAAGTTAATAGGCTGGCTCATGGCTATCAAAAAACAGGAGTGTCTTTTGAGCAAATGGGCCTTTTTCAGTGACCAGAGATCATTTCAAATTGCTTATTACCCACCTGAGCATGCAAATTTTAAATACCTTGCTCTATTATATCCATTCTATTACATCAATTCTTTCAGCAATTTCCTTGTAAAATTAGATTTGTGTTACTGCTCTCCCCCGCAAACCCCTGAACCAAGCACTGTGGAAATCTCAATTGCCTTTCATGCCAGATTTAACCTTATGATACACGCATTAAATACAGATTAACATCTTGTCTCCGAGAAACTTACATTTAGTAGACCAGCCAAAGTTTCATTAACATATAAATCAACATACAATCCATGACAAGAAAACTAGCCAGGTAGAGTTTGTGTTCTTCTTTACCGAGCCCACGGGTAAAGCAGGCTTCTATTCAGGACAACGAACCAAATGGATTTTCCTAAAGTCATGGAAATGAACAAAATGGATTTTTCCAGGCCCACACATCTCAATTGTGTAACTGATCATTCAAAATTAACCTGGGAAATCCAGCCTCATTCCAGTGATCTCCAAGGCTCTGTTTCATGGGCGATGCCTTAGATTTACTTCAGTGTTTCTCTAAAACCCACAAGAACTGGGAACACAGTTTCATCAGGAAACGAATTCCCCTCAGGAGTTCCCCTCAAGGTAAAATGAAAACTTACTCTGTATTTCAGGTCAGATGGACAGTCCTGTAATTGCATCATAGCAATTAAATGGCTCTTTTTATTATTTCCTAGAGCAGAGTGAATGCAATTTCAACACAAGAGGCTCTGTCCCAGCTCTTCCTCTTATATGACAGAGAGATTCCCGCAAAACCCCTGGAAGTGAGAGTGACAATCAATTGGGGACAGGCACAGAAAAGAAATGAAAACTGTCATTTATACCAGAATAACAACCACACAAAGATGTAATCAATATGTTGAAAAAAGTGGCTTAAAAAAAATCTATCATTTTCTTTTTTTTTTTCTAAGTCCCATTACAAACCCTAAGTTCTCTACTCTCCTTGCATTGTTGTGTCTTTTCTCTATACTTTGAATCATAAAAATCACTCCTCTTTCATTTTTTTCAGAGTCCCTTGGAGATCTAAGTCAATGAGCTTTCTATAATCCATGTTCTTTCCTTAATACTAAGAAATGTAATTCTTGGACTCAAGACCAGAAATTGGCTGTCCATATGAGTTGAGCCATCTGAGAAATGTATTCTTATTTTTTCTATAAAATAAATGTATTCATACTCAATTGTTTCAGTGGGATATTTAAGAAGGAAACTAGACTCTTTATGGTAAGATGTGTTGGAATAGGGCTTCCCAGGTGGTACCAGTGGTAAAGAACCTGCCTGCCAATGCAGGAGACATAAAAGATGTGGATTTGATCCTTGGGTCAGGAAGATCCCCTGGAGGAGGGTTTGGCAACCTACTCCAGTGTTCTTATTTGGAGAATCCCATGGACAGAGGAGCCTTGTGGGCTCCATGGGGCTGCAAACAGTCAGACACGACTAAAGTGACTGAGCACATATGCCTGTGTTGGAATAATTATTGTGAGATCAAGTTCAGTTTACAGAATACTTGTTTTCCCTGGGTGAGCCAAGGATATTACTTCTCGTCTTATCCTAACCTAACTTGCTAATGAGATTTTTCCCACTGAATTGACAGTTTTTTGATGTTTCTGTGTGGCAGAAATATTGACAGATGCAAGATTAATCTCTCCCATAATTATATTTGTACCTAGCTGGAAATACCATTTCAGCCACATGGAACATTTTTCATGGCTGGATTTATGAAATAACCATGCATCTAGCCAGGGGGAAAAAAAAATACCTGGCTCTACAAATATATCATGCTAAGGTAAAGCATTCCTGTATCTGATCTCCATAGAGACCAGTTTTCCTCCATGGTACCAGGAAAGTATTACCCATAGACCAAGGACCACCACAGAAATAGTTCAGTGGTAGTCACAAGACTTGACATCTTGGAATTATTTGCAAGAGCTTCCTAGCAGATCTTTAATCTGATAGTAGGACAGATCGAAATAATAGAATCAAAGTCTACAGAAGCATGTTCGGGGCACTCTGTGTTTTAAAATGCAGACAGATAGATGTGAACAAGTTGAAGTTTTGCCTGTGAATAAGTTTCTTGTCTAGGTATCCGTGTTCAGCTCTGGGAAATTATTTGTGAACTTAGAGTCCCAACTGTTGACAGAGATGACTTGTAGAATGGGGTAAAGGAGCCTAAGAAAGTGTGAAGCTCGGGGACCAGATGAGATAGCCAAGATCTCTTCCTTGTTCATCTCTTGTCTGGCCCTTGACTAGCGCACCTCCGTTCATGACTGTTCCTGCCTGGCCCTGGAAGGGACAGCTGTACCAGAGAGAATGACTTGAAAAAGCAGTGAGCAGAGACAGCGTGTGATGAAGATGAGAGAGAGGGCGCGTCTGCTCCAGCAGAAGAAGCCCCAGACACACACGGTTCTGTCTAGAGGGTATTTCAGAGTGGATTTTCCAATGCAAACTCAGCTTGCAGTTGGAAACTCAAACTCCATGTGGGTTTCCAACTGCAAACTCTTGGAAATTTGGAGTGCTTTTAAAGCAGGGACTTTGTTTGAGGATATCTAGAAGGAATGCTTAAATTTATACTTACATTTTTTTCCCTCGTGCAAGAGCTAAAATCATGGTCGTGATAAATGCAAACATTTGCATAACTGAATTTTCTAAGTTTCTGAAGGAGCTTAAAGATGAATTCTTCCAGAAAAGTGTAATATTCCTGTAAGAGACTTATATGTAATGCTGTTTAACCGGGTAACTGAGTAAATAGAGTCAGTCTAAGGTCAAAGCCAATGTCAAGATTAGCTCTGAGGTAACTGATTGCTTTCAGTCTGCAGACCAGTTTTCATTTAGAACAGCACTTAGGACATTCTATCCAAAACACAAGAATATAGATTCACAGACTGTGAAGAACAAATGCTACTTCTTTAATACCACCATTCAGAGCAATGTTTAAACCAAGTAAACTCGGGGCTTACCCTGGTGGCTCAGTAGGAAAGCATCCACCTGCCAATGCATGAGACACAGGGTGGGTCCCTGGGCTGGGCGGACCCCGCAAACCGCAGGGAACTTAGTCCAGGTGCCACAACGATTGAGCCTGTGCTCTGGAGCCCAGGAGCGGCAACTCCTGAAGCCCTGGAGCCCTGGAGCTCGTGTTCCACGACGAGAAGCCGGCACAGGCAAAAAGAACAGATGATGAGATTATTTTAAAAGTCAAATTTAACCAATCTAAACCCCAAATAAGGTGATCAACTTGCTTTTTCATCCATGTAGTTTTTTAAGGACTGCAGTGACCATCATAACCTTTGGGTTATCCCCTAGGAGTTTGGACTGATCTAATTAAGAAGACTTGAGGCTATTTTCAGATAGGAATGCCCCACATATAGCCTCACCCCAAATATAAATCATGTTAGACAATGCTGCTTTCATCGCAGGTCTTGCTTCATCTCACAAGACAGAAATGAGAAGGTTATTCCCCAAGGGAAGCAAGAAACATCAAAGGAGAGTCGGCAGCTGTGTGTCTTCACGTCAACCATCGTTGCGTCAGAAAAGCCACGGGGCAGCACGCAAAGCCAAGCCCATCCTAGAGGGGATGCGGAGGCACAGAGGCTGCAAGCCAGGCCTAGTCCACCGTCTTTGGTAAGGGACTGGCGAGCCCCTTGGGAACAAAACCAAGTCAACAAGAAACACAAAGAAACAACGACAGGGGCAGAGCTAGATACCCCATGATGGTTGGGAGAAGTGTACTTTACACCTTAATGCTGTGAGCATTCAACAGTCTAGAGGACCACACCAAATCATAGTCAGCGGGATGGATTAGAAGTATTAAACAAATCCATAAGGTAACACACACACACACACACACACACACACACATATCTTTATCCTGACGTGCGTTACTTACTGGTACTATGTCTTACTGACTGTACAACGTCAGCAATTAACTGAGAATGCAAACTCTGACACATTGAGGCAGACACTTGGCACCACGGCTTTCTTCCCATGATTCATTTTTAAAGCCAACAAACATGAAAGTCAAACGATGGGTGGGAGAGGCAAGAGCAATTTTGCAAAATTTATGGTACAATTCGAATCTGCCAGAGATGTAAGAGAGGAGTGATCAGTAATAAAGATCATATAGGACCATAATCACTTGTGTCACTACAACACAGGAAGATGCAACCTGTGACCCCTTGCTCCAACCATCTTAAGATTAATATGTACATTCCTTTAAGGTCATGGGGGGTCCTTATACAGTATGTCTAGTATGTCACAACTTTTACAAATTATATGCATCGATTATTCTGTTACACTGATATTTTTCTTGGTTTTTGAATAAACATGAGTTGAACTCTATACTGACACAGGAGAGGTGGGTTCGATCTCTGGGTAAGGAAGATCCCCTGGAGAAGGGTGTGGCAACCCACTGCAGTATTATTGCCTGGAGAATTCCAGGAACAAAGGAGCCTGGCATCTCAAAGGGTCGGACACGACAGAAGCAATTTAGCATGCATGCGGGCACGAGCTCTATGATGGCTCCAGCTTTGTGCTGGGCATTTCTGGATCACTTCACACATCTATTTCACACAGGTTAATATTTCAGTGGCTTTATCCATGCAAATACAGTGATAAGTTTAAATGGTGTTTTTAAAGTCCATGCAAAACTTCATTTTTCCTACTTGTAGAATATTAAAACCCTGTTTTTGTTTTTTTTTTTTTTCCATTTATTTTTATTAGTTGGAGGCCAATTACTTTACAACATTGCAGTGGTTTTTGTCATACATTGAAATGAATTAGCCATGGATTTACATGTATTCCCCATCCTGGTCCCCCCCCCCACCTCCCTCTCCACCCCATCCCTCTAGGTCTTCCCAGTGCACCAGGCCCCAGCACTTGTCTCATGCATCCAACCTGGGCTGGTGATCTGTTTCACCCTAGATATACATGTTTCGATGCTGTTCTCTTGAAACATCCCACCCTCGCCTTCTCCCACAGAGTCCGCAAGTCTGTTCTATACATCTGAGTCTCTTTTTCTTTTTTTGCATATAGGGTTATCGTTACCATCTTTTTAAATTCCATATATATGTGTTAGTATACTGTAATGGTCTTTATCTTTCTGGCTTACTTCGCTCTGTATAATGGGCTCCAGTTTCACCCATCTCATTAGAACAGATTCGAATGAATTCTTTTTAATGGCTGAGTAATATTCCATGGTGTATATGTACCACAGCTTCCTCATCCATTCGTCTGCTGATGGGCATCTAGGTTGCTTCCATGTCCTGGCTATTATAAACAGTGCTGCGATGGACATTGGGGTGCACGTGTCTCTTTCAGATCTGGTTTCCTCAGTGTGTATGCCTAGAAGTGGTATTGCTGGGTCATATGGCAGATCTATTTCCAGCTTTTTAAGGAATCTCCACTAAAACCCTGTTTTTAAAGAATAGCTGAACAATATAAGAATCAGTAATACCTGGGCTGCACTGGTGGGGGAAACAGCAGGCAGTGCTATCTACAGGACGAGCTGCTGATGTGATAACAGTTGCACAGTCCCTCAGTCATGTCCAACTTTTGCGACCCCGTGGATTATAGCCCGCCAGGCAAATCTGTCCATGGAATTTTTCAGGCAAGAATATTGGAATGGGTTGCCATTTTCCTCCTCCAGGGGATCTTCCTGACCCAGAGATCTAACCCGCGTCTCCTGTGTTTCTTGCTTTGCCAGCGGATTCTTTACCTGATGAACCACTGGGGAAGCCTTGATAAAACAGAGACCCACACAGTCATGGAAGAATGGGTAACTCCTTGGAAGTTCCTCTTAAACTTTCCTTGTACCAGACTTTTTTTTTTGTATGTGTTATTTTCTAACCAGAATACACACACACGCACACACACACACACACACACACAAAGGATGAAATCTTTCTCTGTTCATAATAAAAGCAATACTTCTGCATGTGATGTTACTCAAAAAACTAGAAAAAAACTCAAAGTGTTTCCAAAATCAAAATCCAGTCTGATCACCACCTGCTCATTCTCAAGTCTAATCATTAAAAACTCATGAGAATGTGCCAAGAACCTTTATTCACAGTTAACCATTCCCTGAAATGAAAACAAAAAGAAAATCTAGAATTTTGACCCAAAACATCCTGGTCTGTGCACACAGTTTGAAGAGGCTTGGACTAGGGCACACCCATGGACTAAAGGTCACTGGAATTGCCAAGTCAAAATGTAACCTGTTCAGAGTCTCCTAGACCTTGCTGGGAAACGGTCACCATGATATGGCTTTTGAGAAGCTGTACCGCTCTCTGCATTAAGGGTTATGCATTATTAAAAGGCATCTCATTACCATGGAAATTATGACCTTGTCACCAATGCTATAAATGTCAAGAAATACCACTTTCAAAGAATATATTGTCTTGATTATAAACAGAAGCCTCTTGGCTTAAAAAAAAAAAAAACTTACCATTTTCATTGAAATCTTTTTATAAAAAAGATTTGTAACAAATCACGGCCATTTCCTAAAGCTCCTTATAACATACATATACACACACACACACACACATGCATACATACACACACACACAGACACACACACAAAATATAAGAGAACATTGAGAAGTCTGAATTTTCCTCTGTAAATAACGGGTGACCTGACAATCTAAATTCTATTAAAGACTATATAATCTAAATAAAATATTACTCTTCAGTAAAGAAGTACTCTCCAAACCTTAACATGTACACAATTTTTGTTGTAAGTATTGCTATTATTTCATTTTTTCTTAATTACTATTAGTTTCTTAGTTGCTATTACACTACTATTTCTTAGTGTTTTAGAATAGATCACTTTTTAAAAACCTAAATGTCTACTTGACCTCAGAGATAATATTGGTACAGTTGACAACATTGATAAAAGACTGCCAAAATAACATCCGTGGGGGCTTCCTTGGTGGTCCAGTGGCTAAGACTCTGCGCTCCACGTGAAGGGTCCCAGGTTCAATCCCTGTGGAACTAGAGCCTAACACGACACAACTGGAGATCCTACGCCCCAACTAAAGACCCCGCGTGCTGCAGTGAAGATCAGAGACCCTGCGAGGTGCAACTAAGACCCTGGGCAGCCAAATAGAGAAATACTGTTTAAAAAAAGAGGGCTAGAGGTGCCAGCTGGAAGCACAAATGTGCCCCACTTCCACCGGATCAGGATCTCTCGGGGTAGAGAAGGGTCATTTGGATAATTTTTTTTTTAAAAGAGGTCCCGGGCAATTCCTCAATTATCTCTGCTTAAGAGAGTGGGTCTCCAAAGCTACGGAGATGCACACCACGCCCCCCGTGTGGTGGGCGGCGGCTGGAGGGCCGGTAGCTCAAGGCGGGCACTGCGGGACTGGACCTGCGCGCACAGCAGTGAGTGTCCACTTAGCTTTAGGCCGTCTTGTTTTCCTATATAGCGACTTAGCGTCCCACTGCCATCCTTAGTGGTGGAAAAGGGGGGATAGGCGGGCATGAGCAGTGTTTCAGATCCTTTTTTAGTTGGAGGGCAGCAGTTGTAAACTGTTTAATTTTTTAATTTATTTTTTAATTGGAGGAAAATTGCCTTATAATGTCATGTTGGTTTCTGCCGTACAACAATTCGGATCAGCCTGAAGTGAGTCAGAAAGAGAAAAACAAATACCCTATATTAATACATACATATGGAATCTAAACTGTTTTTTTAAGCTTACCATCGAACTCTTCATTGTTAGCAAAGTCAAGAGCTACTGCACCAATGAAACTTGCAGAACCTTCTGTGCTAAACACAATCTGCAAAAACCTGTTCCTTTTTTCTTTTTTTTGGTATGTTTAGAATGCTGAAATATTTTTGAAGTTAAATAAACATTTCAGTTCAGTTCAGTCACTCAGTCATGTCAGACTGACTCTCTGCGACCCCATGGACTGCAGCACGCCAGGCTTCCCTGTCTGTCACCAACTCCTGGACCTTGTTCAAACTCATGTCCATCGAGTTGGTGATGCCATGCAACCATCTCATCCTCTGTTGTCCCCTTCTCCTCCTGCCTTCAGTCTTTCCCAGCATCAGGGTCTTTTCCAATGAGTCAGTTCTCATCAGGTGGCCAAAGTATTGGAGTTTCAACTTCAATAACAGTATTACATTTTAATAAACAGTATTACATTTTGCAATTTAAAATTTGGGCTCCAAAATTTTAATCCAAAAATTAAATCCAAGGTATTTAATAGAAAGTATTACATTTTAAAAAGAGAGAAAGAGTGTGGTTCACAAAGTGTGGCCTGTGGAACCCACTGTTCCAGCACTGCCTGGTAACCTTCTAGAAAGGCAAAGTGTCAGGCCTCTCCCCTACTTGCAGAAACTCCAGGGTGGGGCAGGAAGCCCTCCTGGTGATCCTGGTTCCTCAGTAAAGTTTGAGAACCTCTAGTTGAGAATAAACAGTAAACATAAGATTAAACACACGTGATGATTTCCCAAGTTTGAGATCAAATGAAAGCTCTCACACTGGTTCTCAGGCTTTCGGCTTCCTTTAAAGGCCTCAGACCACACTGCAGACCAGCTTACATCAGGAGCACTGGGAGAAGAACCAGGCATCAATATTTTTTTTTAAAAATGTACCTACCCAGATGTTTCATTAGAATAGAACAACTCTGATGCTTCATTCAAAGTTTTTTTAAAAAAATTATGACACAAATAGGGGCTTCCAGGTCAGTGGTAAAGAACCCACCTGCCATGCAGGAGACCTGGGTTTGATCCTTGAGTCGAAAAGATGCCCTGGAGAAGGGCATGGTAACCCGCTCCAGTCTTCTTGCCTGGAGAATCCTACGGACAGAGGAGCCTGGCGGGCTACAGTCCAGGAGGTGGCAGAGAGTCAGACACGACTGCACACACGTGCACACATGATAGAAATATGCTGGCTTTGCTCTCTGTTCCTTGCCCCAAACACATGAAACACGAACATCCCCTTAAAGATGGTTTCTGTTTTATTCTGAAAATTATAAGGCAAAGAAATGACGATAAAACTTGTGTAAAGACGTTGTACATGTACAGTGACTACATGATATACTTGCAGGCATGTTTACAAATGTGGAGCTTCAGGCTTGTGTTTTTGAAATTTGTTTCAAACCGCCTAGTCGTGAGGCCACTGAAGCGTATTTTTGCGATTACGGAATGTATTTCTACACAAACACACATTTTTGTCAATAGGATATAGGACTTTTATCTTTTCAAAGAGGTCAAGTGTTAAGTCAGAAACATCTTTCAAAGGAAATGTGATAAAAGTAATGTCAAATTCAAGCAAGTGATCTGTTCCAGAACAAAGTACCCCGTTTTCTCTCTTCAAAGGTTTCCAACAAGTAGGTATTAAACTTCATCTTAATGTTTAACACACAAATTTATTTTTCAAACTGCTGCTTTGAAAGCAAAGCCTGTGAATTCTGTGATGTCGTGGAGTTTCTTTTTTGATTCCACCCTACAAAGGCTGAGAGGCAGTGACTCCTGGTAGATTTTTATCCAGGCAAGAGGCAAAACTGAGTGCCCAGAGAGATGGCTCAGGGCGCTAACCCCAAGGCTAATTTGTCAGATCTACACTTCATCCGCTTCCCTGCTTTTGGTGAAGTTTATCCATCAGCCATTTTTGTCATCTTCCCAGGAATCAGATGTCAATCGATCCACTTCGCATCACAAACCCTTTCAGAATCAGTGACCCAGTGGATCTCCTGCAGGAAGCGTAGATTCGAGGATGAGTTCTAAGCAGCTCTCATTGTAAACAGTTTACTTTCTTGCTGGGTCCCCGGCTTGCTACATTTTGAATGCTGATATTTTTTCCTTAAGAACTTGTCCTGCTTCAGAATCTCCTACAAAGTGAGGTCCACCTTTTATTTACTTCACTTCTGTCAGTTGCACCTGGGGCCACTGATTCTGAAAGACAGAAAACAGCTGGAACCAAGAGATCCTTTTTTTATGAAGACGGTGTTGAAAGCAAAAAAGGAAACCCTTGACACCACACCCCTCCTCTGCAAAATCAAAGCCAAAGCCGTCTTTGAAGGTCAAGAAACTGGTGGTGAAAGGCATTTGCAGCCAGAGAACTCCCCGGGCGGCAGTAGCACCCTGAGTACCTTTGGAAGAGCTCTCCACGGAGAAACAGTTTGCACCACTATGACCTCATCAAATTCCCCACCCGTGGCCACAGGATGGAGAAGATTGAGGGCAACCCCCAACAGCCTTTGTGGAGGACCAGGACTTCAGGGCCAACCAGCACCCAAAAAGCTTGAAGGTCTCAGCACAGGATATGGTCAAGTTCAGCACAGCCTCGAGGCCTGGAAGAGAGGATGCTGCCGTACGGGCACCCCCGATGGCATGCTTTGCCCTCTGCCAAGCTCATCGACGTCATCTACACTGAGTCCAGCTGGCTCGTTCTAAATACGTTCATTTTTCCATCATTCAAAATGGAGGAAGGGGAGAAGAAATTCTGACCAGTCCAACAACACACCCAAGCTGTCCTTGCAAACCTTTTAAGGCTGTTGCTAACACACCCTTAATAGGAACCACATGCATGAGTGTGTGCTAAGTCACTTCAGTCGTGTCCGAATTTTGTGACCCCATGGACTGTAGCCCGCCCTCCTCTGTCCATGGGATTCTCCAGGCAAGAACACTGGAGTGGGTTGCCACCTCCTTCTCCAGGGGATCTTCCTGACCAGGGAGCCAACCCACGTCTCCTACGTCTCCTGCCCTGGCGGGTGGATTCTGTACTGCTGAGCCACGTAGGAGGCCCAGTCCTCAGCTAATGAATCCTGATGGGGGAGGTCAGGGGATTCAGCTCTAGGGACACCCAGGCTGGGGACGTGAGCCCCCAGACTGACTGCAGATGGAGAGGGACTTCGGAGAGAGGAAAGACTGGGAATAATTTAAATATCATTGCATGAATTGACAGCCCCTTCTGCAACTTTCTGGGGGCTATTTCAGTAGTCACTTAAGTAGATCAGCTGCTAACGGAGGGGCAGCTCTCCAGCACAGAAACGGCCAGCAGGCAGGAGGTGGGAGGCGAGGAGACCCGGCGTGCGGCTCAGGGAGCAAGGCTGCCTTCTCGTCATCTCATCCCGGTGGCAGCTGCTGCACTGAGGCCGGGATGTTGAGTCAGGGTCTCTGTACAGCCGCACACCTGGGTCCCCGTGCAGCCTGGCTGAATCCAGCCTCTTCATAACGTCAGGGCGTGTCCTTCTCTGCCTTCTCGTTCCTCTCTCCCTGAGAGCAAAGAGAAAAGATGAAAAGGAGACCTTTTGAAGACATGCTGTTCACAAGCCCACTCGTCACTCTGCTCCGTCCTTCATATCCAGGAATTCAGCGAAGTATTTTCAGGACTCCACTACCCAGAGGATGGAAAGAACTCTCTCAAATACCAAGACTCAGCCATCTCCCTTCCCAGGACTTTTCAGATAAGTCAATGAAGAGGCACTTTCACCATTTAATACATTTCATGTCATTTTTAAGGCATTCAATTCTTCCGCCCCTCATCCTCAGCCCCTTTATTGAGTAACTGCTATGTGCCAGGTATTGGGGATCCAGAAACAATTACGAGATAAAAGAGACAGCATCCTCCCTGAACAAGCCAAGTGCATGATGATCACTAAATAGTAAGTAATTTTTTTAATTAATAGCAAGGGTAAAGTTCGGAATGTGCTGTATATAAGATATTATGGTGAGGGGTTGGGAGAAGAGGGTGGGACGAGTTGAGAGATAAGATTGACATGTGCGCACTCCTTGTGCAGAACAGATAGCCAGGGGAAGGCGCTGCATGGCCCAGGGAGCTCAGCTCGATGCCAGTGACTGACTGCCCAGAGGGGTGGGATGGGGGGATGGGAGGTTCGGGAGGCAGGGGCCATAGGTACCCATACAGCTGATTCACTTCACTGTACAGCAGAAATTAACACATTGTAACGCAGTTATGCTCCAATTTTTTTTAGATTTTTTTGAAAAGGAATGAAATAAGAGACTAGCATCCAGGTTGGTATTAATTGTTACAACCACTTTGGAAGTAATTTTTTCATATACAATCAAATTCAGACGGTAGCACGCCCTACATAATATCAAATAAAGGTCATTTGAAAACAAATAAAAAAAATATTTTAGGGTTATATATCTTCTGTTTATTTACCTTTAAAAACAAAGAAAGAAAGAAAAAGATATTTTGAGAACAAAATACCTACCTGGCATTGATGGGAAAAACGAGGGGAGGTTTCTGTGAAAGATGGAATAATGGCTCTTCCATGATGTCGGTCACCTAGTTCCCTGAATCTGTGACCTTGGGGCTGGGAGCAAGGAGTCTGCCTGCCAACGCAGGAGATATAAGAGATGCGGGTTCGATCCCTGGGTTGGGAAGATCCCCTGGAGGAGGACATGGCAACCCACTCCAGTATTCTTGCCTGAGAAACTCTATGGACAGAGGAGCCTGGGGGTCTACAGTCCATGGGGTCGTTTAAGAGCTGGACATACCTGAAGCAACTTAGCAAGTGACTAAACTAGATTACGCAGCAAATAGGAATCCAAGCTAGAGACTGTTTGCTCATCAGCTGAGTTTAAGGTCAGAAGTGCTTCCTGGAGTGTCGGGGGGATCCAGTGGGGTCCAAGCGGTCTTTGAAAGTAAAAGAGGGAATCAGAGAATTAGAGGAGGAAAGAGAAAAGGGGAATCAGAGTAACCTGATATGTGGGAGACCAGCCTGTCCTCGCTGGGGTGAGTGGAGGGTGGGGGCTGAGGAGAGTCAGGGCTTCTAGAAGCTGGAAAAGCAAGAAGCAGCTTCTCCGCACACCCTCCGGAGAGGAAGACGGCTTTGCTGACTCCTTGACTGAAGCAGTGTGACCCTGCCAGACTCCTGCCCTGCAGAAGTGTAAGAGAATCATTCTGTGGGTTGTTCTCAGCCACTAAGTGTGTGTCACGGGAGCAGCAGGAACTAATGCAGTTTCTCGAAAGGGCTGACGTCTGAGCTGAGCTTCCATGGAGGAGCGCTGAAGCCCAGCTGGGCAGGAAAGTGATAAAGCACATCCCTCTTGAACATGGTCACAATCAGGTTCCCGGACCCAGGGCATAAAGGTGAAGGCAGGCAGGCAGTCGTGGGAACTGGGGCTGGAGCTAAAGTCAAAGCCGTACCACGGAGCGCCCAGCGACCACACAGCTGTCCACTGACCTCCCCGCCTTAGTCAAAGGGACCCACTGGCCATTTCGAAAATGTCCTGTGACCTTTCAAAGCTTTGTGCTTTTGGTCACACCAGCCCTTCTACATTGAATAACCCTCCAGCCTAGTTCAAACCTTACCTTCAGCTTCAAAGGGAAATTCTGATGTCCCCTGATCACCATGGGAAAACCGTCCTCCCTTCCCGAGAACTTCCGCAGCCTCTTCGGTTGCTCAGTTCTGACTCAGCACCCTACTGCCTTGACGGAGGGGTGCTTGTGTCTAACTAGACTCGTGTCTAGCTCCTATTGCTCTTCTCAGCTTCTTGCCTCCAGAACAATATCTACTTGTTTCATTCTGCATGACTCTCCGGGTGTTATGATAAACAGCCCTTGATGAAGTGTTTACAAACAAACAAATAAAAGGATGACATAGGACACACAGACGCCCTCCAGTCTGGAGGGAAAGAATGTGTCCCTGGTGTATGAATCGAAACAGTAGGTTAGGCAGGTAATCATGACCAGTTACTGCAAGTATCTTAAGCACTTTGTTTAACACACAATATCCATTCACCAGACTTTTTGAGCTTGGGTCTCCTGATCGCTGTCCGGTCTTGTCTCTTCACAAAAATTGTCCCACAAAACATCTGTATGAGTTTGTCAAGGCTGCCATAACAAAACACCACAGGCTGGGCGGCTCAAGCCGAAATGGATGCTGTCACAGTTCTGGGGCTGGAAGTCCAAGGTCAAGGGGTCAGATGGTTTGGTTCTTCCGCGGCCATGCTCCATGGCTGGTAGACAGTGGTCCTCTGCCTCTTCACATGGTCTTTTCTCGGTGTCCAGCACTCCCGTGTCTCTTCCTCCTCTTAGGACCCCAGCCATACTAAGTTAGAGCCCCACCTTAATTACCTCATTTTCACTGAATCACTTTTTTAAAAGCAATTGCCAGATGCATTTGCATTCGGAGGTACTAGGGTTTGGGGGGCTTCACCATAGGAATTTGGGGGAGACACAGTCCATAACTGCACAAAATATCATGTTCTGTTTCATTTGCTTTAAAAATAGATCAAGAACTACAATTTGAGTACAGACTCCCTCTAGATTTCTACATTTTTCTGTTGGCCTTTTAAAAGTTTCTCTCCCACATCTAATTCAACAGCCATGTTTCACTTTTCCTGTAGCAACTCTCCAAAGCAATCGCTTCTGTTTCACAGAAGTAACAATCCTCTTCTCATATTCAGATGTCATTGTTTTGGTGGTGTTTAAGCTGCTAAGTCAGGTCCAACTCTTGGAACCCCACGGACAGAGGAGCCTGGCAGGCCACAGTCCATGGGAGTCTCCAGGCAAGAATACTGGAGTGGGTTGCTATTTCCTTCTCCAGGGGATCTTCCCAACCCAGGAGTCAAACCCAGGTTTCCTGCACTGTAGGTAGAGTTATAAGGGAAGACTTCTAGTTAATTAAGTCATTTAATTACAATGGAAAATAGAGCTGGTATAAACAGGTCTGGGAACAAATACAACCCACTCTTAGTAAGCTTGTAATGCAGCCTTTCAGGTCTGTGAATGGTGTCCCTTTAGGAGCCTAAGAACACAGCAAGGGCCGAGGAGAGAACGACCAAGCAGCGACCCGTGTTCAGCGCATGGAGAGCTGAGCCGCTTGTCTTGTGGCACCAGTGGAGAGCCGTCCAGGGGGTGGACTTCCAGAGCTTTCATAGCAACAGAATCCAGGAGCTGGATGAGACCATAGTTTCACTTTCCCAGCCTCTCTTTCAGTATTTCTATATTGGGCTTATGAGGTTCTTTTTCATTCTAAAGCTTAATGACTCAATGCAGATCCCTGACAGTGGTCATCCAACATCTGCTGGATTCTGTCCAGTCAGGGGGGCCCTATCTGCTCATGAGGCAAGACTATTCCTTTTTCAGGTATTCTAGTTAGTGAGAAACGCTTGCTTCTTTTGAGGCATTCTGAGCTTCCTTGCAACTTCCATCTATTTTAACCCTCAGGAAAGTTATCCCCCTTCTAAATACATCACTTAAATGTTTTCTTTCTTCAAACACTTAGATATGTTTTTTCTTAATTTTATGTAACATGCTAGTTTTTCTGATTATGCCTCAGGGATAAGATCTCCATGTCATTTTCCATTTGAGTTCTTCACTCTGGACACAGTTTGCCAATGTCCTCTTCAAACTGTGGCACCCAGAACTGTCATTCTGCAGATTTGGGCTAATAAATCTAAAGTAAAAGGCGACCATTTCCTTCTTGTTCTCTACACTTCCACTGAGATAATGGAAAATTACACTGCTTGCTCTCAAATTAAAATATTCAGATCTTTTTTGAATTAGCACCTATGTGAATGAGCTGGTCCAGGATTTATATCGTATGCAAGTCCAATAGAAAGTTCATTTGAATGTCACTTGCTTTGTTGAGAGTCTGATACAGAAATGCCATCATCTCAGGAAGAACAATTCACAGAGTTGTGACATAGAAACAGCTCTGTCACTTACCAGCTGTGTGATTTGAGCCCTTTTCCCCAGATTTCAGTCATTGGCTTATAACTATTCTGATGCTTGCTATATCTTAATACTACTATTCAATTATTTAATTAACTGAACTAAAAACTTGAATACATTTAAATAGAAATTTTTATCCCAATACAGATCACAGGCACCTTGTATACCATATCCCAATTGTCATAACACCTAAACTGAAGTACTGATTTTCCCCCCAAAATCTGTTCTAGAGTCAGCTTTCCCATCTCAGTTGAAAGCACTTCCATCTTTCCAGTGGCTCAGGCAAAATAAAATAGCAACAAACCTACCAAAGAATCATCCTGGACTCTCCCCTTTCTCTCCTAAGGCCAATGAGTCAAAAAATCTTTGTCCTACCTTCAGAATACAGCCAGAATCAAACACTTCTCATCAACCAAAGTGATCCCCCTTTTACAAGATAAATTGGTTCATGTCACTTTCTCCTCAAACTTGTCTAATGGTTTACATACCATGAAGAATGAATACCTAAGTCCTGATAATCTCCACCAGATCCAAAATGCTCCATACCCCTCGAAATCAGCCACTATCATGACCTCATCTCCTCCCCCCCACCCCGACCCCCAGTCCACCCACTCTCCCTATCTCTATTTTTATCTCTCTGCTCATTGCACACTAGCTCACTGGCTTATCCTCAGAGAGGCCAGGCACGTGCTAATCCTGAAGATTTTGCATTGGCTTCGCTTCCAGCTAGAATGATCTTCCCCAAGATAAGCTGCACACTTAAATCCTCTCTCCTTAAAATCCTTACTCAAATAGAGCATTCTCAGTGACCTCTCCTATCCACTCAGTTTTAAATGGTAACACCCCCATTCCCAGTCCCCACTACCTTGCCTGTTTGCCTGTTTGTTTCCCTTTTATCCATAAGACCCATCTCACTCTGCTGTTCAGTCGCTGAGTCGTGTCTGACTCTTTGCAGCCCCGTGGACTGCAGCATGCCAGGCTTCCCCATCCTTCAATATCTGCTAGAATTTGCTCAAACCTCTGTCCATGGAGTCAATGATGCCATCCAACCATCTCATGCTCTGTCACCCTCTTCTCCTCCTGCCCTCAATCGTTCCCAGCCTCAGAGTCTTTTCCAATGACTCAGTTCTTCGCATCAGGTGGCCAAAGTATTGGAGCTTCAGCTTCAGCATCAGTCCTTCCAGTGAGTACTTAAGGTTGATTTCTTTTAGGACTGACTGGTTATCTCACTCTAATAAGCTGTATAATTATCTACTTTATCAACGTTTTTCTGTAGAATGGAGTCCTCCAAGGCCATGGAGCTCTGCTTTGCAATCCCAAAGCACGGGTGTGCTGAGCACATAGGCGGTCTGGCAATCTCCACGTTAGTCTAACAGAGTGGTTCAAAAAGGGACCCTGTTCACTCCCTTCTGCTTCTCTCCACATCAGCCAGAAGATCACAGCACCAACATCGCCACTCGGAAGCAACAAGAACACAGGAAAGAACCCAGATGCCCTTGGGTATGGTGATGTTTCTTTGGATACAACACCAAGGGCATGATCTGTGAAAGAAATAAGTGATGAGCTGGACTTCATTAAAATGAAGAACGTCTGGTCTGTGAAAGGCAGTGTGAAGAGAATAAGAAGACAACCCACAGACTGAGAGAAAATATTTGCAAAGCACATCTGATAAAGGATTGTGATCCAAAATATACCCCGAACAAAACAAAAACAAAAAAGACTTAAAGCTCGGCAAAAAGGAAACAACTTGATTACAATAATAGAGACATTAACAGAGACCTCACCAAGAAGATACAGAGATGGCAACTGAGCATATGCAGAGACGCCCCACGTCAGATGGCCTTGCTGTTATTTAGTCGCTAGGTTATGTCCGACTTCGGGAAATGAAAATTAAAATGATTTCTAACCACTGCCCACCTGTTAGAAATCCAAAAAAAACGGATAACACCAAATGCTGGCGTGGATGTGGAGCAACAAAAGTCTCATCATGGCTGGCGGAAAGTGGTCCAGCCACTTTGGAAGACAATTTGGTGGTTCCTTTCAATACTAAAAATCCTCCTCCCATACAATCCAGCAATTGTGCTCTTTGGTATTTATTCACCCAAAGGAGTGGAGCACATATGTCCACACAAAACCTGTACACAGATGTTTTAGAAGCTTAATTCATAATGGCTAAAACTTGGAAGCAACCAAGCTATCCTTCAGGCGGTGAATGCATAAACTCTGGTACATCAGACAGTGGAATAATAATATCTCATTCAGTGCTGAAAAGAAACGAACAGTCGAGGCATGAGAAGACAGGAAGGAAACTTAAAAGCTTATAAGGAAGTGTAAGTAGCCAATCTGGAAAAGCTACCTACTGTATGATTCCAACTATATGATCAAAGGTAAAACTGTGGAGACAGTAAAAGCTGAGTAGTTGCCAGGCTTTGGAGGGCAGAGAGGGATGAATGCGTGGAGCACAGAGGATTTTTAGGGCAGTGAAAGCACTCAGTGTGATACCATGATGATGATTGTTGCTGTTGTTTAGTCACTAAGTTGTGTCTGACTCTTTGTGACCCCATGGACTGTAGCCCCAAGACTCCTCTGTCCAGGGGATTCTCCGGGCAAGAATACAGGCGTGGGCTGCTGTTTCCTTCTCCAGTGATGGATACATGTCCTTATACGTTTATCCCAAACCGTAGAACATACAGCGCTAAAACCCTAATGGAAGCTATGGACTCTGGGCGGTAATGATGTATCAGCGAAGGTTCATCAGCTGTAACAAAAGTCCCAGTGCGGTGGGCGATGGTGGTTGTGAGAGAGGCCACGTCTGTGTGGGGCTGGGATGTATATGAGAAATCTCTGTACCTTTCCCTCAGTGTTGGTGGGAACCTAAAACTGCTGTGAGAAAATAAAATCTTAGTGAAAAAGAGAAGGAAAAGTACTTCACTTAAAAAAAAAATCTACGGTAACTCACTAAAACTTTATGCCTTCTCAGCTCAGTTCTGGCAAAGGACAGTTCTTTGGGCTATGGTACAGTTTTGTGATATACAAATGCCTTATTTTTATTATAGAGTTGGCCTGAAAATAAATTTTGTTTAGAGCTCCCTGGTTTTCTGATAGATATATGACCAGTGGGTAGCTATTGACTTGCGCTGTATGCTAGTGACATGAGGAATAATTTAACAGATGCAACGATGTGATTTTTCTCTTCCACTCTTTCTCTCTCAGCATTCTTTACTTTCACAGCTTCTTCACTGCCACAACTTGAGTTTCTTATATATTACTCATCAATGCAGCAAGTCTCTTCCATGGAGCAAGAGGCTGGGTTAAATTTCTCTCTTGCCTTGCCATATTCTGCAAGAGCCCACAGGAGGATTTAGTGGGGGCCAGCCAAAGAGAATCAAGACACACATATAAGATATAAAATCAAGAATAAACCTGGACAGGTTGGCCCCTTCCTGAATCTACAACGGCTCTCTTATAAATAAAGTAAAATAATTTGAACAAAGAAACAACAACCAGATAAAAAAATAAAGAACCCAGGGCCATTAGCAACTCCCACCTCAAAGGTCTGTAGATCATAAATATGTATCCCGTGATGTCTAGGGGAATAATCCTTCCTGTAGGCCACGTGCTGTGACCTCCAGCGCTCTCTGGAGCTGGGTATTTACAGTAACTTACAGCTGCAGTTCTTGACGGCGCGGCCATATGTTTTATTATTCACCCAGATGTCGGCCATAAAACTGTTTTTATCTGTTTCGTGGTTTGCTTAGAACACACTCCAAATTCCGAACTTGGAGGCTGATCTGATATGGTAGCACTTCAGCCAAGCACAGTCTTGTAGGCTCAAAAGGGTCTAAAACCAAAGTAAATAGGGGAAGATATATTCCCGCTCCTAAAGATTCTGTAGGTTCTGCGATTTGGATGAACTGCGCTGTGCCGTTACTTGTTTTCCTATTGATTTCTGGGCTGATGGACTATATCACCTTCACTGACAGGTCCTTTCGGCTTCCTTCGGGCCGCAGAGGAAATGGCAGCACGTCTGTGCTCTTCCTTGGAGCCTGCATTATTGATGTTCTTCAGTCATTATGCTGGAACAGAAAGCTCCTGTTATGTTGCAGTTATTACGTGTCCTTACTAAGATGTAGTTACTGAAACAAAAATAGATAGCATACCACAGGGCCGTCACGCTGGTCTCTCTGCCACGCTGAGTACAGTACACAGAACTCAGAGAAAATTCCCCGTTCACGCTGGGCTTTTGGCAACCCTTCCACAAAAGGAATCTTTCTAAAGTTCTCCCAAGTGAAAATATCATCATCTGCATTTTAACCCCATAGGGGTTGGGCAGAAGGTCTGAGTCAATTCTCAGAGAACCGTGTATTATCCTTTTTCAGCTCAAGTCATCTCTCTCTTAGATACCCTTTTATGATCTCGTGCCATTTTTAAGAAGTAAAATCAGGAAACAGAATGATGAACTTTCTACAGGAAAAAAGCTGACAAAATGTAACTAGATTTTAAAAGTCTTTTGAGATGTCCCCCACTTGATTCTTATCTACATGCCCAGAGGATGGGACGCGGTCCTGCCAACCAACAGCCACTGCAACTCCTTATGACATAGGAAGTTAAATGTGCTTAAGAACAAGCACGTCTATCCTTATTATTATTATTCATTAAAGAAAAATAAAAAGGCCTAACGATCATGGGTGCTTAACGGAACAGATACTTAGTTTTCTGAGAATAACTAGACAAAAGCAGCTTCTGTTAATTCAAAGTCAGAATGAATGGGGGCTGGGGTTAGGGACAGAGTGCCTCTGCCACGCCTTCTTCCTGTGAGAGTAGTTACCTGGCTTTTTGGCAGAATATTTCTTGTTTTCTTCCCCTTCCTGGTACAAGGTGAGACCACGAGACTAGTTCTGCCAACTAGTTCCGCGTTGTAAGTGGAAGTGATAGATTGCTTCCAAACCAAGCATTTGATGGTTGGCACATGACCCTCCAAGGGGCTTCCGTCGCGGCTCAGTGGTAGAGACCTGCTGGCCAATGCTGCAGACGCAGGTTCAATCCCTGGGTTGGGAAGAGCCCCTGGAGGAGGAAATGCCAACCCACTCCAGTATCCTTGCCTGGAGAATCTCACGACAGAGGGGCCTGGGGGGCTACAGTCCCTGGGGTCGCAAGGAATCAAACACAACGGAGAGACTAACCAGCAACACCACGACCCAGCAGAGCTGCCTTTTCTCCCTGGCACAGCTGCCGGTGGGCTGCAGGGGGACCGGGCTGCCCCCCAGCACAGACGTACGTAAACCTTCGTGGTTTCCGGCCATGGAAACTTTGGGGTCAGCTGGCAACGCAGCATCACCTAGCTTATTCTGACAGATCGTGCCCTAGCGGTTCCGCACCCCGCCTTGTAAATACAGTTGTCTTCATTGAAAACAGTGTAACATTTTTAGGGGCCTTCATATCCACGGGCTACCTTACAGGGATAAAAAGACAGAATCCAGGAAATGACAGTGACCATAAAGACAGTCTTTTTTTCTAAATCAGAGAACTAGAAACGCCAGAGGATCAGGGGGCCACAGCCCTGGGGTTAAGAGTTATCAGTGCTTTTTTTCATACTGGAAATCTGGTTAGGTGAACCTCAGAAGCCGCTTTGAAGAGGAAATAAAAATGATGGGGGTGCTAATATACAGCGAGACCCAAGTAAGGAGGCAGAGGTACCTGGTATTGATCTGCTCATTATGTGAGTGTGAATTTCAGGACTTTTTTTTTTAAGTCACAGCTGTGACTTCATAGTGTCCTCTCGTCGGGGAAACAGACTAGGGACCGCAGAGTTACAGCGTTTGTTTCCCCGGGGGCCCCGGGGGGAAGCAGGTGCAGCTGAAGGTGGACAGGTACCAGGCTCTTTGCCGCCTCTCACCTCCCGCCCCCACAGCTGTAAATGCCGAGCTCTCTCCCGCCTCTGTGTTTTGACCACGGGAACGCTCACCTTTCACTGGCTCCGAATAATGTGGAAAAGCAAAAGCACAGTGGACTTGATCTTTTGAACCTCCAGCAAACACTACCTTGCAGCAGGTTATCTTTCATTTTTAGAACAGAGGGGCGTTTTGGACACCTTCTTCCTTGTGCTGGCTCTGCGTCTTCCATGAGGTAAAATGTAAATGTTCTTGTTATGTTTAGCTGTGTTTGACTCTTTGCAACCCCATGAGCCCACCAGGCTCCTCTGTTCATGGGATTTCCCAGGCAAGAAAACTGGAGTGGGTTGGCATGCCCTCCTCCAGGGGATCTTCCCGATCCAGGGATCGAACCTGAGTCTCCTACGTCTCCCGCATTGGCACGGGGGTTCTTTACCACTAGCACCACCAGGGAAGCTACTCTGCCACGGCAATGTAAAAAGATGTATTTTTTGCCCCTCTCACCCTCTTGAACTGACAATATTGTCAACATCTGGTTTGGAGCCTTCTTAACGAAGCGTGTTCTGCGGCACCATCGGATGTAGACATCTGTCATTTATGTCAAGCCGTTGACAATAGGCTCCATGTTGAACTGCAATTCCATCCTTCAGTGTCTTTGGGGATAAACAAGTTGAAGAAGAGTTCTTCTTCGTCTCTTCCAGAAGACAGAAGGCCCGAATCATCAGGGGTGTCTGTTTTCTTTTCCTACTGAGAACACATTCAGCATATGCCAGTAATTTCCCATTTTCTGTCTGCCTGACCACTGGAAATCACATTTATGACTGGAAATCGCCCTCTGCATTAAGACAGTGATGGGCTTCTGAGAGCCATATCAAGAGTATTGTTTTGTAAGTGGGCTTGTCTGTCTATTTGAAAAGCGGGGCTTCCCTGGTGGTGGTAAAGAAGTCGCCTACCAATGCAGGAGACCCAGGTTCGATCCCTGGGGAGGGAAGATCCCCTGGAGAAAGAGATCCCCTCTCCCATATTCTTGAGAAACCCCATGAGCAGAGAAGCCTGGCAGGCTGCAGTCCACGGGGGCAGCAAAAGAGTCGGACAGGACTTAGCAACTAAACAGCAAGAGCAAAAACATTTGAAAAGCAGTCGGTTTTCGGTTTTGAACCCACTGAGGTCCTGAGCAGGCAGATGGATGTGTCTTTGGTTAAGTGTCTTGTGAGGGGCTGGTGACCTGACTTCCTGAGATCCCAGCGCTCTGCCTGGCTCCGCCTCCCTGAGCAGAACCCGTAAACCAGAAACTTAAAATGTCACTAGCTGTTTAGACTGAAAGTGATAACATACGAAGATCGTTAAGACCCCTGGGCCTCTTGAAGCAGAGAAAGGACTAAGATATGATTTGCAAGGTGGCTGGGACTGTTCGTTGATACCCAGCCCCAGCTGCAAAGCTCAGCCTTCAGGAGCAGGTAAATGGGATTGATTAAGCAGAAAATATCTAGCAGTCCATGTGCCATTCGCAAAGCTCTCACGGTGATGTCTTTGTGAATTGATGGGATGAAACCATATTTTTTTTTCCAACTAGACGACTAACGTCTTTTTTCATTTCTTAAGTTTGTAACTGTTTTATTTACAATTTCTATAAAGGATTAGATAATGTGAGAATATTATGTTTTGAAAAGTGAGAGGTTTTTTTAAGTCAATTTTTTTTCAATGAACTTGCTTAAGGAATCTAGTATTTAGAAACTCTGCCTCTTCCATAAGAAATTCTTTTTTTTAATTTTGTTTATTTTTTTTAATTGAAGTATAGTTGATTTACAATGTTGTATTAATTTCTGGCGCACAGCAGAGTGGTTCAGACATATGCATTCTTTTTTCATTTTCTTTATGGTTTATTACAGGATATTGAATATAGCTCACTGTGGTATGCAGCAGGAGCCTGTTGTTTACCCATTATATAAACTGTATGTAATAGTTTGCATCTGCTAATCCTAAACTCCATCCCCTACCCCCACCCCCAACACACACACACTTGAAATTCTGTTTTGTTTGGTTAACATTCTCTTTTTTGGTGTGTGATGGTCATTCAGTTATTCATAATGCCAGTTCCCAAGCATAAAGAAAAGGAATAAAAAAGTGAACTGAAAACAGAGACAGTGGGGTGAGAAGCCTCTGTGGCATGCAAGCTCAGACGGCACCCCTAACCAACTGAAGAACCTCGACCAAGTCACTCACCTTCCAGGTCTCTGTTCTCAACCTCCAGATGTTGGTAATAAAGCCTCCCTTGCACAATAGTTTTCGAAATTCAGTCAGGCAGGTAAGGAGCCTGGTAGGCAAGTTAGTCACTAGAAAGTCGCTAACTCCTATTACGTCCAATAACTTCTGAATATCAATTTGTGAATATCCTTGGACGTCAGCTGTGTTCCTTGATCGTTTCTTGGCAAAGAATAAGTGATCTTGGCTCTAGATTTCTTTCGCTAGGTGGTTTTCTTTGAGATGTGACTTAACATGATCTGTATTTTTCCATTCTTATAGCAACTACGGTCTTGTTTTTGTTCTTGGTTGGTGGGGTTTTAATGAAATAGAGAATTGAGGCCCCTCCCCAATTAAAGTTGACAAAGGAGGCTCATGAAAGAGGTTCGTTTTTCAAAGCTCAGAGCCAGCCTGAACCCATTATGCATATGAACAGTATTACACATCAAAATGTCCTGTCTAGCCCACTCAAAATTAGCATTAAAATAAAACTTGGTTAGGTAGACACTTTTCAAGTCTTTTTTTACATTTTTGAAGAGCAAATCAAGAGAGTACTTGGCAAAATGCAACCCTTGGGCAGAACGTTCTTTCTTTCTAATCTAGGAGGGTCAACTGTTTGGCCCCCTGCCCCCCAGACATCCCCTACAAACAATTTCCCTCCAACCTCCCCATCTCTGGGCAGACAACTCTGCAATTACTATCTTTACTTGATGCTAAAATCAATAAGCATGTTTTCAAAGTAAACCTCAACCCCATAATGAGACACTGTAATATTCTGCATCCTGCTTTTTAAAAAGTTTTAGCTCTAATTCTATGTGGGGAGAGTATGATTTAAATATCAATACAACCAAGTACAAAAGGTTTCTGAAAAAGTCAGGTATTAAACAAAGAAGGATTCGATTCGTTACAAAAAGCATTAGGGTGGTCTTACCACTTGCAATACGCAAATAGCTTAATTTTTATCAAATGTATGATGTCATGACCAAATGTGTGATGACAGATACACAATTGAATATAGTATTCATGTGGGATCTCACCCACCCTTAGCTTTTATATAGCAGGGCTTACATGTCATTGTATTCCCAGATAAACACTGATGAGAAGCTAGAATTTGGATTTTAATTAAACAAGTCTAAACTTTCAAATTGGATGCCTCTCTAAGCTAAGGATAAGGAAAACATTACAAAATGTAACACCTCCTTGAATTAACACCTGAAATTTTCAAATGAATTCAGCTCTTTTGAGGTTTGAAGTCCAGTTAGTTTGGGCAAGATGTTATTTCCTGGCTTTGCGGGGAGGAGGGGAGAGATATTTTGGAGGTGGTTTACTGGAAAGTCTCTAAAAGGTCCAATACTTCAGGATGCTTTTCAAGGCAAACAGAAGACTGAAAATTCAGCAAATGCCCACAGACTAATGTATTTTCAGGATTAGCTCCACCTAGACATAAACTGTCCCAGGGTAGCCTTGAGACGTGGTGGGTGTTTTACAAAACCCACAACAACCCTGGGGTCCCCATCCTCCACCACAAACAACCTCAGGAGAACTGAGTGTTTTCCTTCAACTGGGAAGAGAAACACACGAGAAAAGAACTTGTTTTCCCTACTGACTTCAAAACACTCATGAGCATCACAGTCAGGTCTGTTGTTGTTTTTTTTTTCTAATCTACATTCATGATGGAAGCTGCAAAGCATTTCCCCGCACTCTTTAGGTTTTTCCAGAAGTTTGGTGGAAAAGATAATATTTTCCAATGTACATCAGTTATCCCAGTTATAGTGTAGTTAGTATCTGGACCTATACTCTGCTTTCATAAAGTTGCATAAACTTACTGACAACCCTAAAGACAAAATGCCCAAAGACACATGAATAGATGTGAGGACTGGTAACTTCTATCTAATTTGATAGGTATATAAGTTCTGAGAAAGTACAAAGCAGCAAATGAAATTTGTTCTGGGGATTGCCCAAAGGAGAGGCAAAATTCTATCAACTCTATTTTCTTCCTTCTTGCAATTTCTGAATTTCCAAAAACTATTCATTAGGGGAGGATTGCACAAGGACTGTTTAGAGCAGCTGATTGAAAAGAAGGTTGGAATTAGATCTAATGATTAAAAATCATATTTACATACAGTATGATTATAAACATACAGAGAAACTCCCACTTTGAAAAAAACTATAAAATGAATGAAAATGCAGTAAAGAGTTTATGCGTGTGTTAGTGGCTCAGTCATGGCTGGCTCTTTTCAACCCCATGGACTGTAGCCCCCCAGGCTCCTCTGTCCATGGAATTCTCCAGGCAAAAATACCATTCCCTTCTCCAGGGAATCTTTCTGACCTGGGGATCGAACCCTGGTGTCTTGCACTGCAGGCAGATTCTTTACTCTCTGAAGATCCCCTGGAGAAGGGAATAGCAACCCACTCCAGTATTGTTGCCTGGAGAATCCCATAGACAGAGGAACCTGGTGGGCTACAGTCCATGGGGTCGCAAAAGACTAACACACACACATACAGCAGAAAACAAAGCTTCCTGCAAGGCTTTTGTTACCTTCAAGGCAAACGAAGGTCAACCTAGAACCACCTTAGGGGAAAGGAGTGGACCATTTCCTGGAGCGGACCTTGCTGATCCCACCTGACCTCTGACCTCCAGATTTACCTCTAGGGCTGGGAAGGTCATTCAAGACTCTCTTATCCAGATGGACAGGCAGGGCCAGCAGCAAAGGGAGGGTGAGCCTTTTGACTGGTTTATAGTGAAAATGAGAAGGGGGAGGGGAAGGTGGAGTTAAGACGTCTACTGCCAGGCGCCACCCCATCAGACTTCTTCGCATTTTTGCCTGAGTTTGTTGCTTTCACCTGAAGACACCTGGAGGGCAAGCTGCAGGCAACTCACCTCTGTTCCCTGCTGCCTGAGAGAATGGAATATTTAACTATATTCCCAGGGGTCATCACTGTGATTACCAAGACGGTGGGAGAGGGCTCATTTCAGGAAAGGTGTTTGCCCGTAAATACCACGGACCCCTTTTTTAAAATGCAGATGTCAGTTAGAGAATAAAAGTAATTCCTCTTTTAGAGACAAGTTAATTGCTCTATTTTTTTTTTTCAGGAAGCAATCCATTTCATGGTACTTTATTTGAATCTGAAGTTTAAAAATTCATGCAATACTGAGCCCTGTTATGAAACTTACTCAATACTTTTGGATCTAATATGTATTAGGAAAGATTATCACATAAAAAAAACACCTCTCATTTCAGAAATGATAATAGAACCATAGCAAGAGGAGTTATTGGAAATTCTTGGCTCTGGAAAACAAGGATTCTTAGTAGAAAGTAAAATGCTTAAGTCCTAGTACACCAGCTACTCACTCTCCACCATTTAAATTCAAGACATCAACAGTGTCCCAGGCCATTGCTGTATGCGTATCAACTCCTTTAGTCAGTGTGTGTGTGTGTGTGTGTGTGCCTGTGTGTCAGTGCCTCAGTCGTGTCCTGCTCTTTGTGACCCCATGGACTATAGCCCCCAGGGCCCTCTGTCCATGGGATTTCTCAGGCAAGAATACTGGAGTGGGCTGCCACTCCCTTCTCCAGGGGATCCTCCTGACCCAGAGATCAAACTTGAGTCTCTTGCATTGCAGGCAGATTCTTTACCACCTGAAACACCAGGGAAGCCATAGTCCTAAAAAGTAGAATATCTGTGGAGTAATAAGTCGCACACTCAGAACTAAAAGCAAGCTTATCACTTAATAAGTGGGGGGAGAGGGGGTACGGCGAGAAAGCCAGAAAGGAAAGATTGACCAGTGAAAACCGGGCTCAACAGTTTGTTTGCCATGAAAATCTCAGACTTTTTTTTCTTTTAATGCATGAATTCTATCAGAAACTCACTCTAAGAAAAAATTACTTTTCTCAGCCAGGAAGGGTTTGCCTCAAGAATCAGGTATGGAAGAGGAGACCTCATGATAATTGATATCAGAGGGGAGGGTAGAGCTTGTGTTGTTAATAAGGTGCCAAATTGTGGTGCTAGTGGTAAAGAATCCGCCTGCCAATGCAGGAGACGCGGGTTCCATCCCTGGTCAGGAAGATCCCCTGGAGAAAGGAATGGCAAACCACTCCAGTATCTTTGCCTGGGAGATGCCACTGACAGAAGAGTCTGGTGGGCTACAGTCCACGGGTCGCAAGCAGTCTGATATGACTTAGTAACTAAATAACAACAAAGTCTATCTAGATGTAATAGCACTTAAAGGGCTTGCTTAAGAAAAGGTTAACCATTTCATTAAAACAGAGTTTCATTTTTAAATGTATCACAATGTGTCATCTGAGTTTAGCGGCTTAGAGCACAGGGTTTAGAATCAAATGCATGTCTAGTTACTAAGACTGTCAGTTAATCTTCAGTCGACTTTCCAGGGTTTTTAAAGATCATTATTTAAAGTCAAGTGTGAACCAAGGAAACCAGATCTGAAAGAGACACATGCACCCCAATGTTCATCGAAGCACTGTTTATAATTGCCAGGACATGGAAGCAACCGAGATGCTCATTAGCAGACGAATGGATAAGGAAGCTATGGTACATATACACAATGGAATATTACTCAGCCATTAAAAAGAGTTCATTTGAATTAGTTCTAATGAGATGGATGAAACTGGAGCCCATTATACAGAGTGAAGTAAGCCAGAAAGATAAACACCAATACAGTATACTAACGCATATATATGGAATTTAAAAAGATGGTAACGATAACCTTATATGCAAAACAGAAAAAGAGACACAGAATCACAGAACAGACTTTTGGACTCTGTGGGAGAAGGCGAGGGTGGGATGTTCTGAGAGAATAGCACTGAAACAAGTATACTATCAAGGGTAAAACAGATCACCAGCCCAGGTTGGGTGCATGAGACAAGTGCTCAGGGCTGGTGCACTGGGAAGACCCAGAGGGATGGGATGGAGAGGGAGGCAGGAGGGGGGATCGGGATGGGGAACACTTGTAAATCCATGGCTGATTCATGTCAATGTATGGCAAAAACCACTACAATATTGTAAAGTAATTAGCTTTCAACTAATAAAAATAAATGAAAAAATAAATAAATAAATAAAGTCAAGTGTGAGCTTGGGCAAGTTTTTCCGCCTCTGTGCCTCAGTTTCCTTATCTCTAAAATGGAGATAATAACAGTATTTTATGTCAAAGGGTTATTGTGAAAACCAAACAGGAAAAATGCATTAAAAAGACTTAGAACAGTTTGCAGTACATAGCAAGCAGGCAAGAAAGTTTAAGTATTAGTTTCCATGTCCTGCTGATGGTGATAATATTAATAAGTCCATCATTTGGAAATCTCCTTCTTTTCATGGTTTTCAAAAAGACGACACTGGGAAAGCAATGGAAGCTGTAAATAGCAGCACCCAGATGAAAATCCTAGTGCATCGAGCGTATAATTGCATTAATTCAAAACAATGATTAACGAGCTCACCAGCAGTACACCTGCCGCGTCCACACTCTGATTAACCACCGAGGGCGTGAGAAGGCAGTTATGGACCAGAAACGGATAAGGAACAGTCAAACAGGTTGTGGAAAGTTGTAAATGATACTTAGTAGCTCTAGCAAAACAATATGTGTTGAATGTAAACTATACGATTATTGGGGACAGTATAAAACTTGGCTTGTAAAGGAAGGTTTGCAAGAGAACAGAGAAGCATAAATTGAGAAGAAAATTAAGCATCTTATTTAATCTTAGATTTGACTCTCGAGCATGTTTAAGGATGATTGTTTCAAGTCAAGTTATTTATATCATCTATGGTAATTTAATGGCAACATTCATAAGCATGTGTATAACTTTAAATACAATATAAAAATGCAATAAAGTTTCGCAGAGTCTCTGAATATTAAAAAATAGACACTGAAACCAAACACATGTACTCTTTATAGTAGGCAGAGAATTCCACTCTATCCATACGCACTTGGGAACACTGCTCTAAGGGGGGGTGAGTTTTGTTCAAGGTCCTGCAGAATAGCAAGCTGACATGTTCCAGAAGAGTTTAGCACCCAGTGGCCCAGAGAAAATGCACATAACCTTGAAAGGCTTTGAAGAGGGGCCAGATTCCCTGAGAGATCGCGACTACCTACATTAGGCATTTTGTGAATTTTCTTCCAAAGAAAAGCAGTGCATCCCAGTGACTAGTTTAATTCCGTCTGACTGATAAACATCTTTTCTCCAGATTTCAATTTTTCCAGGGAGGGAAATGGGACCTGATTTATCTCCAATGATCATTTTAGTGCCTTGACTCGTTGGAAGCAAATCATAGATGTGGCTCCATAAGCAACTCCTAATAAATTGTGCTTTTAAGGATGAATATATGTTAGGGCTTCCCTGGTGGCTCAGTGGTAGAGAACCCTCCTGCCAATGCAGGGGACTCGGGTTTGATCCCTGGTCCTAGATGATTCCACAAGCTGAGGAGCAACTAAACCCACGAGCCACAGCTCTCACGCCTGTGCTCCGGAGCCCGGGAACTGCACCCACTGAAGCCCGATGCCTACAGCCTGAGCGCTGCAAGAGAGGCCCCTGCATTGAGAAGCCTGCGCACAAAACCTAGAGAGATGCAACCGCTCCACCTCCCACTGAAAGTAGAGAAAGCCACCACGCAGTAGTGAAGACCCAGCACAGCCAAAAATAAGTTAATTAAAAATGAATAAAACTATTTTTTAAAAAAGAATGAATATATGTTATCCTCACCCTTCCCCTGATATACAGCTTGCTTTAAATACTACCACTTAAATATCAATCCAGCTTTAACCCCTATTAACAACTTTGATGGATTTTGCTTCTGAATAAATTTCTCATGAAAGAAACTAGAAAAAAATATATATATACATATATGTTTCTTTTGGAGAAGGCAATGGCACCCCACTCCAGTACTCTTGCCTGAAAAATCCCATGGACGGAGGAGCCTTGTAGGCTGCAGTCCATGGGGTCACTATGAGTCAAACACGATTGAGAGACTTCACTTGCACTTTTCACTTTATGCATTGGAGAAGGAAATGGCAACCCACTCAGGTGTTCTTGCTTGGAGAATCCCAGGGGCGAGGGAGCCTGGTGGGCTGCCATCTATGGGGTCGCACAGAATCGGACAGGACTGAAGCGACTTAGCAGCAGCAGTATATGTTTGTTTGCTATGATTCCTTGAGTCAATTGGAACTATTTGGTCTAAGCCACATTGCAGTCCCTTCAAACTAACTCTCCATGAGCTGATTACCTTGGTGTATGTCACCTAAACCATCTTTTGTTATTTTGAGTTTCACTTCTTTTAATTTTAGGTGATTTAATAGTTTTCAAGGTATCTTAAGTTTGCCTTGTTTCCAGATGAGCATCTTGCAAAGTTCAGAAATTCATTCTTCTCTGCCTTTTAAGGTGAGTTGGCAGCCAAGATGGGAATGATGGCTGAACAGGATGGGAACTGGAATTATGGAAGGAGTGCTGTTGGGCTGCATGTTTCCATTAAATGGATGTCTTGGGTTTGCCATCCTTTACTGTAATTGCTGTGTCCGGGAAGTTGGCTGTCTCTAGAGATTAATCTATTTTAAGTTTAATGCATCAGTGGAAGCCTTTGAAAGACTGGTACAGCTCTTTCCCCTTGACTTTTCCAGTCCAAATGAAGACACTGCTCTCTGTAGAGCTCTCTGGATTTACATGTATCATTCCATCTTCACACCCACCCACCACCCCCAACAAGAGACCTTCTGTGGATTTCATGTCCTGAAAACCTTTTATGCTAAATCACTTGAATGATAAATTTGTTTGTTTGTGATATGTGATACATATAATTTTATACAGGTATACATACATATGGGGGCAGGGCTTCCCTAGTAGCTCAGCTGGTAAAGAATCCACCTGCAATGCAGGAGACCCTGGTTCGATTCCTGGGTCGGGAAGATCCCCTGGAGAAGGGATAGGCTACCCACTGCAGTGTTCTTGGGCTTCCCTGGTGGCTCAGATGGTAAAGAATCCACCTGCAATTCGGGAGACCTGGGTTCAATCCCTGGGTTGGGAAGATCCCCTGGAGGAGGGCGTGGCAACCCACTCCAGGATTCTTGCCTGGAGAATCTCCACGGACAGAGGAGCCTGGTGGGCTACAGTCCATGGGGTCGCAAAGAGTCAGACACGACTGAACACACACACACACATTTAAAGAGAAAGAGAGAGCTTTTCCTGATCAGTGCAAAATAATTTGTGTCAACTAACTGAATTGCAGCAAAGAAGCAGCAAAGAAAATTCACATGTGTATATTTAGTATTGATGTGTTTGGACCTTGCTGCAAAGACATGTGCAATTTCTGTGAGCTTTTATTTAAAAGAACCTTGGCACACGAGGATGTAACCTTTGTGGATTAATAAAATGCCACTTTCGATGTTCATGGCAAGGAGTCATTTGTCATCTTTCTGAAGGACAGATGTCAGTCACGAGCTGGCTCATGGTGAAAAGTTACTTTGCTGGTGAGGAAGTCAACCAGTCCACACACTGGAGTCCTGAATGGTCAAGGGGGCTGTCACGGGTTGAACTGGGTCACTTCAAAATTCATATCTTAGAGTCATAAACCCTGATAACTGCCAATGTGACCTTATTCAGAAACAAAGTCTCTGCAGATGTGGCCAAGTTTAAAACCAGGTTGCTGAGGGAAAAAAAAAAAAAAAAAAACTTGACAAAATAAACAGTTGCAACCATGAAAAAAAGAAGAGAGATCTGATCTGAAAATATGAAATTGAGGTTTGTTGCTGTATAAGTGTTATTTTAAACTGGGAAAAGATAAGATAATCCAAGGAGAGACGGTAGAATTAGAGGATGAATATGTCCAAGACTGACCCCGAAGTAACTCATCTTAGAGGAAGCTAGTTGCTATTGAGTCACTAAATCCTGCCCAGCTCTTTTTTGACCCCATGGACCGTAGCCCGCCAGGCTCCTCTGTCCATGGGATTTTCCAGGCAGGAATACTGGAGTGACTTGCCATTTTCTTCTCCCAGGGATCTTCCCCACCCAGGGATCGAACCCACATCTCCTGCTTTGGCAGGCAGCTTCTTTACCGCTGAGCCCTCAGGGAAGCCATAAGTAGAAGCAGCCTCAGTTCAGGTCAGCCGCTCAGTCGTGTCCGACTCTCTGCGCCCCCTGAATCGCAGCCCGCCAGGCCTCCCTGTCCACCACCAACTCCCAGAGTTTGCTCACGCTCGTGCCCACTGAGTCGGTGATGCCATCCAGCCATCTCATCCTCTGTCGTCCCCTTCTCCTGCCTCCAATCCCTCCCAGCATCAGGGTCTTTTCCAAATGAGTCAACTCTTCGCATGAGGTGGCCAAAGTACTGGAGCTTCAGCTTCAGCATTAGTCCTTCCAATGAACACCCAGGACTGGTCTCCTTTAGGTTGGACTGGTTGGGTCTCCTTGCAGTCCCAGGGACTCTCAAGAGTCTTCTCCAACACCACAGTTCAAAAGCATCAATTTTTCAGCGTTCAGCTTTCTTCACAGTCCAACTCTCACATCCATACATGACCCCTGGAAAAAACATAGCCTTGACTAGATGGACCTTTGTTGGCAAAGTAACATCTCTGCTTTTTAATATGCTATCTAGGTTGGTCATAACTTTCCTTCCAAGAAGCAGCCTGCTGCTGCTGCTGCTGCTGTTAAGTCACTTCGTCGTGTCCGACTCTGTGCGACCCCATCCCTGGAATTCTCCAGGCAAGAACACTGGAGTGGGTTGCCATTTCCTTCTCCAATGCATAAAAGTGAAAAGTGAAAGTGAAGTTGCTCAGTCATGTCTGACTCTTCACGACCCCATGGTCTGACTCTTCACGACCCCATGGACTGCAGCCTACCAGGCTCCTCCGTCCATGGGATTTTCCAGGCAAGAGTACTGGAGTGGGGTGCCAATGCCTTCCCCAAGAAGCAGCCTAGTGTTCCTCAAATTCAGCTCAACTGACGTCTGAGGTCAGATCATTCTTTGCGGAGGGGGCTGCCCTGGGCATTTGTATGATGTTAAGCAGCGTTCCTGGCCTCTCCCACTGGATTTCCCCTCAGCTGTGACAACCAGAGATGTCTCCAGGCATTGTGACGTATCCCCTGGGGACCAAAATCAGCCCTGGTTGAGAACCTCTGGTGTGGAATCAGCAAAGTAAAAAGCATCAACAGGAACTCGAGAGGGAGACGGACAAGCAGATGGCGTGATGGACCAGGAGCCGAGAGCAAAGACAGGGAGTATCGCCATGCACCTGGAGGCAGGACAGTCAAGGAGGATGCAGACTCAGAAGTAGCTGGTAATTTTGCAACAAGAAGATGAGTGGAGAGTTTCACAAGGGGGATGTTGATGAAGCCAGGGGAGTGCAGCCCAGTGTGGAGACGTCTACAGCGAGATCTTTATTTTTAGAGTTAGTAACATAAATATAAACGCAATCTATTTTTAATATGTGCAGGGGGTAATTTTTTTTAATTTTTGTTTTATGTTGGTATAGAGTTGGTTAAGAATGCTGTGCTAGTTTCAGGTGCATGACAAAGTGATTTGGTTATACATATACACGTGTCGATTCTATTTCAAATTCTTTTCCCATTTAGTCAGTTCAGTTGCTCAGTCGTGTCTGACTCTTTGTGATCCCATGGACTGCAGCACGCCAGGACTCCCTGTCCACCACCAGCTCCTGGAGTTTACTCAAACCCATGTCCATTGTGTCGGTGATGCCATCCAGCCATCTCACCCTCTGACGTCCCCTTCTCCTCCTGCCTTCAATCTTTCCCGGCATCAGGGTCTTTTCCAATGAGTCAGCTCATCGCATCAGGTGGCTAAAGTATTGGAGTTTCAGCTTCAGCATCAGTCCTTCTAATGAACACCCAGGACTGGTCTCCTTCAGGATGGACTGGTTGGATCTCCTTGCAGTCCCAGGGACTCTCAAGAGTCTTCTCCAGCACCGCAGTTGGAAAGCTTCCCATTTAGGTGGTTACCTCATATTGAGCAGGGTTCCATGTGCTATACAGTAGGTCCTTGTTGGTTAACTGTTTTAAATATAGAAGTGTTGGCACATGCCCATCTGTGTGGGTCTTTTTAATGCGCTGTGTTGCCTACTCAATGATTCATCTTTGTTAACAGAACATCCATGTTTTCATATACTGCACAGTCTCTTCACAGAAGTTGCTTTACGCCTCGATGGTGGTGACCCCATTCTCCCTGCCATTCACTACTGCATATAAAACAGATCAGTAATGAGAACCTCTCTACTCAGAGGTCTGGGGTGACTCCAGCGGGCAGGAGATCCCAAAAAAGAGGGGACACGTGTTTACATGGAGCCGATTCCCTTTGCTATAGAGCAGAAACTAACACAACGGTGTAAAGCATCTACTCCAATAAAAAGTTAAAAATAAACTCTTCTAGTCAATGCTTCCATGGAGACACAGAGAATGAAGGAGGGACACCTGCATTTCTCTGATGGGTGTGGCTTCCCCAAATCCCTGGAGGATCTGGGGCACTTGAACACAAATTTCCTCTCTGCTGTGTAAGGAGAGGAGATGAGCCCAGTACAAAACATAGGAAGAATCCAGGTTCTTGAATGAAAGAATTAGAACTGTGAATTAACCCACCTGGAATCCGTCCACAGTCAGACACCTTCAAGACTGAGGCTAACTGCCTGCCACCTCCCATCTGTTTTCTGTTGTTTTAATCCATTTGTTTGTTTGTTTGCCTTTGCCATCGTCACCCAGCATCTTTCCCATCGTCACCCAGCATCTTTCCCTTGGGAAACTTCATTCTTCTGTCAACAGCCTCTGGAGCAGTGTGAGCCTTCTTCTCTGAGACTTGTATTCTGTTCTCCGAACCTGGATGGGATTCTGTGCTCCCATTTCAGGGTGTTCCACAAGACAAACAAGCCACAGTCACCTCTTGACCCTGCCAGTACAGGAGACACAAAAGATGTGGGTTTGATCCCTGGGTCAGGAAGATCCCCTGGAGTAGGAAAATGGCAACCCGCTCTAGTACTCTTGCCTGGAGAATCCCATGGAAAGAAGAGCCTGGCAGCTTACAGTCCATAGGGTCGCAAAGAGTCGGACTCGACTGAGCTCAGCATAGCCACTCTCTTCTGCGGTTCATCTCTCGCACAGTCGATGCCTCCCTCTCCACGTGGCTCTGGGCTCTTCCCTCCGCCCCGCGCCCCCGCCACCGCCCCGATTCTCGCCGCCTTCCCCCACCCCACCTCATGGTTCTCGCTGCCCCAGGAGCCGTGTGTTTTGATGACCCTTGCAAGCCCCTATCCTCACATTTCAGTGACCTCCAGTGACCCTCGCTTACACCCACCTTCATCACGCTCCCGGCACCTCAGCGTCACCTGAAGTTGCCCCACCTCCAGACCTGAAATTCACACGCTCTTCCCTCTATTATCCCGCAGCCCCATCACTGCGCAGCCTCGGTGTGACTTTTGATCCTCAGCCCCGCCCTAACCTCCCTGAGCCGCTTTCAGGAAGTAGAAGACACACCGGAGCTAAACGACACCACCGACTCTAAGGTGTGATGACCGCTTCATTGTTCCACTTCTGGAACCATCCAGCCTGGGACCACATGGCGTTGGACCATCTCAAACTTTTTCCTGCACTTGGGATCCTTGCCTCCTTTGTCAGAAGCCGAGGACAGCTTACCGTGAGTTTTCTTCACTCTTGTTTCTTGGCTGCAGAAACTACAAAAGAAATGACTTTGTAAAAGGCAACATTCATGCCCCAGGTGTCTAAAAAAGCATGCGTGGTTAGACCATTTCAAGAAAACAAAAACAAACAATGAAAAAACCCCAAAACAGTGTCTCTACTTGCTGCAGAGAAAAACAGGTGTCATGAAGAAGATGCTACAGAATGTATCTTCAGTTTCCCGTTGGCTCATCTTTCTGTCCATACGGGGCCGCCTTGGCTGGCTGCCCAGCTGTTTCTTTTTCTCCTGATTACTCTTCTTCCCTCTCTTCCCCTCTGGCCAGCCCACGAGATGCTGTGGTCCCGGCCCTCTCACTTGGGAAGGGAACAGCAGGTCCCGTGGTTAGCAGGCCCTAATAATATTCCGTGGGAGTCAGATCTTTCGGACTCTTCAGAATAGAATAGCCAACCTGTCCCCTGGTGGCTCAGTCGGTAAGGAATCTGCCTGCAATGCCGGAGACCTAGGTTCCATCCCTGGGGCTGGAAGATCCCCTGGAGAAGGAAATGGCAGCCCACTCCAGCATTCTTGCCTGGGAAATCCCTGGACAGAGGAGCCTGGTGGGCTACAGTCCATGGGGTCACGAGAGTCAGACACGACTTAGTGACTAAACCACCAACTTAACCCCCACCCATAAAAAAAGCCTTTCTTTCTTAATATCACTTGACTCTAACAATATTTTATGATACTTTCCACTGTTGCATCATGCAAGCATTTAATTAACATAGATTTAATATAATAGCTCTACAAAACAAATAATGAAAAACAGTAAAATAATAATACATCTAATCCAAAGTGATATAACTTTATTCTGACCATTCCACTAAATAAGCCTGATGGAGGGTGGGGACAGGACTGGGATGGAGGAGAGTGGATGAGTGAACATGCAGTTTCCTCCCTGCCTTGGCCCCGTGGGTCGCTCCGCTTGTATGTGTCTCAGCCACACCAAGTGTCACTCTGTTGTTCATACGTATACATGTGTGCATGCTAAGTCGCTTCAGTCATGGCTGACTAACTCTCTGCGACCCTACGGACTATAGCCTGCCAAGCTCCTCTGTCTGTGGGATTCTCCAGGCAAGAATATGGAGTGAGTTGCCATGCCTTCCTCCAGGGGATCTTCTTGACCCAGGGATCAAACCCGCATCTCCTACATCTCCTGCATTGGCAGGTGGGTTCTTTACTACTAACACCACCTGAGAAGCCCATTCATATGTATATGAACATATATATCTGTGTGTATACATGCATATATATATATATATATATATGATCCTTCAATCCCAACTGATGACATCATTCCTTGCTCAAACCTAGAAACGCTGTTCTTCCGGTCTAAAGACTCTGATACTTAAGGAAATAGTACTGCTAAAGAGACAGTAATGTGAGTCACCCGGATGGTACCACCACAAGAAATTTTCAGGAATAGACATGACCTTCTGCTACTTCTGCCTTACGCGCTCATTTAGACTCTTAACCCCTACTAGATTTTCACCTCCACTCTCTCCCCTAAGAGACTGCTCGTCCACCGGAAGTGAGGTGAGCAGACTCAGAGGCCGAGAGGGCTGTCGTGTACCAGGGTGGAGACAGGCCTCACACATCAGTCGGACCAGACGACCGTGCACCACATCCCGGCAGGAAGCTGACTTGCTCTTTGACTCCTTGGACACTCCCCCAGTCTTCTGGGGCCGCTGCAAGCCCTGGATTTTCACAGTCTTCTCTGTGATCACCCAGCCATCTCCCTTCTTTTCTAAGAAAAAAAAAAAAACATAAATCACTAAGCTCCTCCAATTCCTTTCCATCTATCTCAAGGAATACGTATCATTCCATTACTTTTTTGCTCTATGTCCATTTCAGATTGCATCTACTTGTTCAAGGCCAACTGAGTCTCCCTGTGGTTTAAAAAAAACTCTTTTTCTTAGTGTGGTAACATATCTATGACATAAAATGTACCACTCTGACCATTTTGTTCAATACTTATCTGGCTGTGCAGGTCTTAGTTGCAGCGGTGGGCTCCAGTTCCCTAATCAGGGGTGGAACCCCGGGCCCCTCGTTAGTAGTGCAGGGTCTTAGTCACTGGACCCCCAGGAAAGCCCCCCATTGTGACCATTTTTAAGAGTACATCTCAGGAGCATTAAGTACACTCACAGTCCTGGGCCACCAGCATCACTGTGCATCTTTGGAAATTTTTCATCATCCCTAACAGAATCTCTGTTCCCATCACACACGAATATCCATCCCCCGTGCTTTTGAGGCTGTGAAATACTAAGACATCTTGATTCCTTCTCTCTTCATGTATCTTCTTCACTCTGTAAACATTCTGGTTTGTCATCCCAGATAGGCTTTTGTTGCCCTATTTTCCTTGCGGTCCCTCATCTGCCCATCAGGCCATCTGCCCTTCTCACTCTCCTCCTTCATTAAAGTGGAAAAGCCTCCCACACCCTCAGTGCCAGGCCTAGCGTCTGGCACAAAATAGATAATAAATATCTGTTGGATGAATGACTAGAGGAAAACAATCCTTCCTGCTGTAAGAACATTTGCTGGGCACTGTGCTAAACCATTTACTTGGATTTTTTCATTACAGGCAGGCACTATCATTCATCCTGTTCTACAGATGAGAAAATTGTGGCTTCTCAACTAGGACATGGTAAAGCCATATTTGGCCTCCTAGGATTCTGACTCCAGAGACTGCACTCAACCTTTCTATAATTCTGCCTCTGCCAAGCCAGATGTAAATTAATTGATATCAGTATAAATTAGTCTACTCTTGATGGTAAGGGCTTCCCTTGTGGCTTAGAAGATAAAGAATCTGCCCACAATGTGGGAGACTCAGGTTCAATTCCTGGGTTGGGAAGATCCCCTGGAGAAGAGAATGGCCACCCCCTCCAGTATCCCTGCCTTGCAAAGTCCATAGACAGAGGAGTCTGGTGGGCTACAGTCCATGGGATCACAATGAATAGGACACAATTAAGCAACTAAGACTTTCACAGATACATTGTGGAGATTATACTCACCAATTATTTTCTGTCTTTCTTTTAAATAGGAGTGTATTTTTTTTTTCCTGGCCATTTGGCTTGCTTTAACCAGTAAAGGGGCTTCCCTGGTAGTTTAGAGGGTCAAGAATCTGCCTGCAATGCAGGAGACCTAGGTTCAGTCCTTGGGTTGGGAAGATCCCCTGGAGAACAGAATGGAATCCCAGTCCAGTACTCTTGCCTGGAGAATCCCATGGAGAGAGGAGCCTAGTGGGCTACAGTCCATGGGGTTGCAAAGAGTGGGACACAACCGAATGACTAACACTTTCACTTTTTGGCCAGTGAAGAGCAGGTCCCAGAGAGTGGGCCCTCCTTCAGCCTGGATTCAAGATGAGGAGGACACACGGGGCAAAGACAGCAATGTGAGCTGGAAGCAAATCTTTGTTCCTGAGACTCTGGGGTTGTTTGATACTAGGCGTAATCTAGTGAGGGCTGACAGACAGACACATTGACTCATGCCAGTTATATAAACTCAGTGAAAATACAGTTAGGATGTGAGTCCCATAGGGGACTTCCTTGTTGGTCCAGTGGTTAGGAATTCGTCTTGCAATGCAGGGGACTCAGGTTCAATCCCTGGTTGAGGAACTAAGATCCCACATGCCACGGAGCAGCTAAGTCCACAAGCCGCAACTACTGAGATTTTGTGCACCACGACTGAGATTGGACACAGCCAGATTTTTTTTTTTAATGTTCCAAAGTTAGCCCTTTAGTAGAATTCTTAATAGTTCTAAACAGAGCAAATAGAAAATGCCTAGGACATCAAATTTGCTTTCAGACATGTGACTTTTAATTGGTTTGAGAAGATGTAATAAAATGAAGATTTTACATCTCAGGTAAAAGTTATGATCTAAACAAGACATTGACTTTTAATAAAATAGGCATGCTAAAATCACTGTAATAGTCTCTGACTTATTTTACTTGTAGTAAGTGAAGTCTTTCAAATTACATCTTTCCCTCTAACCTTCACTCAAAATATTTAGGTTGTATGCATTTTCTGTATAATAAAATATAACTTTAATATGGATCTCCTTTCCCCCAAGGATGAAAACTCATTCTCTCTATAGGTCATGTGTTATATATGAAAAACATACAGTCCTAATAAAACCCTTTAAAGCCCAGGTGAACACCACTGTGAATTGGTCCAGTTTCTTTGGCATCACTTTTAAAGGATCTGTAAATCTATCTGCTGTTATACCTTTGCCCTTCTCAAAGCTGGTGCTATGCATGGACTGACTCGTAAATGAGCCCAACACATGATTTGAAGATGACCACAGATTCAACGCAAGTTGTTCTTTGCCCTACACAAGCCCAACAGTCAAGGACTAATTGTGTGCTATTAAAGCATTTCATACTTGAACTAGTAAAGTCAAGGTGGCTAAAAGATTGATCCTGTTTTATTAGCCAAAGCAGATTTGAGTGTATCAGATTAGCTGAGCTCAGCAGAGGATATTGGTAAGTTGTTTCCCAGGTGGAAAGGTGGAAAAGGTATTAAAATTCTTCAGGGTCTCCCCAGAGCCTCGAGGAAGAAAAAAAACTCTTAGCAAGACAGACTTAAGTCCTCTGAGATCTGGCCTCTGATTTCCTCTCCAGACTCATCTGTCTGACTCAAGCTGCACTGAATTATTGAAGGAGGACGTTTCCAGTCCCCTTCTTGTGGACATCTCTAAGTTTCCTGATTTACCACGTGGCCCATATTTCATTCAGGAAAGCTGGTGCTAGTGGTGACCACTGAAAAGCCCTGAAGACTTCGACGGTTTATACAAAGAGCCCAGTGTGGACCTGGTTTCTGTCCTCCACGTTGTGTTCACATCAGTGGGGAACACAGGCCTCGGCGTTGTCCACACCAAGGAAGGAGGGCAGGGAGGAGACCGCTGGCGCCAAGAACAGAGCTCAGCACCCAGGACTAGAACAAGGCCCACGGCATCAAGCTCAATCCAAGGGAGACTGGGAACTGGAAGTGTGGACTGGAGCTTAACACCAGCTGTGCTTTATGAGGCCACCGAGGCCACACTGAGTCAGAAACATCCGCTAATCCTCCCTTTTCCATTCATTGAGGCGTGGTTTAAGGTTGCATTCCTGCCTTAATTGTTTTTATGCCCAGAGCTCCCAGCTCCTTCCCCACTTAGCAAGTGCTCAATAAATGTTGGTTAAAATAAAAATTAGATGGAGGGATGGTTGGATGGGTAAGTGGATGAGTGGGTGGGTGGATAAATGGATGGTTGGATGGATAAGTGGATGGGTGCATGGATGGGTGGATGGTGGATGGGTGAGTGGATGAGTAGATGGATGGATGAATGGATGGATGGATAAGTGGATGGGTGGGTGGGTAGATGGATGGGTGGATGGGTGGATGGTGGATGGGTGAGTGGATGAGTAGATGGATGGATGAATGGATGGATGGATAAGTGGATGGGTGGGTGGGTATATGGGTGGGTGGATGGATAAGTGGATGGGTGGATGGGTAGATGGATGGGTGGATGGATAAGTGGATGGGTGGATGGGTAGATGGATAAGTGGGTGGGTGGGTGGATGATTAAGAATGAGGGATCATTGTGATGCTTTTCAGTATCTAAAGGGACCATGTGTTAGGCTCAATACTGTCTTGAAAACTTTTGCTGTGAGAGGAAAATTGTCAACATTGAGAATCCCAAGTTCCCAGAGTAGAGCCTAGGAAACTGAACTGTCTTCCATCTCCTGCACCATGAGAACACAAGCCTGGGAGCTGAGTTTCACTGGTCAAATAGACCCACACAAGGCTTCTGGGCAGAAGCAAGCCACCCTGGGAGACAGGCTGTGTGCATCTCCATCTTTGCAGGGGCTGGAGGTAACCGAACTGAGCTGATAGCATCTGTAGAAGCCTATGATTCCACAGCTGTGGTCTGGTGGAATGCCTGGTGCAGAGAAGAACCAGGAGAAAGACGGTACCTTCACCTTAGGTTACCTCCATGGTTCAAGTCTGAGGTATTACTCCACGGGGTTTTACCTTGAATCTGGTTTTCAGCCCTCCCAAGATGTCTCTGATTTACTTGATATTTCTTTCATTGAATATCTTTTTTCATAACTGGAAGGAGTCAGCTTTCATTGTTTACAGTTGAGAATCAATTAAAGTCCCCCAAAAATACCACGAAGCCACGGGATTTTGAAACTGGGAGAGTGAGCATGGAGTGTGTGTGTGTGTGTGTGTGTGTGTGTGTGTGTATGCATGTGTGTGTGTTTTAGTCAAAAGGGAGGGAAGCAGAAACAGTCATAAAGGTGCTGAGAAAAGAGCAAATGGGCATCAAAGTAAATTTTGCTGACTTCACTCTATGTCTTTCGTTTGCTCATGACATACCCTGCTGACATACTACATTGCAAGGATTAAAGCATAGTAGCCTATTTATAGTCTTAATATTTCTCTCTTAAATGCATGCGTCATTCCTTCAATCTCCCATTAAACTTAATAGTTACTAAATTCATAAAATTGTGCTTTAGGTAAAAGCTGTTGTGGAAGCTTCGAGTGGTGCATACATTCCTTGGTCTCTCTATAAAGTGTACTTTTGAAGACAAGCTCAGATTAACAGGATTTCTGAGCTAAAAGAAAATGAGACCCAGAAAGTTTAATTGCCTGACTCCAAGTAAGAGTTTTGCTGAGTCAAAGGTCTAAAGTGCTTGGAACAGCAAGAACATCTTGGAGATAGAATTACAAGAATATTCTGAAGGAGACAGAGCTTCTGCTTCCTAATACTAATATCACGTGTGTACTAATAAATATCAACTCAAAAAGAAGGAACTATTATAATTTCAGAAGGGAAAGTGAAGTGAAAGTCTCTCAGTTGTGTCCAACTCTGAATTCTCCAGGCCAGAATACTAGAGTGTGAAGCCTCTCCCTTCTCCAGGGAATCTTCCCAACCCAGGGATCAAACCCAGGTCTCCCGTATTGCAGGCAGATTCTTTACCAGCTGAGCCACCAGGGAAGCCCATTTTATAAGGGACCCTTGGCTGGATGGCATAACCGACTCAATGGACATGAGTCTGAGTAAACTCCAGGAGTTGGTGATGGACAGGGAGGCCTGGCGTGCTGCAATTCATGGGGTCGCAAAGAGTCGGACACGACTGAGTGACTGAACTGAATTGAACTGAACTGAGTAAAAGAGAATTTAGAGTTTTGCCAAGAAATTTTAACTGGATATGTTTTCTGGTTTGTTTTCAATAATATCAGTTTCCACTAAAAGTTCACAGACTATTAAGAGCTGGCTTTCTAAGTGATGGTTTTTCTCCTAGTGGCTTACACCTGTCCACATTCACACCAGTTCCTTAATTTTAAAAACCAATAGTTAAAGCAATACCCCCAGGGCTTACCACTCTTCACCAAAAGTGCCTTCCCAGAATTTAAAAAAAAAAAAAAAAAAAACTTTAATGTTGGAAATACTTTGATTTAGGATTTTTCAAATTGGCTCACTGGCAATGAGCAAGTAGTATACCTATGAGATGATTGGCTTTTACCTGCAATTATGCTCATAGTGTGAAGGAGTGTAATTGACGCGAACATCGCTGCTTTTAAACGTTTTCAAGGTATTGAAAAGACTAGCTGGAAATGAAGGGCTGACCCTTTCTGAAAGCCTGAACACCGGAGGCTTCCCTAGTCATCCGTCACAGCCGCGGCTGGCTCTTCTTTTCAAACGGGTCCATTTTTCAAGCTCTTGTTGGGATTACCAGAGATCCTGGGGGTCCAACTCAAAACAAGCTCAGAATTGAGCTGTAGGTGGTCTGCCGCGCCAAGGAGGGGACCCAGCCCGGGTGAACGCAGGGAGCCAGTCACCTGCTGAAGACCGAACTGATTTTAAAACCTTGCTGGCGCAAAGGTGTGAAGCAGAGAGTCTGAGTGTCTCACGTTTGCTGACTTGGGATTTGGTGTGGGGGGTGGGGGCTGGGGGTGCTCTATGGAGTGGGCAGAAAAGACATAATTAAAACTATTCATTTTGTTTAAAAAAAAAATCTGCTCCATCTTCCCAGTGGGCCTTGATCTCTTTGTTACACTGTATTTGGAAAGTCCTATTGAAATGTCACTCTGCTCGGAGGCCTCGGGAGAAGAAAGGAAAGGCTAGTTGGGGAATAAGAGGCAGTTGAAAGATAAAAGCCTACGTGTTTTCAAAGAGTCCTGTTTCCCTTGGGGTCTCTTTATGAAGTGCTTGCTCAGACCTAGACACTTTGACCCGCTTTCCAATCAAGGTCTTCCCCATAAATAAAATGCGATTTTTAAGGAATTCATAATTTTGTATAAAGCCAGGTTTGATTTGTCTCCTTTACCCACACTTTAACAAGGAGACTGCACCCGAGTGGAAGGCTGATTTGTGCCTAAAAGTGAGGGAAAGGGTAATTATAAAATAAAAATGCCTCTCATTAAAATAAGTCCAAATACAGATTTGGTGAGTATGTTGGTGTCATGAATAAGTGGGTGGTGAGCTCTGTGACTTGGTTCTTAGCTGCCTGATATGAAGCTTCAGTTTGATTTTCTTATTCCTCTTTAACGCCTCTAAATAACCCTTTGTGGCCACCCAAGGTCTCCCGTTGACATCAAAGGGAGAGTCTTGTGCACAAGAGGAGACGGCGCAAGAGAAGAGAGTTGAAAGAGGGTTAGAGCAGCAAAGACCATATTTATTGAAACTAATTGTAAAAGAATGACCAGGCAGTGTGAATATGCGCTTAATGTAAATAGATAATTATCCGGGAGAAATATGACCACCTTTCTACCCTTCATCCATAAAACTAGCCCTGTGCAAGTTAAGCATTTCAAGAATGTCAGAAATAATATCATGGGCTCATTGAAAAGCATCAGATATTTTCATTCTCTGACACCAAATGAATCCAAAGTGAAAGCAGTTTTTGGCAGTTCAGAATAACGAATGGGGTCTTGAGAATATGGGCAATCTGCTCATCTTCATTAAAACGTATTGCCAAGAGAAAGGGGTGCCCAGGGCAGGAAGGGAGGGTAATCTTCTAATAATGAATTTGAGTTTAACTTTCCAAAGTTTATCCGTGTTCTGCACTCTTGCTGAAATGTGAATTTGTAAGCTCCAAGTTAGGTAAATCGCAATGTGACTCACTTGCAACAATTTCAGTTATGACTATAATTAGACACTTGAGTAAATAGCTTGCTTGGAGTTTTTCTGTATCTCATGGAAAGAATAAAATTTCCTTTTCTCAAAAAGAAAATAATTTTCTGTCATATAATCAACGTATTTAAAAATGAGTAAATTGGAATCATTTCCTTTTCTACCATCAATAATGTTGTTAATCCAACTCTAATGAACACAGCATTGCACAAAACTTTACTGATCACTAAAAACAACAACAAAAATCATGTCCTCTTTGAATAAACAAATACAGGAAGAATTTTAATACAACTTCTTTGAATTTTGGTGAAACTCATTTGTTATTAGGAAACACTAGATCCTTACATTTTTTATCATTAACTCATTTTTTAAGTGACAAAGTTCAAAATACTTTGGTAGAAACAACTCTACTGGAATTTACATATATGAAGAAACATACATATGTATTTCAACTTTGAGATTATAAAAAATAAGTATTTAACATTATTTGACCATTTCTGAGGTCATTTTTTATATTACCTGAAATCTTTAGAAATATCAAATCCCTGCTTTAAAATATAATAATATTTAACATGTTTTTTATGTGGGTGCCATAATTTTCACACTACTGGTATCAAAAACTTGAAACAACTACCTAAGTACGTTATCACACACCACAGTGTGATAAAGGATTACAGCAGTTTAAAATATCTTAGGGAGCAAAAAAGAGTGAGAAGTGTTCAGAGAATGATGGCATCTTGTGTACCTCAAAGGTGGTCTTCATTTATAATCTGAGAGGTCTTATTATAACATAACCAAGCTGCCTAATCCCCACTTTGAAACTAAAACTGCTATTCAGGATACATATTACAAATCCATGACATCAAAGACTGTGATTTTGATGAAAATTATTCTTCAGAAAGGAAATACCCTCTACTTGCCTAAAGATAAATTTTATAGCAGGACATGAAGACAGTGTTCCATTGTAGGTTGTGAATCCTTTCACAGAGATGATGCCTTGAATATTAATATCATCTCACATACTCCCAAGATGTGTGCAATTACCTTAGAGAGAAGAACCGGGATTGTAAGGTCTCAAGGGCTTAGATAATGACATAAATAAATTGCAACGATTACCCATGTACTTTTCTGGGAGACGTATTATTTAAAACCGATCTAGGACTTCACGAATGAAAGACAGAGGAATGTCCACTTTATGAAATCTCTATTCAAGTGTGACCTAGAGTGGAAGACAGGGTTAATTATTGGTTTTTAACCGAAGTATCATTCTAGTTTAATATCAGAGCCCAGGCCTTAAATATTGAAGCAAGTCACATTTTTCAGGGACAATTGCCTTTGAATGAAGAATGACAGGGCGCTGGTCTTTGCTGACCCGTACACCTCCTGCAGCGCCATCCATGGCAACTCCGTTACTAGGGCAACCAAAGAACACGCACAAGAATAGGGTAGGACCGTGAAATCTGATGTCATACTTTCATAAGATATAAACTGCAAATGATAGTCTAAAGTGGATTTGTTAAGGGTGTGATCTAAATCATAAATGGGTTGAAAGTGAACATCGTGCTTGCACTGGGATCGCAAATTAAGGGTGGGTCCTGGGTTCACAGATCCTCTGTCTGACATCCAAGGTGAATAAGACATGGAACATTCCTGAAGCTCATTTCTCCCCCCAGCTTCAGTCAGAAGTTCAAAGTTAGTTCACTGCTTGGCTTGGAGGCTTTGTTGCCAACCATAATGGAAACACTTCCATTGGGTTGGTCAATAAATATCCATAACCAGATCTGATAAGAAATGATCCAGATCTTTACCAAATTTCCAAGTCCCTTGGTGCATTAGAGGTTAGCCCTTGATTTCCCTTTTCTACCTTGAAAACCTGACTTAAGTACTTTTGTACCTCTGGGTCCCACTGCAGAAGATGAGGCTTCTGATGAATTCTGTGGGTGTTTGGTTCTTAAAGGACTTGGGGTGATGTTCATCCAAATGTCTCTAGAACTTCATCATCAACACACGTGTGGACAGGAAAGTGAGAAAGGGAATTGTCACTGCCTTAGTTTATCAGAGTTCTGCAGTTAGACTCTAAAAGGTCTATTTCCCATTTTATGTTTAGGACAAAATAGGGAACCTAAGATTGAGTTTTGCGGGGGGGCTCTGTTAAGATTTTTTATTTTAAAATAATTTTTAAAATTTATTTTATTTTGGCTGTGCTGGGTCTTTGCTGCTGCGAGGACTTCCCTCTAGGTGCGGTGTGTGGGCTTATCACTACTGTGGCTTCTCTTAGTGAGAAGCGTGGGCCCCAGGCTACACGGGCTTCAGGAGTTGTGGCTCCCGGCTCCAGAGCCCAGGTTCAGCAGATGTGGTGCACCGGCTTGGATGCTCCGTGTCATGTGAGATCCTCCTGGACCAGAAAACAAACCCATGTCTCCTGCATTGGCAGGCAGATTCTTTACCACTGAGCCACCAGGGAAGCCAGTGTTAAGGGTTTGGGTTTTTGGTTTTTTTTTTTTAATAAACCTGAGATGAATGTGGCAATAGTCACAAGGATGTGTCTTGGCCCTAACCCTGCCATTGGCTCTGATCCAGTTTGTCTCGAGATTAAGACTCAGTGCCAACTTCAACTTTGTAACCCTAGAGACAAATGTCTTAGCCAGTCCTTAATTTGCAAACTCTGCAAAAGAAATACCACAGAGAAAATAGAAGGGAGCAAAATCACTGCACATAAAGTGTGTGTGTTAGAATCATAGAATCATAAGAATAAGCTATTTTTTAGGTCAGAAACAGCTGTATCTTGTTCAACCTCCTATGAATTAATCAATTTCTGATTTAACATTGAAAAACATAAATACACATATATGACCCTTTCTTCATCCTGGTTCACAGATTAAACATAAATAGTTCTAGCTATTATATTACCTGGCAACCCCCAAAACCCCATCGTTGGCGTAAGACTCGCTCCCCAACCAAGTTCTAAACATCTCTGCTCCCGTTTCCAAGTCAGATTATTGTAAATGGCTCTTTCCTTTCCTTCTTCCAATCTGTTTATATTGCAAGTACAGCCTCCATGTCACAGAGTCAAAGAATATAAAGGAAAACATATTTATGCTTCATAAGAGATTGGATGCAGAAAACAATCCTGCCCTCTGAGAGCTGGAATCTTTCATCCGTTTTAAAAATATCAGTGAAGTCCCTTTTGGCCAAGCACTCGTGCTCCTTGAAGAAATACAGTCCTCAAATAAACTCACGGTTTGTGGAGGAAATGAAATACCAGACATGCTAGGTAAGCACCGGTTATCAGAACTAGAGCCTGCGGAGAGAATGTGAGGCAGGGCACCAGCTTCACGCCGGAGGGAAGAGCAGATAAGGCTTCCTGGAGAAGAGGCTTGAGTTCCCCTTTGCCAAGGGGAAGGGGGTCCATACCCCACACAAGACTTCGCAACACTGCAAGGGGGTCAGACGTGAGTGTGTTTGGAGATGTGTGCGCCCGCAGGAGATGGAGGCAGGGCTCCACATTATGAAGGGCTACATGGAAGAGCTTGGTCTTCATGCCTTCTAAAAAGCCCCAGAGAACCTTTAACAATAGATACCCCTTATCAGCTGTCTTCATGGAGCGCTGGCCAGGCCTGGGGACAGCCCCCCCTCCGGCACTGTATTAGTCACCCACTGCCGCATGACCAGTTACTCTAAAACCTGGCGTCCTGAAGCCACAGACACTCTTTATTGCACAGCTTCTGTGAGTCAGGAATGCAGGTGGGGTTCTGCTGCTTGCCTCTGGCTCCAGGTGGCAATCGGGTTGAGACTGAAGGGAAAGTGCTGGAAAGTGGCCGGAGGGTGTGTCCCCAAGCTCACTCGAGTAGCCTCTCGATGTGAGTGGCGGCTTCCCCCAGAAGAAGTATCCCAAGGAGAGACTCGCTCACGCCGAAGGGCTGCCCGGGCGGCGCGGCGTGTTCCGCCACCTATTCTCAGAGGCGAGCTCCCATCACGCCTGCCATCTTTCATCAGTTAGAAATGAGCCGTCAGATGGATTTATTTGCAAAGCAGAAATAGAGACACAGACAAAGAGAACAAATGTGTGGATACCAGGGGGAGAAGAGGGGGATGAACTGGGGACTGGAATTGACACATATGCAATATTGCTCTGTGTGGGTGTTAGTTGCTCAATCATGTCTGACTCTTTGCAGCCCATGGACTGGAGCCCGCCAGGCTCCTCTGCCCATGGGGTTCTCCAGGCAGGAATACTGGACTGGGTTGCCATTTCCTTCTCCAGGGGATCTTCCCAACCCAGGGATCAAACCCGGGTCTCCAGCATTGCAGGCAGATTCTTTTCCAAGCCACCAGGGAAGCCCATCAGATACGGATAACTGGTGAGAACCTGCTGTCGCGCACAGGGACTCTATTCAGTGCCCTGTGGTGACCTAAGCGGGAAAGAAATCCAAAGGAGAGGGGGTATGTGTGCATATGTGGCGGATACACTTCGCTGTACCGCAGAAACTAACCACATTGTAAGGCGCCTGCACTTCAATTCAAACGGAAGAAAGAAATGAGCCACCAGGTGCAGCTCACAATCTAGGGCAGAATTTACCAAGGGTGTGAAGACCAGAAGGCAGGGGTCACTGGGGGCTAGCAAGTTGGCGGCCCAGCCCGGGGGGGCTCGGGCTGGTGTATGTGCCCGGCAACATCCGGCCATCCTGCAGGGGAGGGGCGTCCTGAAATCACACTCAGAACTCCAAAGACAATTCCTGCGTGCTTACTAGAACTCAGGCATGATAGCAAACTCGCCGTTCACTCTAATTCTTGGAACAACTGTGTAAGATAGGAAGTATTGTCTCCATCTCCCAGTTGAGAAAGGTGTCTTGAACTTATCCAACGGAAAGCAGGCACCAATTGTTAAGAATTCTGTAGGGATTGAGATTCAGACCTAACCTAACCTGAGTATGTCTCCCTTCAAAGTTCACTCATTTTATCATTGTGCCAACAGCCTCCAGTATCTTGGAGTTCAGAACATGGTTTAACATTCATGATGCTCTAGCGAGACAAATATAACATCACCAAAACAATAATAATAATAAAAGTCAAACAGACCTTAAGATAAGGGCTCCATGCCCTCAAGATGAGCCTGAGAGTGCCGATGGTTTTACCATTGCTAAAAAGTGCAAAATATTGCCTGTGCACAAACTGAGTCTCCGCTTTGCAGTACTAATCCTGTTGTACATCATCTCTTCCTGATTTAAAACACTGCCCTGTTGGCTTTCTATGTTCTAAGTGGCACTCTGAAGCCTTCAAAACACGGCGTTCTAGACAAAACTGGTTGTATATTAATCTATCTTTCTAAATAAAAAAGACTAACAATTAATAATACAGAATTTTCATCCAAAATTCAACACAAAAATATAAATGACACCACGCTGAACATACATCAAAATATGTAGATTCCCCCCATACGAGATCACTGTTACTGATCTATAAAAGCAAACCCTTATTTTTTAAATTTGAGTAGTTATGAAAGAAACTAGTAAAGACACAGGGACATATTAGCTCCACCTGAGTGCCTGGTTCGCAAGTAAAACATGTTCAAATACGTTCTGTAATAACAGCTTTTATTTATATTTATTCTAAGGAACTCGGAGTACTTTGTGGAATGATTTCATGCCAGAGAGGTAGTTAGCAGATGGGTATTATTAGGAGTATTTTGGCTGCGGAAGCAAACGCTTCTTCCATATTGTCCTTTGCTAGGCACTCCATAACCGGGCAAATTTGGACGGCGCCCCCAGCCTGTCCGGGGCCTGTGTGGGCAGCTGTGGGCACAAGCGCTCGACCCTGAGTTTGAAAAGATCCACCCCGCGCGGGAGGAGAGGAAGCCGGAACCGGAAGGAGCGGCGCTGTCACAGAGCGCGGCGGGAACCCAGGCCCGAGGGTGAGTCGTTCCCCCTGGGGCTGCTCACCAAGCCTGACTGACTGACAGAAGGAGACGAAACCTAAACTAGACCCTGGAGGATGCGGAGGTGGAAAGGAGAGTCGGGGAGAGGGAACAGCACGTGCGAAGAGGCAGAGGAAGGGGGAAGCCTGGGGCGTTCGGGGAGGGCTTACTAACGATGGGGTCCAGACACCAGCTCCTTTCTGATCGTCACATCTCATCTCTCCACACGGTAGGCCAACAAACTGCCGCACCTTGCCTTTTCTTTAATATTTATGAGTGTTGTGTTTTAGTTTAGTTTTTGTTTCTCAGGAAGGCTTGCCTGTTAGCCCTGAATATTGAAATCCCCATAAATGGATGTCAGTTGCCTGTATGGGTCATGAATTTTCATTTTCTTCAGAAAAGACCTTTTCCAGGATGGGAATTCGTTCTTTATTTTGCTAGTGTCAGAGGTGCTCCCTGACCTTCCACTCCTCTGTATCATAATCCCTTCATGACATGTCTGTCTGCTGGATGCGTCCTGACAGGGCTACTCCATGAGATTTCCCTGCGGCTCCCCCAGGTAAGCCTCCTGGGAGCTTCCATAACTCCTGGTGCACCAGCATCGACAGAGGAGCCTGGTGGGCTACCATTTATAGGGTCGCAACGAGTTGGACATGACTAGGCAAATTAGCACGCACACAGGTGAGAGGTTTTCATGAAATTCCCCAGGACCAACAAGCTTGGTTTGTTTGTTTGTTTGTTTTTAATTTTACAATTATCTAAGGAAAAAGAACAAATTATAAAATACCAAAATCATTCCTCAACAAAAAAATACCTTTTTCCTGGAAAATAGAAGTAAACTGGTCAATCACTGACCATCCTTCAATCAACGGTCATTTTGCAATGGAGAACATAAGATGATTTTTCCTTTTTAAACAGTTACTTTTTTAAGAGGAAATGGGCCCAGGGAGACCAGTTAGGAGGCAAGTACTGGTGTCCAGGCAGGACAGGCTGACAGCTCGGGCCCCGTCATGGCAATAAGGGGCAGAGAAGGAGATAAGTTAAGTGAGATTCCTAGGACTTGGTGAGGAGCTGAGTTCTGGAGAGTGGGAGGAAGCCAGGCTGGGATTTCTGGCTTGTGGGGTGAGCAGATCACTCACCTTATTTCCTGAGATAAGGAATCCTGCTAGATTCCAAGTCATTTGGGCAAGCTGACTTCTGGACACCCAAGTGGAGTTTAATTATCTCTTAGACTTGTTGCAGGAACACAGATGAGCCAAACCTTCCATTCAGGCTTCAGAAAACAGATTTATCAAACCAGGAAGGATTTGGGAGGAGGAGAAAAATGTCTTTTTTCATGCCACTTGAGCCAAAGCCCATGTTAGCCTAGCTTGTCTTTACAAAACATTTCTTTGTGGAATGTGCTGCAAACAAGACAATGAAAAACTGTGAGATACTGTGAGGATCTATGAAAATAAAAGTTGCAGGGCTCAAGAGACTCAAATATTCATTCATTTATTCAATCAGTCATGTAGCCACTTAGTTATATATGTGTTAGTACCCTCTGGTCATTATATTGTTATACTGATAATATTCAATTTTATTCCTTATGATTTTCATATGTGTCTACTTTTCCTTACAAGAATAGAAGTTTTTAAGGATAGAACCCTTCTTTTAAACCCTCCCATTCCCAACAAGACCTAGTAAGATGCTCTGCTTACTGCAGTCTCTCAATAAAGATCTGTCTAGGGTTTCCTTGGTGATCCAGAGGTTAAGGATCTGCCTGCCAATGCAGGGGACATGGGTTCGATCCCTGGTTTGGGAAGATCCCCTGTGCCGTGGGGCAACTAAGGCCATGCGCCACAACTATTGAGCCTGTGCTCTAGAGCCTGGAAACCACAACTACTGAGCCCACGTGCTGCACATACTGAAGCGCTTGTGCCCTCGAGTCCGTGCTCCACAACGAGAGAAGCCCAGGCCTCAGCAGCAACAGGCCAGCACTGCCAAAAAAATAATAAACAAATGAATTTTTAAAAAAGATCTGTCCAGTCAGTGGAAGTAACGTTAGCGAAGTTTGCTAAACAAGCTGGAAGGGAGCATAAGAACAGTTTTTCGTGAGTTGTGACCACAACCTAATTGGTGGGTTTGCACGTGGCCTGTTTAATCCTGCAGAGACAAGCGTTCACACACTCAGTTACTGGTGTATGCACACGACAAGTGTAGCACACCCACTGTCGGCAGGGCATGATGGTGGGCGCAGGGAGAATATGCTTTCCCCTGGGGTGGCCACTGGCCGGTGTGTGGGGGGGTGCCGGCTTGCCCTGGTGAGTGGGCGTCTCTCCAGACTGGACAAAAGCCACATCTTCTGCTCAACTAGAAGCAGGAAGAAAGGCATTTTTCTCCTCCCCGATCCTCTAAGGCCTGATGTTCTGGAGTCAGAACAGAAAACTCGGCTCCTCCACATTCTTTCAGGTGAGGGAAGAGACACTTAAGTTGTGTAGAGTGATGATCCCGGAGGAGACTCAGCACTGAAGCTGAAATGGACAGGAAGGTTCTTGTCCAAATTGCTGGTGAGACGGACGGGAGGCACGCGCCCCTCCCTGCTGCCTGGCGATTTTGAGATCCTTGGCGTGGCCGTGTCATCACGTTTCCATGACTAACCCTCTGTTGGGAGCACAGCGCCTGCACTGCCAGCAGGCCTGGTTGGAAGACTCGGGCTCCCCTTGGGGCAGGAGGGGGCCAGGGTAGGGGCTCCCACAGGGGCTGCAAAGGACAGTTCTCTCCCCAAGAATGTGGCTACGTTCCCCAAGTCCACGGGGCAGAGCCTGACTCTGCTGCCATCTTGGAACCAGCGTCCTATTACTAGATCAGGACCTTCCCCTCAAGCCCAGGAAGACATGCCTCACCTTCTCAAGTGTTCCATCGTGATAGAGGTTTCGCCCAACGCCAGAGGGCTGCTCGGAGAAATAGTCCAAGGCTATAACATTCTTTCTGAGTGTAAAAGCATTTTGTACTGCATGGTAATTTCAATGGCCATTAGTATTCTTTCAGAGTTGCTTCAGAAGTAGTGATCTACCAGCATTTCTGAACCTGGAGTAATTAAAGAAGCATGAAAGTGTCTTGCCCTAGGCACCTGGGCATCAATGTTAGGTACATAGGGAGCAAGGTTAAACCAGAGGGCTGGTTTACTTTGGAAAATGCCTGGTTTGTTTTTCAAGGTGTAACAGTTTGTTACAACAGACTAGAGAACTGAACTTGGCAATGATGAAAGAGCAATCCATGTCCTTCATCAATTCGCTGATTTTTCTTTCATGCTGTATAGTTGTTAAAATGAAAGTCTGCCCTGGTCCAGGAATGTTTCATTCTTCTCATATGTGTATTGTTAGTTTTATGCTTTTGATTATTTTCTTAATCTACTTTCCAGGCTTACTTATTTTATCAGCTGAAAAGCTGGAAAAAAATCCTTATGACTAAATACTTTGCTGTTTATTATTTTACTTATTTTTTTAGCCAAACCCTATGATAACATTTTAATTTGATAATGTTCCATGAAACACATAAATAGGAGATGGAAAAATATAACTATTAAGGAATATTTTAGCAATTTTCAGTAAGATGCATCCTCTAGCATAAAAACATCGTATTTAGTCCTTTTTAGCCTCAGCAACTCTGTGACAAACTATTTATATTAATAAACTAAATGTACATACAACTCATTATACATTAATGCCGGCATTGTATATTATTAATATATCTCTGTGTACATTTTTAAGAAGTTCAAATTAGAAGAAATGTCACATGGATAATGCTTTGGGATGGTAAAATGAAAATAAGAGACATAACCTGATTCTGGGGCTTCCTGGTAGTGCAGTGCTAAAGAAACTGCCTGCCCGTGCAGGAGCCACAGGAGACAGGGGTCTGATCCCTGGGTTGGGAAGATCCCCTGGAGAAGAAAATGGTAACCCACTCGAATATTCTTGCCTGGAAAATCCCATGGAAATCCCTGGGAAATGCCACGGGCTGTAGTCCACAGCATCGCAAAGAGCTGGGCAGGATTTAGTGACTACACAGCAACACCTGATTCTAACACTGTTTCTTACATTCAGCAAGTCACTGACCTTACCATAAAAATGCATAGTGAAATAATGTGAATATGTCACATTGATGTCATCTCAAGGAACTAAAAACACCAACGGGTTCTCCATAAATGCTACAAAAATAAGTGCTCACTTAGAACTTGGTCTTAAACACATTTTATCTACGAAAAAAAATACTTGCCATTTCAGATCTAATTTTTAAGATATAGCTAATATCCATCCTAAAGGAAACCAGTCCTGAATATTCATTGGGAAGACTGAAGCTGAAACTGAAAGCTGACTGAAGCTGAAGCTGAAGCTCCAATCCTTTGGCCACCTGATGCGAAGAGCTGACTCATTTGAAAAGACCCTGATGCTGGGAAAGATTGAAGGCGGGAGGAGAAGGGGACAACAGAGAATGAGATGGTTGGATGTATCACCAACTCAATGGACATGAGTTTGAGTAAACTCCAGGAGTTGGTGATGGACAGGGAAGCCTGGTGTGCTGCAGTCCATGGGGTCACAAAGAGTTGGACATGACTGAGAGACTGAACTGAACTGAACTGAATAATCAGACTGGGTCTCGTTATAAATAATCAGACTGTGTCTCATTATATATATAAGATATAATAAACTGTCTTCTAGGAAAGGGAAATAAACTTGTTGGAACTGAGGCTATTGTCTTTTTGATGGCAAAGATTGAAAAGGAGAAAGAGAAATTCAAAATAATTATTTGCTGGTGATACTTACACATCTGAAGAAATCTCATGGTGAAAATAATTACACGAGGCCATCTTTAACAAGGCACTTTGTGCTTGGACTTTACTGAAGTCAGAAATATTTCTTTTTTAAATATGTATTTCCTTCAACCCATTTTCCTAGTAGATGAAACTATACTTTGATTCTCAAGTTTTAAATTTAATTTTTCAAAAGTAGCTATGGAAGTCAACACCTGTGTATCTATAAACAAATATTGAGTAGTATCTGAAAACAAGTATTGAGCAGAAACCCAAAAACAGTAAGATTAAGTAATATTTACATGCACAAGTGCATGCTAAGTCGCTTTAGTCATTTCCGACTCTTTGCAACCCCGTGGACTATAATCCGCCAGCCTCCTCTGTCCATGGGATTCTCCAGGCAAGAATACTGGAGTGGGTTGCTATACCCTCCTCCAGGGGATCTTCCAGACCCAGAGAACAAACCTGCATTGGCAGGTGGGTTCTTTACCACTAGCGCCACCTGGGTACTATTTACCTATTGGGGCTCTCCAGGTGACACTAGATAATGAATCCAAATCCACCACATGGACAACTGTCTTGAATTAAAGTAGCAAAAATCTGAAGCTAGACATCTGGATGTTTTAGAAAAGTTTAACGTTTCCTTTTCCCAGAGGTGTTCTTTCCAAACAGTTTTGTTCAACATAATTAGAAAATGTAACAAATCCTTGTCAGTCATGTATGTGTGTGTGTGTGTGTGTGTGTGTGTGTGTGTGTGTGTGTGTGTGTGTGTGTATATATATATATATATATGGCTTCTCCATTGGCTCACCTGCATGCAATGCAAGAGACCTGGGTTCAATCCCTGGGTCAGGAAGATCTCCTGGAGAAGGAAATGGCCACCCACACCAGTGTTCTTGCCTGGAGAATTCCCCGGACAGAGGAGCCTGGTGGTCTACAGTGCATGGGGTTGCAAAAGCATCAAACACGACTGAGTGACTAACACAGATATTTTTAAATTTAGTCACAATCTATTTCTCATGTGGTGTTGTGAAATTGTTATTCTGTGTAATGAAAATTTATTGTGAGTGAAGCTTAAGGAAATATTATTGTTTAATATAATACCAACGGTTATAAAAATTTTCACTTTGCTCTGAAGGTGGGCCCTGTTCACTGGCTACCTTGTTCAAACTATTAAAACATTTAATACTGGAAAAGGCAAAACTGTGCAGACAGTAAAAAGACCAGTGGTTACCAGGGCTTCGGGGGAGGGGAGGGGGAAGAGGGGCTGGAGCCCAGAGGATTTTCAAGGACGGTGAAAACACTCCGTACGATGCTTGCTCTTTGGCACTCAGGGAGGGCCTAGGAGACGGAAGCCTTTTTCTGTGAAAGGAAAACAGGGGGCACAGAGGGGCTTTTTTACCTGAGAGGGAGCCCCCCGCCCAGGGTTCCTCCTGCTCGGCTTCAGAATCTGCTTCTAAGTGAGGTCAGTTTGTTTGTTGTTGTTTTTACATTTTTATTTTATGTTGGAGTATGGCTGATTAACGGTGGTGTGATATTTTCAGGCGAACAGCGAAGGGACTCAGGCACGTTGTTGTTGTTCAGTCACAAGTCACGTCTGACTCTTTGTGACCCCATGGACTGCAGCACACCAAGCTAAAAGTTTGATATAAGAAAAACTATCTTTGGAAGTCCTTTGTATTTCAGATTTCTAACAGTCTACACATGTCTCCTGTGTTCTGGTTTCATATCACCATTGCCACTTATATAACTCAGTCTTAAATATGTCCCAAACTAACCACTGACCCCCCCCTTCTCCAAATCCGCTCTAACCTGAGCCTTCCCAAAGTGAATAACGGCAACTGCATTTCCTTTTCTCAGTTTGTTGTTGTTCAGTCGCTCAGTTGTGTCCGACTCTCTGCGACCCCATGGACTGCAGCACGCCAGCCTTCCCTGTCCTTCACTATCTCCCAGAGTTTGCTCAGACTCCTGTCCTTTGAGTCGGTGATGCCGTCCGACCATCTGATCCTCTGTTGCCCCCCTTCTCCTCCTGCCTTCTGTCTTTCCCAGCATCAGGGTCTTTTCCATAAGTTGGTTCTTCACATCAGGTGACCAAAGTATTGGAGTTTCCGCTTCAGCATCAGTCCTTCCAATGACTGTCCAGGGTATTCAGCCATACACATACATGCATCCATTCTCCTCCAACTCCCGTCCCATCCAGCCTGCCACACAGCATTGAGCAGAGTTCCACGCACTATCCAGTAGATCCTTGTTGGTTCTCTGTTTTAAATACAGCAGTGTGCACTTGTTGATCCCAAACTCCTTAACTATACCTTCCCCAGGCAACCATAAGGTCATTCTCTAAGTCTGTGAGTCTCTTTCTATTTTGTAAGAAAGTTCACTTGTATCATTTATTTTTAGATTCCACATAGGAGGGATATCATACAATATTTCTTCCTCTCTGTCTGACTTACTTCATTCAGTATGACACTCTCTGGGTCCATCCATGTCGCTGCAAATGGCATTATTCCATCCTTTTTGATGCCTGAGTAATACTCCATTGTGTATAGGCATACCTTCTTCATCCACTCCTCTGTCGATGGACATTTAGGTGCTTCCACGTCTTGAACAGTGCTGCAGTGAACACTGGGTGCATGCATCCTTTGGGATCATGTTTTTCTCCGGATATACGGCAAGAAGTGGGACTGCAGGGCCATAAGGTAGCTCTGCTTTTAGTTTTATAAAGAATCTCCATGTCAAGGTCAGCGTTTGAGGTTCTCACGAGCTACGCACATCCAGGCCAGAGCTGAGCTCCAGTCCTTTCTCACTAGTCTCACAAGGCACATGAGCAAGTTCAGTACTTAGGTTTGCTCATGTCCATTGAGTTGGTGATGCATCCAACCATCTCATTCTCTGTTTGCTTATGGTTTGCTCATCCTGAAGGCTTGGGGGTAGGTGTCTTATCCAGGCTCACCTTCAAAACTCATCCTTTTTGTTTACAGCTCTCGATGGCATCCTTTTAATAAGCTGGGAACACAGACGTGTGAAGTGTCAGATGTCACCCACTCTTTGCGCTTCTTCCAAGAAACACGGAGGGGCCCAGGAAATGCGATGCCTCGCCCTGGCTCCTCAGGAGGAGCGCCCTGATGGTAAAACTGTGTTTATTCATTGGAAAGGGGAGGGAGAAAATACTCTCTGTCCCTTTAAAAAAATTCTAAACACAATCCCTGCAAGTTTTTTGAAAGGCATGAGAGTCTGAAAGATTGAGAGCTTTATAATTACGTCTAATGAGGCCTTTTAGGCCTCCATCTCCGAAGGCCTCGGGGCTTGAGACGCTCCAATCAGAGTCGGGAGGAGCGCATTCCCTGGCTGTTCCTAGGCTGTAATTACCCCGGCACAAGTGAGGAATGCTGGCCCGGTCGACTCGGAGGTTCTGGAGCAGGGAGCCCATCTGGATCTCTCTAGAGCCTTATATCTACAGGTTTGGGGGTGGTGGAGTGAAGGGGGAGTAGATAGCAGATGACTATTTCAAAATTAAAATGGTGTCTTGCCTCCGGAGGAGCTAGTCCTAACTACCAGGAGGTTTTAAAAGCTTTCGTTTTATTTTTCTCTTGCTTTTATCTGCTTTCTCCACACAGGGAGTGTGTGCTAGCTCACTTCGGTCTTGTCCGACTCTTTGCAACCCCGTGGACCGCAGCTTGCCAGGCTCCTCTGTCCGTGGGATTCTCCAGGCAAGAATACTGCCCAGGGGAGAGCACAGACCGATTCATATGTGAGACACAGTGTTCACGCATTCATTCATTTGATACACATTTGTGGGCTGACCGATGGATGACAGGTGGCCAAAGCACCAAGCAGGGAGGAAGGGATAGGACCAGCACACGTGACGTCCGCCTGCCAGGGGACACCCTCCAAGCTTCCACTTGGGTGTCACTCCGCCAGAGTCACAGCCCACAGCCATCCCCAGACAGGGAAAGTAGAGGCGGCGGGGGAAGGGGGTCAGAGAACTACTCCTGGGAAGAAGCGCCTTCTGAGACGGTAGTACCTGAAACAGACTTGAGCAGTAAGTAGGACGTGGCCACTGAAGATGGAGAGGTAGGAACAAGAAGGCAGTCTAGCTGGGGGTGAGCTGGGCTGGACAGAAATGTGCTGTGGCTGGAGCTTGGTGAGCGAGGGGAGACGGGAAGGGGCTGGGAACCAGGAGGTGGTCAGAGAAAGACCCGTGAAGGCTTGCAGGGTAAGAACGCTGGCTTTCATTTCTTCCTAAGTATTGATATATGGGAGCCTACTTGCTGAGTAAGAATGCTGGGCTTCGTTTTCCCTAAATGTTGACATAATGGGTGGTCCGCTGGAAACGTCTACAGAAGGGGTGAAATGATCCCCTCGGCATGTCCAGAGGTCATCCTGGCAAAGCTGGTGAGATGAGAAGGGAGTGTTAGGGAGAAACACTGAAGGATGTGGAAGGATGGAGCAGCATCAGGAGAAGACAATACTCACTCCATGGACCAGAGGGCCTTCATTTAGAGGAGGAGTCACAGAACTTGCTGATGGAATAGACCAACATGTAACTGATCATTCAACCAGGAACAACTGTGAGGGCAGAAGGGGATGCTACAGATAGATACCCTGGATCCACAAGTCTACATGACTGTTCCAGGCAACTCAGGACCCAGGACAAGGGGGCGGAGGTTGGGGAAAGAGGGAATTAGGATGACTCCTGCTTGGGGTGGGGCACCTGGCACGAGTGACCCGGAGGAGGAAGGGGACCGGCTGTGAGTGTGTGAGATGGGCTGAGACTGAGGAGATGTGAGGCAGCCTCTTATCAGCCAGGTCCTCTGGAAAACAGAACCTGAAAGAGATAAATGGATGAATGCACAGATGGATGGAAGCATAGATAGACAGATGATAGATTTTAAGGAATTAAGTCTATAGGGCAGGTTGGCAAGCTGGAAACTCAGGCAGGATTTCTGCGGTACCATCTTGAGGCAGAATTCTCTTCTCTCTTGGAAACCTCAGTTTTTGCTCTTAAAGACTTCAACTCATTAGATGTGACCCACCCACATTATTGAGTGGAATCAGCATTACTTGGTAGCTCAGATGGGGAAGAATCCATCTGCCAATGCAGGAGACGTGAGTTTGATCCCTGGGTAGAGAAGATCCTCTGAAGAAGAAAATGCCAACCCACTCCAGTATTCTTGCCTGGAGAATCCCATCGACAGAGGAGACGGACAGATTATGGTCCATGGGGCTGCAAAAGTGGGACATGGCTGAGTGACAAAAACCTTCATTTTTTCACAGCGTTACTTAAAGTCAGCTGATTGTAAACATTAGCCACATATAAACCCCTTTCATAAAACCCCTCTGTGTCTAATACAGTAGACTCACCCCCTTGACACATGACGGTCCCACTAGCAGAGATGTCCAGTACAGAGGTGGATGTGCCAATGGGAATCCAGCTGATGGACAGGCCTTGGACGAAGAAAGAGCACCTTTTTTAAACCCAGGAAAGAGAAAGAGACCCTTGAGAGAGAAGGAGGATAAACAGAGTCAAGGATACATGACTGAATCATGGAACATCCCCCCCACATTCAGAGTTCAAGATGGGAATCATGAGTCAGCAGATTAAACTGCAAATTAATAAAAATGTAAGTAAAAGAAAGCCAGCAAAGAAGGAGTTCATGAAACCAAGAGTAGAAACTGTTGTTTCAAGAAGGATATGGGCTGCGTTGTGAAATGGTGCTGAGAATTTAATGTAAGATGGAGAAATGACTCTACCCATTGGATTTAACAACATGAAGGATAGAAAGTGCCTGAGAAGTTTGTCTGAAGGGAAACAAAGGAGTGTCACTGTAGGAGAAAAAAAAAAAAATGGTACCCATGCCCAGTCCAAGGGGTCGGGGAGATTTTCTAAAGGTGAGGGTCTAAGAACCGTGGAAACCTAGAGGGATTTTTGTGACATGTTAACCAGCCCACACTTTAGCTCCCAGACAGTGCAGACCCTGGGAAGAAGGATGGCTGTGGACAGATTTAAGTTTTAATTAAATTACTATGGTTACCAGGCAAGTATGGATTCTGGGAGAGGTGGGCTGGGGGAGGGGCAGTCGAGTCCATCTGCTCTGTAGTCAAGACAGGAGATGATGACGGACTGAAACACAGGAATGAAAGCACGCTCTGGCACGTGGCGCAGTTGTGTGCTTGCCTGAATGCACGTGTAAGGAGAGGAAAGCTGCAGCACCTGCAATGCCATCACCAGAGGCAAAAACGGGTACAAAAATGGGTACAAAGATGAAGAGCCAGCTTGGTCTATTTCTCTTTGCTTTTCACATGGAAAGCTGGTGAAGTGAGTTCGGGGTCTTCGTGGACTTTCTGTAGCCGTGGGACAGCTGGAGGCAGATGACTACAGCCATTAGGTACAGACATGGACAGTTCTGAAGACACACCTTGTCTCGCCATCAGATCACGAGTATGAACGGGATGCTCAGTGCTTTGGAGTAGAGGACGAGTAAGGATGCAGCCCCAGTGACTTGTAGAGTTTCAAAGACTCATGGTGAAGTTCTGATTGCCCACAGACTGTTGTCTCTAAATTTGACTAATGCAGACGGTCTCCCTAGCTGATTGGAAAGGTCCAGATAAGGAGAAACAATTTTTTAATTAGATTTATTTCTTTGTAATTGAAGGATAATTTCTTTAATAATACTGTGTTCAGTTCAGTTCAGTCACTCAGTTGTGTCTGATTCTTTGTGACCCCATGGACTGCAGCATGCCAGGCTTCCCTGTCCATCACGAACTCCTAGAGTTTACTCAAACTCCTGTCATTGAGTCGGTGATGCCATCCAACCATCTCATCCTCTGTCATCCCCTTCTCCTCCCTCCTTCAATCTTTTCCAGCATCAGAGTCTTTTCAAATGAGTTGGTTCTTCACTTCAGATGGCCAAACTGTTGGAGTTTCAGCTTCAGCATCAGTCCTTCCAATGAATATTCAAGACTGATTTCCTTTAGGATCGATTGGTTGGATCTCCTTGCAGTTCAAGGGACTCTCAAGAGTCTTCTCCAGCACTTCAGTTCAAAAGCATCAATTCTTTGGCACTCAGCCTTCTTTATGGTCCAGTTCTCACATCCAAATGACTACTGGAAAAACCAAAGCTTTGACTAGATGGACCTTTGTTGGCAAAGTAATGTCTCTGCTCTTTAATATGCTGTCTAGGTTGGTCATAACTTTTCTTCCAAGAAGCAAGCATCTTTTAATTTCATGGCTGCAGTCACCATCTGCAGTGATTTTGGAACCCAAGAAAATAAAGTCCCTCACTGTTTCTATTGTTTCCCCATCTATTTGCCATGAAGTGATGGGACCAGATGCCATGATCTTAGTTTTCTGAATGTTGAGTTTTAAGCCAACTTTTTTTTCCCCCTCCTTTCCTCCTTCATTTTTATCAAGAAGCTCTTAATTCTTCACTTTCTGCCGTAAGTGTGGTGTCATCTGCTTATCTGAGGTTATTGATATTTCTCCTGGCAATCTTGATTCCAGCTTGTGATTCATCCAGTCCAACGTTTCTCATGATGTACTCTGCATGTAAGTTAAATAAGCAGGGTGACAATATACAGCCTTGACATACTCCTTTCCTGATTTGAAACAAGTCTGTTGTTCCATGTCCAGTTCTAACTGTTGCTTCTTGACCTGCATACAGATTTCTCAGGAGGCAGGTCAGGTGGCCTGGTATTCCCGTCTCTTGAAGAATTTTCCACAGTTTGTTGTGATCCACACAGTCAAAGGCTTTGGCTTATTCAATAAAGCAGAAGTAGATGTTTTTCTAGAACTCTCTTGCTTTATTGATGATCCAACAGATGTTGGCAATTTGATCTCTGGTTCCTCTGCCTTTTCTAAATCCAGCTTGAACAAACAACAGCATGAATCAGCCATAGTTGTATGTAGTTCCCTTCCCTCTTGAACATCCTTCCCACCTGCCTCCCCATCCCACTATTACAGAGCCCCAGAATGAGTTCCCTGCATCATACAGGAAATTCCCATTGGTTATCTATTTTGCATATGGTAAAATATGTATGAGAAACAGTTTTGAATGAGCCAACAACTCATATTTCTGACTCTTTTGCCCCATTGCTGGGTGATGTTGAAGACAGCACCTTTATTATGCTCTTTTTTAATTCCCTGGCTTCTTTGCTTGAGGCTTCAGTTACTAGTGGCCACAGGAACTTCAATAGCAATGTCAAAGCTGAAAGGTTTCTGAGCCAAGTACGATGGGTGGTCATCGATTAGACTGAACATCAGATGACATGCTCATTTTGTTTCGCTAAACTAGTGGCAGCCAAAAGTGGGAAGGGAAACCCAGAAATCTCTCAGAATGTTGCTCACTCACCTCAAAAAAAAATTAAAGATTTTCATGAAAGTGGTGAGTATACATAAGCCTCAATCCTTAACTTTCTACGTCCCCTCGGCTGCCTATCTAAGAACATGGAGAAAGCTGCGTTGGGGGGGGGGGTGCTTTCTTGGCAGGAACCCCGGAATCTTTCTGCTCCGTGTGCTTGCTGGAGAGTCTGAGAAAGTGGTATAATTTACATGTTTGGAAGCATGATCTATATAAAAGGAATAAAGTCATTTCTTCACACTGTTTAGTCGCTAAATCATGTCTAGCTCTTTTGCAAGCCCATGGACTGTATCCCGCCAGGTTCCTCTGTCCATGGGATTTCCCGGGCAAGAATACTGGGGTGGGTTGCCGTTTCCTCTTCCAGGGGATCTTTCGACCCAGGCATTGAGCCACAGATAAGTATATCTGACAACTCTTGATTTCTTTCACTTCAGTCTCCATGAGTAGCTGTGGATTTGGGGGTAAACACTATGCAACTTGAGAATGAAACATGGGTGATTTGGAACGACGGAATGTGGTAAGACCGAGTGCTTGCCAGCCCCAGCCATGGGCTAAAGGGCTAAAGTTTCAGGCAGTGGAATAAAAGGCAATTAAGTGATAGGTTTCAGATAATGAATACGGGTGATTTCACTGATGACACCCAGATGAAAAGCTGAAATCCATGGAGCAAAAAGAAGCGATCTACCTGGAAAAATTTTCAGTGGAGGAGGCAACCCGTGGAGCAATACTATTGCAAAAGTATGGGATATCAGCAAATATAATAACATGATGTTTAAAAGAGCGATAGAGAAGCACAGAAAAGAGTACAACAAACAACTGGACCTCTATACCCAGAATCAACAAATGTCAGCATTTGCTGTTTTTCATTTCTTTTTAAGAATGTGTTGGAACATTTGATAACATACTCAAAGGATCCCTTTTGTAGCTCCTGTCTCATTTTTTACTTCCTTGGAGACATTGTATCCATTGTTTAAAAAGTAAGACAGGATTTTACAGTTTGGTACTTTATTTATTATCATTTAGAATGATTACTTAAAAGGATGTCCAATGAAAACTTATTTAAGAAAATAACCTGATTAGAAAACGAGAAAATAGAAATGAGGAAAAATCACAGAGGCTATTTGTTCAAAATTATGAGTTCTGGTGCTATAGAGTGGAAAAAGATAAGTTACAGAGGATATAAAAATAAATAGCTCAATACTGTCTGGAAATTCAAACAGGTATTCAGTAAGCAGTGCATTGTTTTGAAGTATGGTTGATTTATGATGTGTTAGTTTCAAGTGTACAGCAAAGTGATTCAGTAATATATACAAATATGTACGTACCCATAAATATTCCTTTTCAGAGTCTTTTCTGTTTAGGCTATTACAAGATATTGAGTATGGTTCTCCGTGTTTTGCAGTAAGTCCTTGTTGCTTACCTTTTTTATATATAGTAGAATGTACCTGTTAATCCCAGACTCCTAATTTACCCTCCCCCAGCAACGTGTATTTGTTAAGCTCTTATTATGTGTTTTAGTTATAGTGTCATGTGAAAGGGACAATCAAAGAAATGTAAACCACCATACTTGTCTTCCCAGACCTCAAAATACACTTGGGTACCTTGCACCCAATGATGCTGATAGAGACTGCACAGCTACTAATAAGGATTCCCAGGTGGCCGTGGGCTCCCTGTGTCCTTGGTCTAAGGTCAAACAGCTGCCAGGGGGCAGAGACCAGACTGGACCAGTTCTTTCAACTGTAAAACAGCTCTGTAATTTTGTGATGCAAACAGTTGGCCCAAGGACCATACACATGTTTCTTTTTTTTTTTTTTAATTGATTTGACCTGCCCAGTTTCATAGATTCAAGGCAACATACGATGGTAACTTGGATTGTTCCGAAGGAAATTCCTATTGCTCCAGTTCTGAGTATGCCCTTCTGACAGGTACCAGCGGGCGGGGTGACTCCGGGAGATGGAGTGTGCGATGCCCCGCCCACCCACCAGATGACTCTCCTGATGGATGCACATAGAGCCGCCCTGCCCCCCTCCCCCCACCCGTGTATGCCTCCAGTCTGCCTCCGGGGGGGCTTTGCTTTGTCCAGCCTGCATGAAGATATTATACAGATGTTATCTGGCCTGGTCGACGTAAAGGAAAGACCCAACGGGGTGTCTAACCCTGGAAGATTTAGCTCCCCACCTGTCAAACGTCACTTAGCCCGCACCTGGCTCCCCGTTCCATTTCTGCGCCCTCCTTGGCTACTGCTCTGCCGGCCTAATCTCTGTTTATGCCTCTCCTTGTCATCCTGGCATGATGCACGATCCACCTTCTCTCAAGTCTGTGACCTCAGCCCTCCTGTTGCCTCTGGCTTTCATCTCTCTCCTCTGACTCTTCGATAAAACAAACAGGCTCCCCGTCAACACCCGGGCTGGCCCACTGGCCCCGGGGACCCATCCTCCCGTCCGCAGAGCCGCCTGGGCCGGACCTGGCCTAACCCACTTTGTTTGAGTTTACTACTACGTAGGGGCTTCCCAGGTGGCGCTCGTGGCAGAAGAACCTGCCTGCAGGAGACATAAGAGACGCAGGTTCAATCCCTGGGCCTGGAAGAGCCCCTAGAGGAAGGCATGGCAACTCACTCCAGTATTCCTACCTGGAGGATTTTCATGGACAGAGGAGCCCGGCAGCCTACAGTCTGAGGGTTTGCAAAGAGTCCGACGTGGCTGAAGTGACTTAGCACTTAGCACACACACACTACTACTTAATTCCCTTACTTATTTATTAATTCAGCTCATCTATTGTCAATTATTTTCTGTAATGAAAACTCAGAAGAAATGCACAGCTATTATAAAATGATTCATATAAGAAAGATACAGTAAAAAAAAAAACTTAGATTATGAAGAGGGTAGGGAATAATTATACCAAAAAATATCTAAGGCTAACTGATGCATCGGTAGTCCCTAGTGCTTTTAACAGTTCTTAGCTTCATAGAAAGTGTGCCTTCTCTGTTGTTCAGTCGTATCTGACTCTGCAATCCCATGGACTGTAGCCGGCCAGACTTCTCTGTCCATGGGATTTTCCAGGCAAGAATACTGGAGTAGGTTGCCATTTTCCTACTACAGGGGATCTTCCTGACCCAGGGATCAAACCCATGTCTCCTGGGTCTTCTGCATTGGCAGGTAGCTTTTTTTTTTTTTTTTTAACCACTGGTGCCACCTGGGAAGTCCAGCTTCACAGAAACCATGACCAGAAAAAAGAAAAGAGAGGTAGAGATTATAAATTAATACAAGTTATGTAACTTAAGTATAGAGTAAAGGAATCATATTAGTTCATTTGGAAAAAAATAATTTCTACAATCAACTTTAAGAAGAAAAAAAAGATTCAATGAAGAAATAGTTTTTTTTCCACAATGAACTATTTCACTGAGTATTAAAGACAAATAAAGCCGACCGTTCCCTCACAGGAGAATTTTAAGCCTTAAGAATGGCATGGTTTTGGTGAGATAAAAAGATGCATTCTCCTTTTGACCTTAAAGCATTTTCCACTATTGAAAATATCAACTGAGGTTGGAATGTGCCATCCGTGGGAAACATCACTCATCCTGACCCCTTCCGTGGTCTTTGACATGATCTAATTTCTCTGAATGCTACTAGAACTTGCTAACTTTAATTACCACTTAGCACCTGAAAATTGATACTTTGAAGGTGGAGGAGGAGAGCTCTCCAAGTTTTCTTGAAGCGACACTATTTTCTTGACAGGTCCATTGTGCAGAATAGACCCATCATTTCGTTACTCCTGGACATCAGATTGGAGAGGTCGGACTTCATTCCCCTCTCAGCGTGTCGGGGCCTGACAGCTCCTTTAGGACGGTTTTTAAATTCCCTTATCCCTCCTGACCCCTGTGACCCGCCTTCTCCTTGGCAGGCATGGACCCTCTGTGGGGTGGGGCGTGGGGGGGCTAGTACCACCCACCTTTCCCTTAAAGGGCCTTTCAAAGATGTTCTTTAAGAAGCCAAACAAGATTTGGAGCCCACGTGCCATGCATGGAGGCCTTCTTTTAACTTTCGCCCAGTGATTCACGCAGAAAAACCCAGTGACCTGAGTCAACAATTCGGCAGAAGGACGTGCGTTTTAATCCATGCGATTTCTTCGCTATCGGAATCAGATGACAAGAGACAAGGCCAGATTTCTCATGGCCTCGGGCACATGCCAACCTCCTAGCTCTGCAACAGATGCCAGGCCCCCCTGCCAATGTGAAGACGGGGTTCACAGGTCCCCGATTCTCCAATCTGGGCCCACAGCCTTGGCTGAGAATGTTGTCAGAGCATCAGCCTAGTGGAGGAGATGACGGGGGTGATGACGGTGACTTTCAATTAGCACTTTGCTCCGCGGAGCTGGCCACCTGTCAACTGGCACAGAGGCCGCCCATCAGCCACCTCAGACGGGGCGACACAGCCAGATCTGGAGAGAGAGACGGCGGTGAACATGGGGAGCAGCAGAAATGAATGAGAGAGAGGAGCTGAGGGCCAGGCAGGGCCGGGGCTCTGACAGACTCAGCTGTCCCTCCAGCTCCTGCCTGCGGGGACCAGGAGAACACGACCGGAACGCTGGAGTGCAGGTTCCGACCTGACTTTTCTACAATGTCTGCTGGAAGTGCATCATTTTGTGTGCTGATCTTAAACAGGATTCCCCGGGCCTCCCCCATATGTCTGTTTCTGAAATAACCAAGTTGACACCTTGATAGCTTGGGATGCAAGACAAAATATATCTTAGACTGAAAAACGTTGATGAATTAAAACCAAAAAATTATCCTAATAGCTAGTGACACGATTCTTCTCAATTTTCTTTTTATACATTGCCTTGGAGACAAGACCTCTTTCAGTCAAAGCTTCCATTCTTGGGGAAACTGATGTTGATGTAGGAAGCACTTTTACCAGCTGTTATGCACGAGGGTGCAGGCAATCCACCCAAGTCCGAGGGGGAAACACTGGTGCCTGTAGGCATATGGACAGAAATGGTGCTTCCAGAAATGTCACCGAGTACAGGGTGTCCCCCGGCCCGACCGGCACAGGAAAGTCAGCGCACCTTCGCCAACACCCACCTGCAAGCTAGCGACAACCTAGCCCTCCGCACCAGATGCTCTTAGGGCATCGGAAAATCCATGGGGAACTCATGCTCCTGACTTGGCCTGAAGATAGCTCTTAATGAACCACTCCACTCACGTCTGTGCCTCCTCTTGCAGGCTGGCTGCCAAGATAGCACCCGGGAGAGGAGTGGAGAGAATCTGAGGGTCAATAGTCAATAATCGGGGCTGAACAAGACACGGCTACTAAAAACCCTACTGAGGACTCAGGCTTGGTTGGCCTTGACATTGATCAGAGCAAAGGCGTGACTATTCAGCCCTTCATTTGGGGAACAAGTTGGAGAATTCAAAGTGAAAAACAGCAACTTCAAATAGTAGTCTCACTTTGTAAGGCTAAGGTGAGCTCTCCTTTTACGTCACTAAGTCAAGACCAGATTTTATATACAATGCAAACTTTTCACTTTCCAGAAATCTTAAATTAGAGGAAATTAGTCTGTTTGATTGACTTTTAATCTTGTTATTATTATTACTATTGTTGTAGTAGTTGTTGTTATTTTATGGAAGTATAAGACTTCCCAGGTGGCGTTAGTGGTAAAGAACCTGCCTGCCAATGCAGGAGATAAAAGAAACGCAAGTTTGATCCTGGATCAGGAAGATCCCCTGGAGAAGGGCATGGCAACCCACTCCAGTATTCTTGCCTGGAGAACCCCATGGACAGAGGAGCCTGGTGGGCTACAGTCCATGGGGGTCGCACAGAGTTGGACATGACTGAAGCAACTTAGCACGTGCATGCATAGTTCCAATGATAAATCATAATGGAAAAGAATATAAGTAACGACTGCATACGCATATGTCACTGAATCACTTTACTATACAGCTGTGATGACGACAACATTGTATGAAATACATCATCTATGTGTGCATGAGTGTGCTAAGTCACTTTAGTGCTAAGTCCAACTCTGTGCAACCTTCTGGACTGTAGCACACCAGGCTGCTCTGTCCAGGCAAGAATAGTGGAGTGTGGCTTGCCATGCCCTCCTCCAGGGGGTCTTCCTGACCCAGGGATCGAACCTCACGTTTCTTATGTCTCCTGCATCGGCAGGCAGGTTCTTTACCACTGGTGCCACCTGGAAAGCCCAAGTCATCTATACTTGAAAAATGAAATAATAAAAATAACAATAGACTTGTTTTTATTCTCCTGAAAAAAAGAGTGATGGGCCTTGCTGGGCTCCAGGCCAGAGGGACAGGTGCTCGGTGGCGGAGGAGGGATGTCAGCTGATCCTGGGCCCAAACCAGTCAGGAGGGATGCAACTGGGACACAGGAGTGAAAGAGGAAAGGACGGTTTGCCAGGCTATAGGGGCATCCAGCGTGATAGAACACAGGAAATAGTTAAACAGAGAGGGGAAGCATCAAACCTGAGTTACTTTTTTTTCATATTATACAACTTTGCATGTGTACCCCAAAACAGAATAGTGTAATGATTGTCCACACCCAGTCCACAAATTTAATGATTTTCAAGATTTTGTGATATTAGCTTTATTTGCACTTTTTCTTTGCTCAAGAATTTTATAAGAAATAAATCCTAAAGAGCCTGTCACTGCATTTTGCATCTCTGACAAGAAGGCTGACTCCCTGCCATGTCCCAAGAAATCAGCAATAGGTCTCTCTTTTTTTTTCATTTTTATTTTATATTGGAGAATATTTGATTAGCAGGCTTCCCAGATGACGCTAGTGGTAAAGAACATGCCTGCCAATGCAGAAAATATAAGACACGAGGGTTTGATCCTTGGGTTGGGAAGATCCCCCAGAGGAGGGCAGGGCAACCCGCTCCAGTATTCTTGCCTGGAGAATCCCCATGGACAGAGGAGCCTGGCGGGCTACAGTCCCTGGGGTCGAAAAGAGTCGGACACCACTGAAGTGACTTTGCACACATGTACACATAGTTGATCGACAACATTGTCATCAATAGTCTTTTGACTCATCTAATGCCCAATCTATAAACAAATTTCCCAATGGTCTCAAAAATGTCTTTTTACAGTTGGGTTGTTCAAATCAAGGTCCAGACAAGATCGATACATCATATTCAATTGTCATGATTTGGAAGTCATGTTCCTCCACAGTCATCTCTGCTGGTTTTTGTGTTTGCTTGCTTTCATTCCTGCCATTGACTAGTGTGGAAGTCCCGTCACTTACCTTTAGAAGAGCCCACACAGTGGACTTGTCTTTGCTTCCCGATGCTGTCTCTTCACTACGGTGTTCAGCCTGGATGCTTACAAGAACATAAAACCTTCCCTGGTGGTCCAGTGAATAAGAATCCATCTGCCAATGCAGGGGACACAGGTTTGATGCCTCGTCCAGGAAGCTTCTACGTGTCTTGGAGCAACTAAGCCCAAGCACCATAACTACTAAGCCCACACGCCTAGAGCCTGCGCTCCACGACAAGAGACGGTGCAATGAAGTCCGAGCCCCACAACTCAAGAGTAGCCCCTTCGTTCAGCAATGAGGACCCAGTGCAACCATAAATAAACAAAATTTAAAAAACACTGGCATGAGTAAAGAAAACCCAAGAAGAGTATTCTGGAAGAAATGGTAAGTTCCTGTCTTTTTCAAAAATTAAACATTATTATTATTTTTAAAGAAGTTTTAGAGGCACAGCAAATTTAAGGGAAAGCTACCAGATTTCTTGTAAGATCCCTCCGCCTCAGCCTTCCCCAGCACCGCCCTCCGCCGCTGGATGGGACACCTGCTGCAGTGGACAAACCTGCGTGGATGCGTCATAGCCCCTTAGAGACTAGTTTACATCAGGACTCAGTCTAGTGTAGTACAGTCTCTGGGTTTGAACAAACGAATGGTCAATGACATGTATCCATCCTTATGATGTTTACGGAATATTTCGGGTGCCCTAAAAATCCTCCATGCTTCACCGATTCATCCTCCACCCCCCAAATCCCTGACAATCTCTAATCTTTTTTCTGTCTTCATAATTGTGCCTTTTCCAGGATGTCATATAGTTGTAATTATGTAGTGAAAAGTGCGAAAGTGAAAGTTGCTCAGTCGTAGCCAGCTCTTTGCGACCCCATGGATTATACAGCCCATGGAATTCTCCAGGCCAGAATACTGGAGTCGGTTGCCTTTCCCTTCTCCAGGGAATCTTCCCAACCCAGGGATCGAACACAGGTCTCTCGCATTGCAGGAGGACTATTTACCAGCTGAGACACCAGGGAAGCCCCGTTATGTAGTAGGCAGCCTTTCCAGATTAGCTTCTTTTACTTACTAATACCTATTTAAGTTTCCTCTATGTCTTTTCAGGGCTTGATAACTCATTCCTTTTTATTACTGAATAATATCCATTGTCTGGGTGCACCATGTTTTATTTCTCCATTCCCCCCACTGAAGGACATCTTGGTTCCTTTCAAGTTTTGGCATTTACAAAGCTGCTCTGAACACCTGGGTGCAGGTTTTTGTGCGGACCTAAGTTTTCAACTCCTTTGGATAAACGCAGAGGCAAACACAGTTGCTGGATCGTATGGTTTGAGAAAGCTTCGTTTTGGAAGAAACCCCCATCTTCCGATGCTCTGCTTCTTCACCAGCTCTTGGCGTTGTCAGTGATCTGGATTTAGACCATCTTAAAGGCGTTTCTCTGTTTTAATCTGAGTGTTCCTGATAACATAAGATGTGTAGCATCTTTTCATATGCTTATTTGCTATGTGCATGTCTTCTCTGGTGAGGTGTCCGTTAAAATCTTTGGCCCATTTTTTGAGTTATTTTCTTACTGTTGAGTGTTAAGAGTTCTTTGTGTATTTTGGCAAAGAGTCCTTTATCAGATATCCATTTGCAAATATTTTCTCCCACTCTCTAGCTTGTCTTTTCAGTCTCTTGGCAGTGTCTTTTATAATGCAGAATTTAAAAATTTTAATAAAGTCCTGCTTGTCAATTATTTCTTTCACGTACCATACCTTTGGTTTTGTATCTGAAAGTGTTAGTCACTCAGTCATGTCTGACTGTTTGTGGCCCCATAGCCTGCCAGGCTCCTCTGTCCATGGGATTCTCCAGGCCAGAAGACTGGAGTGAGTGGCCATTCCCTTCTCCAGGGGATCTTCCAAACCCAGGGATCAAACCCAGTCTCCCACACTGGGCGCAGATTCTTTACTGTTAGAGCCACCAGGTAAAAAGTCATTGCCAAATCCAAGGTGAGCTAGGCTTTCCCCTATGTTATTTTCTAGGAGTTTTATAGCTTTGAGTTTTACATTTATGTCTGTGATTCATTTTCAGTTGATTTTGGTGATGGGTGTAAGAACTGTGTCTAAATTAATTTTTTTTTTTGCACGTCCAGTGATTCTAGCACCCTTTTCTGGAAAGGCTGTGTTTTCTCCATTTGTATTATCATTGTTCCTTTTTCCCAAGATTTACTGACTGTATTTATTGTGTTGAATGGGCTCTCTGTTCTCTTGGATTGCCTATTTTGTCTATTTTTTTTTACTAAGCAGTCTTGATTACTAGGTTTCATAATTGCTGAAGTCAAGTGGTGTCAATCCTACAACTGAGTTCTTCTTTACCACTGTGCTGGATATTCTGGCTTTATTGCCTCTGTATACAAGTTTAGTTTTGACAAGAGCTTTTTAGACCAAATCTCTAGAATGACTACATGGTTTATTTAGTTGCAAATAACACCTTATTGATTATAACCACTATAAAACAAACTGACACAACCATCATCTCTCACCCACGTTAATGCTGTTTATGTTTGCGGGTGGCTTACCTTTGTGAATATCAGGAAGCAGGGACTCTGCAAGGCTGGGAGAGCCTATTCAGTTTGGTCCCTGCTGTTTATGCCCCAGATTTCCTCATTTCGTGAATTGTTTGCAGGACAGTTGAATAAAAACACTTTTCCCTTTGAATATGTTAAAGTGAATCAAAATGTAAATGGTGAATGCATTATCTTTACAAGCATCCTTTCGCCTATTTCCGAAGGAAACATTTTCATTGAAAAAATGAAATGCCTCGTGTTCTTCTGACGTGCGATGATGGTAGTGATTGCTGCAGTTTCTGCTTTGCTCTGTTGCACTCGGGGCCCCAGACCTTCCACCGCTCCTCGGGGATCCGCAGCCAAACCTCAGGCTTCTGATATTTACTGAAGCTCCCAGTCCTCCTCGGCCACTTCCCCTCCTCCCCTTCTCTCTCCCTCTGATCCCAGAGGCTGCTCACACTTGCTGTTCCTGTGACGAACCCTCTAACATAAGTTAAAAGTCTATTTACATAGAATGGGGCTTCCTAGGTGGCACAGAGGTAAAGAATCTGCCTGCAATGCAGGTAGATCCCTGGGTCAAGAAGATCCCCTGGAGTAGAAGCTGGCAACCCACTCCAGTATTCTTGTCTGGGAAACCCCATGGACAGAGGAGCCTGGCGGGCTACAGTCCATGGGGTCCCTCAAAGAGTCAGACACGACTGTGCACACACACACATTTACACAGAACACCTACACAGGGAATGATAAGCAAATTATGTTTGGTGTGGTGTGTGCGTGGTTGGATATTTCTGAGAGATCCTACTGTGTTTTAAATTTTTTGTTTATTCTTTATTTTGGCTGTGCTGCATCTTCAGTGCTGCGTGGACTTTTCCCTAGCTGTGGCGAGCAGGGACTGCTTTTCCTAGCCGTGGTGCGCGGGCTTCTCATGTGGTGGCGTCTCTGGTTCACAGAGCGCAGGCTCTAGGGCTTGCAGGCTTCAGCAGCTGCAGCTCCCGGCTCCAGAGCACAGCCTCAGCAGTTGTGACTCGAGGGCTTAATTGCTCCGCGGCATGTGAGATCTTCCCAGACCAGGGATCAAACCCCTGTCTCTTGCATCGGCAGGCGGATTCTTCACCACTGAGGAACCAGGGAAGCCCGAGAGCTCCTACTCTAAAGAAAAACAGTGTGTTCAAGCCTTTTAATGTTACTGAATAGTAACATTCCTCCTCGGGGTTCTGAATTTGGAAGATGGAAGGGTTGACTCTAACTGCCTCAGTAGCATCAGTGGAAACTGCTTTGTCGTGAGCTCCAGCGGTGAGCGCCATACTATTCTGAGAGCAAGGAGACACACATGCCCCCCCTGAAAGAATGTGTGAGATGAAGTGTGGCTTTATCACCAATGGAAAATGCAGCTATTTTCACAGCACACGGAAGGAGGCACAAATACCTTGAAATGTCATCACCACTCATCACTACTCCTGAGTTACATGCAGACCCTGCTGTTCAATGAGTTAATAAAGAAGAGACCCTGAGATTACGATAACGCAGCTATTCTAATATTTTATTAACTCTATTTCTTGATATTTGGTTTCCTTTGATAGCTCTGTTTCAATATAATTGGTTTGGAAACAGCAGGTCCCTATGGTCCTTCCCGTGCCGTGTTTTCTGCCTGCCTTTTTGCCTTTGGGAAAACTTTAGCTAAAGAAAAAAGTTTAATGAGAGGAAGGAAAAAAGGCAGAAACAAAGAAAATCAGTCCAACAAAACTAGATAATAATAGTTTAATCGTCAGGAATAATCAAGGACATTCATTTCCTCTTCATGGGCTATAGACAACATTCATATCCTGTGAGCTGTCTTGTGGACACTGAAGTCCCCAGCAGGTGGGAGAAGGCACACGGGGACCAGACCATAGCCATGAGAGAAGCTGCCGCAGTTCTGAGAACTGGCCTCAAAGACATGGGACCAAGCCAACCCTAGAACCGAAGACCAACTCTCCTTAAAGCCATCAGGGCGATGCTGGTCAGACGGCCGATGACCAGTGTCAAGACAAGCATCAGCGCTGACGTTGCTGTTTCTGCACGGAGGCCCCTCCCGCAGCCTATAGAAGCTCTCATCCCCTGGTTGTCAGTGGGGCAGGGGGGAGAACTGGACAGGCATTCGACCCCCACTGACCCCCAATTTGCCAGCATCCAAAATAAAGCAAGTTTTCCTTTCCGCCAACCAACCATGCCTCTTTGTTGGCTTTAGGGGGGTGAGCAGGAGGACCCCACTTTCAGTTGCAGTGTCTGTGTTGTCTTATATTTTTATGCGATGGGTTTTAAAATATTGTTCCTAGTAGGGACCCTTAAGCTTCACCAGATTGCTAGAAGGGTCTTTGGCTCAACAATTGGTTAAGTCTCTTCACTGGTACAAAAGTGGCTCCTCCTCAGCTGTGAAGCAGTCTTCTTGAAATTGGGCAACTGGCTCCTCCTCCTTCCCTTGGGTGGGTGACTGTCTGGTGCCTGAGACCAGCCTGGGTGAGGGGCGGGCCGTGCCGCATCTGTAGTCCTCCTGGTTTCAGCTGGGAGTGCAGTCCTGCCCGGCACAGAGTCCGCGGAGCCCTGCCGTGGCGAGGACAGGCGAGGGCCCCGGCTCGCCTTCACAGACCCCAGGCTCCCCCCGCGCGTCTCCTGCTCTGCCTCTGACTTCTGGTTTCCCAGCTGCAGTTTGACTCCCGTCTGTCCAGTCTGCAGCTTCCATCTCGGCTTTGACTCATCTCCCAAGGCCTGACTTCTGCTGCCCGCCTGCTCCTTGACTCAGCCCATCTTTCTAGAAATGACACGTCTGACCAACTCGACTTCTCTCTCTTTTAAAGATATAATTGACACGTAACATTATATTAGTTTCAGATGTACAACATCATGATCATCTTAATGAGCCTAGTCAACACCCATCACCACACTTAGTTACACACACTTTTTTCCTTCTTGTGGTGAAAGCTTTTAAGATCTAGTCTCTTAGCAACTTTCAAGTAGGCAATGTGTATATGTGAGTGCTCAGTCACTCGCTCGTGTCCAACTCTTAGCAACCCCAAGGACTGTAGACCTCCAGGCTCCTCTGTCCGTGGGATCTCCCAGACAAGAATACCGGAGTGGGTTGCCATTTCCTCCTCCAGGGGATCTTCCCAACCCAGGGATCGAACCTGCATCTCCTGCTTTGGCAGATGGATTCTTCACCACTAGCACCACCTGGGAAGCCCCAAGCATGCAGCACAGTAAACTTGGCTCAGTAAAGTTCAGTCGCTCAGTCGTGTCTGACTCTTTGCGACTCCATGGACTGTGGCACACCAGGCTTCCCTGTCCATCACCAACTCCTGGAGCTTGCTCAAACTCCTGTCCATCGAGTCGGTGATGCCATCCAACCATCTCATCCTCTGTCGCCCTCTTCACCTTCTGCCCTCAATCTTTCCCAGCATCAGGGCCTTTTCCAATGAGTTGGTTCTGGTTCTTCACATCAGGTGGCCAAAGTTTTGGAGGTTCAGCTTCAGTGTCAATCCTTCCAATAAATATTCAGGACTGCTCTCCTTTAGGATGGACTGGTTGGATCTCCTTGCAGTCCAAGGGACTCTCAAGAGTCTTCTCCAACACCACAGTTCAAAAGCATCAATCTTTGGCTCTCAGCCTTCTTTGTGGTCCAACTCTCACATCCATACATGACCAGTGGAAAAACCAAAGCTTTGACTATACAGATCATTGCTGGCAAAGTAATGTCTCTGCTTTTTCATATGCTGTCTATGTTTGCCGTGGCTTTTCTCCCAAGGAGCAGGGGTCGTTCAAACTCAGGGCTACAGTCAATGTGCACAGGGACGCAGGTTTGCCTCCCTCTTAAGCTCATTTAAGCTCCCTTTAGTGGGTGGCTGCCGGGGGAGTGTGATATGGGTTCCTCAAGTCCTCTGGATGACCAGGAGCTCATCACGCTTTTTCCTGCCTTGGCTACAGCTGCCCTGAAACATCTCCTCCTTGGGGCCAAGTTACCCGTGTCACAGCCGCCCAGGGTGATGCCAGCGCAGCCGCCTGAGAGGGGCCCGCGGTGCTGCCGCCCCCGTGGAAGAGCCTGCTGCCTGTGCTGGTCAGGGCCCACGTGGCCTTCCGGGGTGCTCCCGGCTCACTGCCCGGTGGGTGGTCGGCAGGCTGAGATGTTTTCAGAATTGAAGCGAGGCCTTGGGCTCTCACCACGCAGCGCAGAATTCAGTCACATTGTTCTTCTTCTCTTTCTTAAGTATTCTTTTGTTTATCTGGCTGCACCAGTTCTTAGCTGCAGCACGCAGGATCTTCCCTCTTCATTGCGGCATGCAAGATCTTCCATTACAGGCACTTGGGAACTAATTCCCTGCCCAGGGATCAAACCCAGGCCCCCTGCATTGGGAACGCAGTCTTAGCCACTGGGCCGCCAGGGAAGTCCCGAACTACTCTTCCATTTGGTACATTGCTTTGATTTTGGCCGCTTGCCCAGGACTTTGACAGGAGCGTGTGAGGGTTAGGCCAGGGGCCTCCAGAGGGGGCAGACTGTCACGGGCGAGATCAGGCCTCACCGGGACCTCAGCCTGGGGCCTTGGACCAGATAGCCGAGCCACATCTCGTGCTGGTTTGCTGACAGTCCTTCCCCAGGAAGCTCCTCGGCTCATCGCAGACATAAGCCAGCGCCCCCGGCCCTCCAGCTGCCCTAGACAGGCCCGCACCCTGGGGTGATGATCACGCCCGGGCCCGGTACCACCTCATGCTGGCGTGATGAAGCAGCATCCTGAAACCAGCCTCCAGGGCCCTGCAGTTCAATTAAACAGAGAACAGAGTCGGCGGAGCCTTTGGAGGAGCGCTTCATAACAGACATGGAACTTGTGGTTTCTGTAAAGCGAAGGCTTGCCAATATTCTTCTCATTGGCATATTGTGCTAATAATTGATGGTTTGGAAGCCGTGTCGGTTTGTAAGTTGGTAAGTTGATTATTAAGACAAGCGCTGTGGGAGCTTCTGACTTGCTCTTACGTTTAAGTGCAATTTTTAATGGTTGCCTGATTTTTAATGGGGCTTCCCTGGTGACTCAGGCGGTGAAGAATCTGCCTGCAACGTGGGAGACGTGGGTTCAATCCCTGGGTTGGGAAGGTCCCCTGGAGAAGGGAATGGCAACTCACTCCAGTGCTCTTGCCTGGAGAGTCCATGGACAGAGGAGCCTGGCCGGCTACAGTCCATGGAGTTTCAAAGAGTGGGACACGACTGAGTGACTAACACAACAACAGTTTTTAATGAGAAGCATAAGGTAGCAAGAGCATTCATCCTCAGCTCTGATTTTTAAAATCATTATGTTGTGCAGCTGAAACTACTGTATTTCAGTTATGTCTCCATAAAAAATAGATAAATAACTATATCTTTACAAATTCACTGAATCTGTGGCATGGAAATATAACAATAAGAATAGCAATAACATCTATCAATCTTTCTATAGGCAAAATGATTCTTTTAAATTTTATTTTGGTCAGACTGTGAGTCATGTGGGATCTTAGTTCCTTGACCGGGACTCAAACTTGTGCCCCCTGAATTGGAGCCTCAACCACTGGGCACCAGGCAAGTCCCAACAACATTATTTTAGGAAATTTCCTTTTTTATTATATTAACCCATCTGCCATCATGATGACTCTATGAGATTGGTACTTTCAGTTTCCCCACTTTACAGGTGGGAAAGCTGAGGCTGGGGTCCATTTAGAAACCTGTACTCATTGTGAGCCAAGATTGAAGAAATATAACCATGTGGATGCAAGAATATTTCTCTTGGTTCACGGCTCTGATGGCCTTCTCTTAACATCCATCTTATCTTGAACTCTTTTTGAAAACTGTAAAACTCCTCTATCAGTGATTTTCAAATTGTGGGTTTTGATCCCATAGGAAATTGGGAAAAGTTGCAAAATAAATGTATTGAGTTAGACTTTTTGTTGTTGTTGTTGTTCAGCCTTCTAGTTCATACTTTATTGTTTTTCATTGTTCTTGTACACTGAAACCTAAGCTTATTAACTCAAATGGAAGAAGTAATGGTGTATAACAAAACTGTCAAATATAGAGATCTCCATACAATATAAACAGACATAGCAAGACTAAAAACTTCCATTTCCTATGATACTGAAGGCAAGTACATAATATGGGATTTATATAAAATTGTGAAAGTGTAATTTGGTATATTTGTGCTGCCCAGGTGGCACTGGGGGTAAAGAACCCCCCTCCCAATGCAGGAAATGAAAGAGACGTGGGTTCGATCCCTGAGTGGAGAAGATCCCCTGGAGGAGGGCATGGCAACCCACTCTAGTGCTCTTGCCTGGAGAATTCCACAGACAGAGGAGCCTGGCGGACTACAGTCCATAGGGTTGCAAAGAGTTACAAAGAACAGACTTTTGGACTCAGTGGGAAGAAGGAGAGGGTGGGATGATTTGAGAGACTAGCATCAAAACATAGGCATGACCATATATAAAAATAGATAACCAGTTCGAGTTTGATTTTTTTAAATGAAACAAAACAAAAGTTATGTAAAAAGCAGATTGCATCTCAATAGTGAATGTTTCATGAAACTTTCCTTCAGTTTGTGTGTGTGTGTGTGTGTGTGTGTGTGTGTGTGTGTGTGTGTGAAGTAACCATATAATTGCATTACAGTGGAAAGAAATTCACAAGCTATGTGACCAGCCTGCATTCAGCCCGGGGCAGCACTGTGAGACTTCTTGCTGAATTAACTGCACCTTGCCTGAAAATGCTCAACTGGTTCCTTACGCTGATCTGAGCTCAGGTATTCTACCCCTTTGCCTCTGGAGCACAATGACAGCTATCTGTTTGTCCTGGTAAGAGCCAAGCATATTATCGTCATGGCAGGAGTTAAACACAGAACCCCAAGAAATGAAGCCACACACACAGCGTGATCGCAACTGGCTCCTCTCCTGCCCTTTTCCCTCCCATCACCCCTCCTGAACAGATCTGCACCGGCATTTAGCCTAAAGTGACTCTCACTAAAGTGGCAGCTAGATCCTGACTGTTTTGAGCCTTTGTAAATGTCATTTACTGGTGGTCAAGGTCCCAGGAGCAGCAACCCTTATGGAGACCCTGTCTCACCCTCCCTTGGGTCACAATTAGGAGCATCCTTGCCAAGGTTCGAAAGCTTCTTGGTGATTAGCTAAGCCATCTACATCCTGTATCCCTTCTACTTCTGGTTTAGAAGTTGGCATGGTTGTTGTTTATTGCTTCTTTGTTGAATTTGCCAGACTTCGCTTCTGGTGTAGGCAGACATTTTGAAACATAATTTGGACAGAGTTATTTTTAAAATATAATTAATAATTACTTGAACTTAGACAGCATGTTAAAAAGCAGAGACATTACTTTGCCAACAAAGGTCCATCTAGTCAAGGCTATAGTTTTTCCAGTAGTCATGTATGGGTGTGAGAGTTGGACTATAAAGAAAGCTGAGCGCTGAAGAATTGATGTTTTTGAACTGTGGTGTTGGAGAAAACTCTTGAGAGTCCCTTGGACTGCAAGGAGATCCAACCAGTCCATCCTAAAGTCCTGGGTGTTCATTGGAAGGACTGATGTTGAGGCTGAAACTCCAATACTTTGGCCACCTGATGCGAAGAGCTGAATCACTGGAAAAGACCCTGATGCTGGGAAAGATTAAGGGCAGGAAGAGAAGGGGACAACAGAGGATAAGATGGTTGGATACCATCACCGACTCGATGGACGTGGACTCCGGGAGTTGGTGATGGACAGGGAGGCCTGGTGTGCTGCATTTCATGGGGTTGCAAAGAGCCAGACATGACTGAGCGACTGAACTGAACTAAAATGAAAGAAAATGAATAAGAAGTAATCCATAGCATAATACATAGCATGCTTTGAGACTTGCTGGGTTCATCATTCCCAGAGAGCTATGCTAAAGAATAAAAAGCATCCTGAAGAACAGAAAACGTTGTGTCCTCTTAAGCTGTATTGCTTCAGCCTGATGCTGAAGCCTGACGCAACCTGACCCTCATTCATTCTCAGGACCCAGAAACTTCTCTGGCGGTGCCGGACCCAGCAGTGACACAGGCTGTTCACTTGCCAGCCCTTTGTGGGAATAGCCTTGTGACTGTGTTTTTGTTACGTATTTATCACAAAATTTTCAAGTATGAATCATTGGCAGAAAACGTCCAAGGAAATTCCCAGCCATTATCAGGTTGGGAGATATGGAAGACTTATATACCCTTGGCCATGACAGCACCTCCCTGTCAAATCCCCCCCAAACATTTGATGCTGCCACCCAGACAAACAGGGCAAAACCTCTTCCTGAGTCACATTTCTTGTCAAACTCTTCATTTTTTGCCTTCGTAACAATAATTGCCTGCATTTCATCAGCTCACATGCTATTATTCATCGTGCTGTTCGCACATGCTCTTCAACTATGACACGCCACTTGCAGTCATTGGCTTGTTTCAGTCCTATGCAGTACTTACTATGACTATGGCCATTTTATGGGGAGAAAACAGAGTGCTGCAAGGCTTTCCAAGGTCACAACAGTTAAGCTGTCATCTGGAAGGCAGACCAAGATCTGCGGGATTCCAGGCCCTGCTCTGAGCTCTGCATCGCTCTGTTTGTATGTCCAACTCCTGGGCTGACACCCAGCAACCCAGCACCAAGGAACAGCCTGCAGCATTAAAACTTTATAACTTATTGCCCCTCACACTGGGGCTTCTTGATGCTTTCGTAGGACAATATAGCCAATGGTTTAATCTGCCCAAATAACATAGTCCCTTTACCCAGTGTTAAAGCACAATTTTTCCCAAAATAAGTGAATCATGCTTCCATAATCAATATAAAAATGGACACACAGTTATAATTAATATTCCATTTCAAAGGCACATAGAGGGGTAAATGATAGAAAAGAGATATTTCCTTTAATGAAGTCTAAATATATTACTCATACGGATAAAGATATAGGCTCTTCAAGAAAATAGTCACAGATGGAAAGAAATAAATATTCTCTAATATTAAAGATAATAGACACACATTAAAGTTTTTACTTAATTCATTAATGGAATCTGTCTGCCAATGCAGGAGACAAAAGAGACATGGGTTTGATCCCTGGGTTGGGAAGATTCCCTGGAGGAGGAAATCACAACCCACTCCAGTATTCTTGCCTGGGAAGTCCCAAGGATGGAGGAGCCTGGCAGGCTACCAATGGGGTCACAAAAGAGTCAGACACAACTTAGCCACTAAACAACAACAACAAAAAGTAAACAAGTATCATGTCTGGTTATCTGAGAGGTTCCTGTTTGGATGATACGTGTTTGTGTGCTCAGTCATGCTTGACTCTTTGCTTTAAGTATATATGTATTAAGTCCATTAAGTTGAACTTGTATGTATATGTGTGTGTATATATATATATATATATATGGCACTGGCTTTAAGTTCAACTGTAAGTATAAATGCATGGCCAATTGGCTTAAATACTCAAGGCAGAAAAGTAAAGTGCAAAGAAAGTTTGTTCTCCCCTTTCTCTGGCGAAACATTGCTAATGGTTTCCCCTTTCATTTTGTTGTTGTTCAATCGCTAAGTCACGTCTGACTCCTTGAGACCCCATGGACTGCAACACACCAGACTTTCCTGTCCTTCACTATCTCCAGGTAGAGGGATACAAAGATGCTACCTATGTAATGTAACATCTTTAATATGAAGGTTTCCTAGGTCCACTGAGACAGAGACTTTAAAGAAAAAAATCAGCAACACAGGGTAACTTGTGGTCAAGAGTAAAATCCATCAAAAGCCAAGCCTTGGGATGGGCCGTTAGATACAGACACCCTTCAGAGGTCATTGCGCGGGGCCTATTGTCTTCCAGACCCATTGACGTCTGGTATTTCCACTAATCTTCACAACAGCTCTCAAGGTGGGCGTTCAGTTCAGTTCAGTTCAGTCGCTCAGTCATGTCCGACTCTCTGCGACCCCATGAATCACAGCACACCAGGCCTCCGTGTCCATCATCAACTCCCGGAGTTTGCTCAAACTTATGTCCATCGAGTCGGTGATGCCATCCAGTCATCTCATCCTCTGTCGTCCCCTTCTCCTCCTGCCCCCAATCCCTCCCAGCATCAGGGTCTTTTCAAATGAGTCAACTCTTCGCATGAGGTGGCCAAAGTACTGAAGTTTCAGCTTTAATGGACCTCTTTTCATTGATGAAGAAACCAGAGATTCCGGGAGCGTCAGTACCCACACGCGCAGCCAATCAGCAGCGGGGCCGGAGTCCCTCCCCCGCCCGTAGCCAATGGGAATGCGCCTGAGCGAGGATTCACGGAAGCTCTTGACAGCAGGGCTTTTCTGAAAGATCCCTTTATACCACGTTCCTCGGACCACAATGTGGGTTGAATAGTCAGGTCCCGCCTGGCAGATCCTACACAATGCAGGGAGGGGAACATCCCTGGGGTGAGCACCATCGCACCCAGCTGCACACCCCTGGATTCCAAACTCAGGGGGAGGCCGCCCTCCCAGCTCAACCTGCTCTTCTCGCAACGTGATCTTTCCCTAATGTGTTTTGCTAATGCTCTGTTTCAGCCTCCCGTCGCTCAGATCCACGGAGCGCCAGTCCTGTGAGCTCCTTCCCAGCCTGTGGAAACTGGCAAAAAAGAAAGGGAAAGAGCCCAAAAGAAAACAAACAGGCCTCGTGTTCTCTCGGTTATCACCATTAGCTATGGAGTGTGTGTGTGTGTGTCTGAAACAGTTGAAAGACTCACCCAGTCTCTACTGCCTCTGAAAAAGTTGGGAATGTTCATGGCATGCAAAAGAGGAGAGAAGGAAAGAAAAACCATTATGCTTGTTCTCACTGTTCTAAGGAACCATGGCCAAAACCAACCCAACTTCTGGACAGGGAAACACATAGTTTGAATGTTACAGAGAAGCTTTTGTTGCCAAAAAAATAATTCTGTATTGACCTGCTACGAGCTGGTTTTTATTGGGAGAAACAAGAAAAACAGGGGCATTGTCTTCAGAAGGCCCGAGTTAAATAAACCATGTGTTTCCTGAGCAAAGCCTTCTCACTTGCAGAAACCGCTCGTCAGATTAGGCTGCTGAAATGTGGGAGTGGAGGAACCGAGATACAGGGCGACGTCAGTGGGTGTGGTTCCCGCCAGAGTGAAGTTTGCAGCGACGTGATGGACAGAAGGGATCCGGGCAAGGAGGGCCAGCCCGCTTCACCGGGAGGAGGATGGGCAAAGGTTTAGTGTCTTAACAATTGCTCCCTAAGGAGAAGGTACTTTAAATACAGCCCCACAAGAGCAGAAAGAAGAAGGGCATCAAACTCGTTCAGAACCAACGTCATTGTCTTGCTAAGCGCTGATCCTTTTGCGCGCCCCTCTGTGTAAAGTTTATGTTTCTGAATCATCTGTAATTCGCGCAGACAGGCGAGGCCCAGGTGAATATTGAAGAGGCCTGGAGAGGAGGTGTTTGCCCATAAACGGAGACTTTTGACAATGAGGACAAGCTTTACTCATAGTCCAAGCGGACAACTACATAGGCAGTTCGATCTAGGGAGTCTGAGATCTAAGTTCTCGCTCTGATAATGCTGTTACTTCTGTCGTGTCTGACTCTTTGTGACCCCGTGGACTGTAGCCCATCCAGCTCTTCTATCCATGCGATTCTCCACACAAGTATACTGGAGTGGGTTTCCATTTCCTCCTCCAGGGGATCTTTGTGACCCGGGGATCAAACCCACGTCTCCTGTGTCTCTTCCATTGGCAGGCTGGTTCTTTAAGAGCTGAGTCATAGCCCAGGCATCTTCTTACTAGGAGCAAAATATGTCTCCTTACATTATGATCATAAAGCAAGACTGACGGTTCTGGGCCCTCTAGAAGGTACAGCGTCCTATGTAAATATAAATATGCATATTTGTGTGTGTGATATTTCTAATTCCCAGAGCTTGGCACCAAAGCGATATTTAGTGCCTTAACAATTGCTACCTAAGGAGAAGGTACTTTAAACCCAGCCCCACATGCAAGCAGAAAGCTCCTGGTGGTATTAATCTTTCTCATCCCATTTGCCTCTTGCAGGTTTTAAAGCTCATCACAGAGGAAAAATGTAAACAAACTAGGGGAAGGGAGGCAATGGAGTGGAGCAGAAGTTGTATATTTAAGTCAGGAAAAAAAAAGAGGAAGGTAATTGGAAGGCAATCTGGCAGTATTTATCAACATTTCAAATGTGCATTGCCTTTTGTGCAGCAATTTCGCCACTAGGAATTTACCTTATGGGTATACTTGGAAAAATACCTCGAGATGGTGAGGATGTATAAATTAGGGTAGGTGGGCACAGGCTGTGGTAACGAACACCCCCCGCTCCCCAGATCTTTTGGCTTACCACGTAAATTTGAGTCATCACACACAGAGCCCAGTCACGCAGACCAGCAGGAGGCTATGCTCCATATGGTCACTCGGGATCCAGGCAGACCAGACCCAGCCTCCACCACCTTTGAACTCTGCCCCCTGGCACTTGTGACATCCTCGTCGTGACAGCCGGGGAGGAGGGAAGCATGAACCCCTCACCTGCTCTTCTGTCCTTCATGCAGCATCCCCATCGCCACCCGTTGCCTTCAACCTAATTGCAAATAAAGCTGAGAAAAGCAGAGGAGTATGTAATTACCCAATGAACCCCACTGTCTCTGCCACTAACCAAGAGCTACGTGTGATGTATTGTGTGTCCAAGCTTAAAAACCAAATTTTGCTAGTGGCCAATGGTTTAAATAAGCTGTGATATATTATAATGTGATTGTTTAAAAAGTGAATCTGTATATTCTAATAAGGAAAGACCTCCTAGATGTATTATTTAGCAAAAAAAAAGAAAGAAAATATGAACAATTGTGCAAAGTGTGATCTCTAGAGACATCATTTAGAGAATGCACATATGCAAGTATATACATACAGTGTTTTTCTAAACAGACAGACAAGATTCTGCTCATGATGGTTGCTATGAGGAATGAAGGAAGGGTCAGGAAAGGAAAGATAATTTTTGCCAGTTGCAAGCACAGTACTAATTTTATCTAAAATAATAAAGATAAAAAGATAAATCTAACACACTAGTTAATAATATTATGAAATTCTTAGTTTTCTCAAGATTGATCATGGTACTTTGGTTCCATGAGGGGGGAATCTTTGTTCTGTTATTTTAAATATTTTCTTGGCCTTGCTGCACAGCACATAGGATGTTAGTTCCCTGACCAGGGATCAAACCCACAACCCTTGCACTGGAAGCTCGGAGTCTTAACCCCTGGACCTCCAGGGAGGTCCCAGGTTGCTCTCTTCTTAGATGCTGAGAGGTGAAAGGAAATGTCCTGAGGTCTGTGCTGCTCAGCTGCTGCTAAGTCGCTTCAGTCGTGTCTGACTCTGTGCGACCCCATGGACGGCAGCCCACCAGGCTCCTCCGTCCCTGGGATTCTCCAGGCAAGAACACTGGAGTGGGTTGCCATTTCCTTCTCCAATGTGTGAAAGTGAAAAGTGAAAGTGAAGTCGCTCAGTCGTGTCTGCTTAGCGACCCCATGGACTGCAGCCTACCAGGCTCCTCCGTCCATGGGATTCTCCAGGCAAGAGTACTGGAGTGGGGTGCCACTGCCTTCTCTGCCTGAAGTCTATAACCACTTTCAAATGTTTTAGCCAAAGAATCGTGTGCACGCGCACACACACGTGGCCACAGAACACACACTTATGTGCAAAATGTGAATTGTTGAATCTGCGTGGTAGATCCATGGCAGTTTACTGTTCTGGTCTTTCAGTTTTTCTGTATATCTGAGGATTTTCAAGGTAAAAAGCTAAGGAAAATGAAATGATTAAAAAGCTTAGCACTTTAGGACAGAGAGCTTCAGAGATCTCCCGTCTTCCTGATGTAGGCCGCGTTCACAGGTTGCCGTATTAAAACATCAGAAATCAGGCATCAAAATCTGAAATCAAGACACATCACAGAAAGAGTGGAGACCATGGTCTGATGGAAGGAGCTCTCTGAAAGGATTTCTGTTCAGGCCTAGGAGAAGAAGCTGGGAAACCTTGGTAAGGGTAATGAGACTCTTCCAACTGCTTTGTCGCTGTCATAATCATGGTACCTTCTTGGCTGGAGATGCTGCTTGAAAACTTCGGTTGCCTTATATCAAACCGTTTTCTGGAATCTATTCTTCAAGTCAACCTAAAGGAGACTTAAGAACAATGCAGGGGGATGAAAAGCCCAGTGACGGTTAACTCATTCTCTCCTGCATCCTTGAGGTGGTGGTGACTTACGAGAAGGTGTGTCCCTCAGGACACCCTCGGGGAGGCAGCGAAGCTGCCATCCCATGGCTGGCGGCCTCTCTCCGCATCCCGAAGGATGTTACACACAGACTCTTACCCGTGGCGTTCCACTCAAACTGCGGCGTTTCCCACATTCAGCAATCCGATCCAGCCAAACCCCGTCCCCACGGCACAGAGCCGAGGGAGCAGGAGAAAAGTAACCATCACGGGCTACCTTCCATCGTCCGACAAGACGAACGGTAACTTCCTCTTTGAATCTGACACACGTGCTCCTAGAAAGAACACGCGTGGTACAATCTTGTCTTTTCCTGACCACAGCATGGAGGAATCCATGTGTGACGTGTCATTGATGACAGTGAGATCTGTGCAAGAGAATTAAAGGAGTCGGTGGTTATCTTTTCTTCTCTCCATTACAAGGAGAGAAGTTAAAAGGCAGAGCCCTGGTCTCAACAGGAGGAGGCCTGTGTCTGCTCTGCTAAAAACCTTCTGCTGCAAGAAACTCTGGAGGTCAGTCTGGCAAGCATCCCAGATACTCAGACTTCATTTTTTTTCCTGCTGTTTTTGAGCTCAGCGCTAACTACTGTTAGCAGACAGAGAGCTCTCTGCAATTCTTTCCTCAGAACTAGCTACAAGAAAACTACCAATTATAGCCAAGAAACAGTCTTTCAAATACACATACACATTGTAATGTGGGCTGGAAACCAATTGGAAACGTTTTGATTTGCCCTTTAAGGCCAGAGGCAGGCGCTTGAGGCAGACTCTGAAGATGTTTTGAAGAAACGTTACACTAAATTTAGCATCTGAACCAGCCCGTTGGCATATATGTAATGAAAGATTTAAAAGGAAAGAAATGTAACCCACAGTAACAAAGACATAGGCTGCTAATGGACAAATACTTCTTACAAAAGATGCTCTGGGAATAAATCATAGAGTGGTTATTAGAGTTGTTACTCCCCTCTTTACACGTGTTTGAGATGCTTCATTTTTATTTGTGAAAGTTTTGAATTGCTGACTGGACTCTGAGCTCCCTAACAGGAGGAATCTTCTGATTCATGTCGTCATTTCCAAGGCTTAGGGCCCCACCTGGCATATATTAAGTGTTAAATAGATTCGTGATGGGTAAGTGGACAAGTTAAATGTGTGTGTGTGGGTGTGTTCAGTGGACAGAAGCTTCTAGACTTGTGTAGAGTCTACTGGGCCCCTTGTTATCATCTGGGACCAGTCCAATAAAAAGGATCTCTCTGAGGATGCTGAAGTCACTGCCAATTCTGTTTCTATGTCATGATTATCTGCTAATCTCTAAGTATTCACTCCAGATAAGCTACAGAGATAATAGGTTTTGATCTGTTGTGTTTTATAACCTACACATCAAAATGGGATGCACAGAATTAAGTTAAACCTTATGAGTGAGTGTTCCAAAAAACCCACTTTCAGATGACTGGCCTCAGAGGAGGAAGGAACAGCTATGCACTTTGCCTGGAGCAGGGCGGCGGGGGCGGGTTGGGGGTCGGGGGGAGTGGGGAGGGGAATCCTGCAAGGAACCAGAAGCTCCAGACAGGTGTCCCCAGTTGTGGGAGTTGTATGCATTCTCTCAGGCAAATGACACTTCATCAGAAGGATGTGAAGAAACCCAAACACAGTAAATGACACATGTAAAACAAAGAAATTTGCGGTGATGTTTGTAGAAACCTCTTACAGACTTCTCAGCATCTTGAACAATATGCAGATTGCCAGGATGACAAAGGGACCAAAAATCTTTTAGACTCAAATGAGAACTGTCGCAGGAAATTTTCCTGTAGTGTTCCTGTTACTTTTCCCACCTGATATGTCCTGGAGCCAGACATTATTCTCGACCACTTTTTGGTCTCCCTTTCATGTTGCCTTAATGAGGCTACTGTACAAAAATGATACACCTCAAAGGCATCTTCAGATTTCAGTCAATTTTAAGCAGTTTTCTTTGACGACCATTATCTCCTCTACTGTTCTTGAGTTTTTAAAGATAGAGTCGCGGATGGGTTTAAAAACAAAACACACAAAACCTGTGATGTCTTTATTATGCATGAATGATACTTAGGGAATAATAGTGCTCTTAACAACCAAAAGATGTTCTTCAGTTAGGTAATTCTCTGCCACAGACTACAGAATCAGAGGTGTAAATCAAAAAGGAGATATTAATAATAAAGATGTGTTCCAGCAACCAGGACGGAAAGAATGAAATACTGAGCAAGTTAATCTCAAGTACAAGGAAATCAAAGTGAACTTGGGCTCAGTTAACTGGTGGAAAAGAACATGGCCAATCGCTACCACGTTGCCTGGCCCCTAGTGAAATCTTTAAATAGAAGCTGGGAGCCTGCTCAGAGTGACCTGACAATGTTTTTAAATAAAGAAAAAAAAAAAAAGATTTACAGGCATGCCTTGTTTTACTGAGCTTAGCTTGATTGCCTTTTTTTTCTTTTTAAATCAAATTGAAGATTTGGGCCAACCCTGTAGTCAGCACGTCTGTTGGAAATATTTTTCCAACAGCATCTTCTCACTTGGTGACTCTGTGTTACATTTTGGTAATTCTTGCAATATTTCAAACTTTTTTATTATGATTATATTTTTTATGGTGATCTGTGGTCAGTGATCTTTGATGTTACTGCTGTAATTGTTTTGGCATTTTTTAGCAATAAAACAATTTAAAAAATTAAGGTCTGTACATTTTAAAAAACAATGCTATGGCACACTTACTAGATTATGTGTGTGCATGCTCAGTCACTTCAGTCATGTCCAACTCTTTGCAACCCCACAGACTGTAGCCCACCAGGCTCCTCTGTCAGTGGGATTGTCCAGGCAAGAATACCAGAGTGCGTGGCCATGCCCTCCTCCAAGGGATCTTCCTGACCCAGGGATCGAACCTTCATCTTCTGCTTCTCCTGCAATGCAGGCAGATTCTTTACCACTGGGCCATTGGTGCTAGACTACAGTATAGTGTAAGTATAACTTTTTTATATGCACTGGAAAGTCAAAAAACTCATGTGACTTGCCTTTATTGCAGTATTTACTTTGTTTTGGTCCGGAACCAAACTCCAACTATCTCTGAGATGTGCCTGTTCTTAAAAATTATGGCTAAAAGGCTGAACACACAAGAGCAGGGCTCCCAGTTCAATCAGTGTGTGAGATTGTCAGAGGTTGGATCTTTCTGAGTTTTAATGGCAGGAAGGGGTGGCGAGCTGCTGAGCTCAGAGCCGGAGGTGGACTCTTGACTGCGGCGGGGGGAACGGTCAAGTGCAGCCCCAAGGGGGGTGGAGTTTGACTGCCACAGTCTTCAGAGCGCTGCCTGTGGGATGCCAGGATAAATAGGAGCTTGCATTGAGATCCCTTTGTACAGAAGACTGACAGCTTTGCTGCAAATCCTGTAAAAAGCTGAAAGCGACCTTCAGTGTGTTGGAGACACGCCCTCTCACTTTACAGGTGAGGCCGCTGGGGCGCAGAGCACAAAGCAATTCGCTCAAAGGCCATGGAGTCAGTGGCAGCAGAGACAGAGCAGGAAGCCAGCTCTTACTTTCATTCATTTGACACATTTATCGACTATCTACAATTGTCCATGAACTGTGCGGGTATCCTTATTTCTCAGGTCACACACTTATGTCTGTAGAGATTTTTTTGAGGAGTTCGGTTGTTTTTTTAAATGTGTGTGTGTATTTGTTGCTCAGTTGTGCCCGACTCTCTGCAACCTCCTAAGACTGTAGCCCACCAGGCTCCTCTGTCCATGGGATTCTCCAGGCAAGAACCCTGGAGTGGGTTGCTACTTCTTTCTCCAGGGGATCTTCCCAACCCAGGGATCGAACCCAAGTCTCCTGCATTGCGGGCAGATTCTTTACTGTCTGAGCCACCAGTGAATACCCCCCTCTTGAAAAAAAAAAAAAATATATATATATATACACACAAATATAATTAGCTTCATGTGAGGAATTATTTCTAAGAGAGTCTGTTAGTTCATTTACCACGGTATAAAAACCTTGAAGTGAATACATTTTCAGCTTTGGGGGCACACTTCCATCACTAAAAAGTGAATTCATCTATCTGTACTTTGCTAGAAAAAAAAGATAATATTTTAACATCCCCTCAATCATTGATAAATGCTTCACTACCTGGAAATATGAGGTAGGAAATACAGAAAGAGGAGATATTTAGGAAATACAGAAATTGTGTCATCAAGGGCATCTGTTGTGTAAATATCACAAACATTATCCCAAATTCACTGAAAACAGGAACAGAAGACCATCCTGGGCTTTTGGATGCAGGAGCAATTTTGCCTCCCGTTGAGCCACCTGAAGACCTGTTTTCTACCCAACCAAACGGAGGTAATCAGTCTTTTCTACGAACATTAGCAGTCAGTCTTATTCCTCTGAATTTTATTTAATTTTTCTTCTTCCCCAGATTCTTCTCTGGGCTGGGGCCACAGACTGACACCAAGCCGCACGGCCGGAGACTGATCTTTTATTTCATTTTTTTTCTCATTTCCACTGTGGGCCTTTATCACAGGGTTTGAATGGACAGCTGCTTTACCAAAAAGGAGACGGACAACCATGAGAGTCGTTCCGAAGAGTCGTCAGCTGGCCGGACAACACTTGGGGACACAAGGCGGGGAAGTCGCAGCCTCGGGCTTACCTTTCAAACAGGACGCAGGGCTCCTGCTTTTGCAGCCTCTGTGAGGCGTTTCTGTGTGCAACATTCCTTCTCTCTGATCCAGAAGAACAATAACTGTTGGGCACATTTTACTTTTCTCAGTTGAGGCTGACTTAGTTTGGAAAGGATGGTTTCAAAAACAAAGTGGCAAAAATAGTACTATGCATGTGATCATTGAAACTGTGTCAGAGGTCACAACGCTAAGTTGAAAACACAGTATTTTGTTATTGATTTCTTTTACTCACACTAATCATTTGTGATTGGGGTTGAGCATTCAGGTGGGGGACATGGCTGTAAACTGTGCCCGAATCTTGGATTTGCACTGGAGGGGCAGTGCAATAACCTGATCGGGAAGATGAAGCTACTATTCAAGCACCACCTGAAACTGTGGGCCTCCGGAGAATTTTGTTTCCGGTTTTTGGAAAGAGAGCATTTACTCGACAAACACGCCTTTAGTCCAAGTCTGCGGGGCCAAGGCTGCAGACGCAGACTTTCCTGACTACTGAAACACTCGGATTCTTCTTCTGCTGCGGCCGTGGTCTGGGGCAAATCACCGTGGGCTGCAACGATCTCTGGCTCCTTACTTCAGGGGCCCCTTCTCATCCTCTCAACCTAAAAGGCTTCACTCCTTAAGGCAAGGATCAACCAGAGTTAATACAGCCAGTGAGGGCTTCCGAGATGGCTCGGTGCTAAAGAAACCGCCTGCCAGTGCAGGAGACGTAGGTTCGATCCCTGGGCAAGGAAGATCCCCTGGAGGGTCTCACTCCAGTGAGGCTCTGGAGTCCTGGCCACTCACTCCAGTAATCTTGCCCGGGAAAGACCATGAACAGAGGGGCCTGGTGGGCTGCAGGCCAGGGGGTCACGCAGAGTCAGACACGACCGAGAAACTGAACGCTCACGCACTGCATAGTCCCAGCGTAACTGGAGAGCTGAGCCCTTTGTGGCAGCCAGTCGCCTTCTGGCTTGACCACAGCTCTGCCCTCAGAAATTGAAGGATGACCACATGGGGGTCTGATGATCAATCCTAAGACCTCAAAGACCACAGGATCGGGTAAGACACTCAGGCAGCAGGCACCTTTCCCAGGAGGCACACAGCAAGCAGGGCTAAAGCTAAACTCACTACTGGCCTCTGTCCGGCATCACAACACTCGCTTTCACCCTTGCTACGTTTTCACAAAGAACATTTGACTGTTTCCCTCCTCCTGGGATTATTTTGTGAAGGAAAGGGAAGCAAACTGCTCTGTTTGAATGGAAACCAGATCAATCCGGAACTAAGGTTGGCATAAAAGTCCTTCTTCTGGGTCTTTCCTGGTGGTCCAGGGGCTGGCTAAGACTCTGTTCTCCTAATGCAGGGGGCTCCGGTTCCAGGTAAGTGATGGGTGTCCCCCATAGCTCAGTCGGCAAAGAATCTGACTGCAATGCAGGAGACTGGGGTTCAATCCCTGGGTGGGGAAGATCCCCTGGAGAAGGAAATGGCAACCCACTCCAGTATTCTTGCCTGGAGAATCTCATGGACAGAGGAGCCTGGCGGGCTACAGGCCATGGGGTCGCAAGTGTCGGACACGACTGAGTGACTTTCACTTCATTTCAGTTCCGACTTGATCCCTGGTCAGGGAACCTGATTCCACTTGCTTCAACTAAGAGTGCCCACGCTGCAACGAAAGGTCCTGTGAGCCACACCCAACACCCAGTGCAGCCAAATAAATAAACAAAAATATTTTTTAAAAGTCTCTCTTCTAAAAAAAAAAAGTCTCTCTTCTTCTTACGGCTGTTTTCACACTGTGCAGGTCAAAGTGCTCAGGATGAAGAGGAGACCATATAAAACTTGATACTAAAACGTGAGATCAAAAGTTTTACAGGGAAGCCAAGGGGTTCATGCACCAGTGTGGGGCAAGATGAGCCTTTACATCGTGCGCACCGCCTGGTTTGAAAAATGGGCGCGTGCACGCCTGTGGGCAGAAGGGTTTGGGTAACTGCAATCACAGAGAAACATGGGAGGCAAATTAAAATAACCAACAAAAAAGAAAGCCAAAGGAAAAGAAAACAAGCAGGAAAGGAAAATACTTTGAAGGCGCTTTTTCCATAGGAAAAAAATATTTTATTTTTTTAAGAACAAATTCAGTTTGAAACAGGTTTGGAACGTGACTTCATTGGCTGGGGGCTAACTGCAATGTGGAACTAAAGCAGATCAAAAAACCTATGACAGGCTATCAAAATAAAACAAAGGAAAGAAAAAATATTTATAACTCAAGCATAATACTGTGTTACTTACAAATTGGACAACGAAATTTTAAATAAATATTCATGGTACATAATTACGGCACAAATATGCAGCAATTTGGCAACCTTTTATACCATTTTTTTTTCCTCATTACAGTGCAAAGGGGAATGACACTGCCGTTTAACAAGCTGTAGCTAAATACATTGCAAAATTCAGATTTTATACAAAACATCTTGCTTAGACTTTATAAAAAACCAACATTGCTCTATGTACACAATCTGGGTAAGAAAAGCCATTTCTGTCTTGTTTTTCATGTGTATTTTTATTAAAAAGGTGAATAAGGCTACTGTAACACCCCAAATCCATATACAGTAAAATCTGAACTTATTTACAGCATCTTCACTTAAACATTATGGTGCAAATTCCAAAGTCAGGTGACTAGGGATGAGAATACAAGGAAGGCATTTACAGTAACTTTCCAAAGCTGAACCAACTTCAGACAAAGGGACAGTTGGTAGATTGTCATATTCTGCACCACACACCAAACAGACACGCAGACTACTTGTCAACTGCTTGCAGGCAACTCTTCATCAACTCATCTGATTTCTTTCACAGTTCAGCACATCCTCAAAATGTAGCCAACTGGTGACGCACCTTTGACTGCATTAAAATCAGACTGTTTCCCCTTTTTCCCCTTCTTTCCCCTCTCCCCCATCCTAAAGGTCAATTTTCGATGGCTTACAAGAAAACCTTGTATGAATGCACGTAACAGGAGAGGCCAGGGTGATGGAAAGAATTACATATGTACTGTGGCTGGTCACCATGGCAACCTTCCACAGAACTATGATATAGATATATATAATATATACTGTCGATATATATTATACATATATGTACACATGTATACCACACACCCACTCACACACACACACACGCACTTTGGACCAACATCATTTTCAGGTTCAGGAAATAGAAGAATTTCTGTGACAACTCATTTTTGCAGGTATCCACTGGAGGTTTGAGAACCTTAAAAATGCTGTTGCTTCATTTCTTTTTTTTTTCTCCCAATTCAGAAAGCAAAGTGTTACCATAGTAACAGGACTATGTTAAAGATGTCTGTTTTGCATAGCACATAAAAAGTAGGTTTCCTGTTTACTCGCTTCTTTTCCCAGCAGGGAAGGGGCGAGGGGAGGGGGGAGAGAGGAAGGAAGGGGGTCAGGCTGAACTTTCAGCTGAAGCCCCCTCGACGTGACCCGGTGGATTCTAGCGAACACTTCAGCCCATGAGGCGAGGGAAAACACAGCACAGAAACTAAAGGCCAGCACATCTTCTCATTGTTGAAAACACGATGCAGTGAACACTGATTTCCTGGTATTTGGGGCTTGCACTTCCTAATCTATGGTGACGTGACATGCCTTCAGAGGACTTGGTTATTTTTGTGTTTGCTCCTATTATTGTTATTTTTGGAGTAATGTCGTTTTTCCCAGAAGTAGCAGTCCAATTAAAACAAAACAAAACAAAAAACCACGGAGCGATTGAGACCACTTAATCGTCACAAATGAGTTTCACATCTTCTGGTGTGGATTGTGTGCAATCTTAAAATATATATTAGTAAAACTCTTTCACTTTATATCCCTTGTGTTCTATATACCTATTATAAACACATCCTACCTTCCGTCCCCCTCGGCATCATCGTTTGGGTCCTCAGGACTCCTAGGAGGGTTGCCGTGTGTCTCACCCAGACACGGTACCAGGGACCGCAGTCTCGCTCAGCACCCACCCCGCGGCCCCAGGCCAGGACGGCACCGCCGTCAACCAAAGTGTCACAAGGCGCGATGAGGGGGGCGGCAGGGGAGGGGCGATGGGGGGGCGGGGGGATCTGACCTTCCTTAAGGATATGAAGATGCCTTAATAATGTCAATGATGATGGAATTACAGCCCGTGTGACCTTTGGCTTTTTAAACTGCTAGGTCAGATTTGGCTCTCTGCTAAAGGCTCTCCCTGTGTTAATAAAATGTGATAAGTATAGCAGCTGGGTCCGCTTTAAATAACATCCAAAGCAGACCGACGGCCTCCCTGCAGCTTCACAGCTGCACGTCTATTGCCAGTACCAAGAAAGTCCTGCCCGAATCACCCTTCTCTCCAAGCCTGGTCCTCTACCATCAATGCCCCTTTGTTCCACCCGGCTAGAGAGGGACTATTTCTTTCTTTTTCCTGTGCATTGCTATTTGATAAGAGTGATTCCTTCAAATGCACCCTAATCTACTGTGAGTGTCGTTGTGTCTCCTACTTGCCTCTTAAAAAATCTTAGCAGAACCAAAGTGCTGTGCTAATTGGGGCTTTCCCTTCCCAAATCTTGTTTCAGAGGCGGCAGCACGGAACCGCCTTTGCAGACAGCGTTTGCGTCTCCCCCCACGAAACTCCTTCTCACGAAACTCCTCGTCTTCCTGGGCTGACAGCCGAGCATCGAGCTGGAAGGCTCCTTTTACCCGCAAACGCCATTCTTATCAACGTATGACCCCTTCCGCTGCGGCTGTTGCTGCAAAAGGATGGAGTAGGAGACGCCCAGCGTTAATGTCCCATGAGTGATGCGAGTGTGGCGTGGGGAGGGAATCTCTGGTGAAGGCCTGCAGAGCCCTGGATGACAGAGCGTGTGCAACAGTGAAGACGAGAAGCCAGCGGCCGCCCAAGGCCTCACGCAGCCAGAGTCTGTGCGACAAGACAAGTCCGGGGTGCAGCTCAGGAGTGGGGGGTCGGGGTCACGCCCCAGGCAGAGGGCGGCCCCGCCAGGCCCGGCGACCCAGGGGCCTGGGATGCTCCCAGCTCTCGCTCCCGCCCACCAGCCGCTCGGTCTCCCGGCTCCTGCGGAGGCCCGCGGGCGCGGGCGCTCGTGGTACCCAGTGGTACCCGGAGGAGGAGAGGGGCGGGGCGCGCGCGCGCATCTTCTACGCGAGTCTTCCGACGGCCGACGCCACCGCGGCCGAAACGCTACAGACTAGAAGGCTGTCCAACTCCACGGGGCTCTTCCGAGAAGGGGTGTCCCCGCTCCCCGCTGCGCGTCAGTCCGTCGCAGACACAGGGGGTCTCGGACCCTCGGCGGGCAGCAGCGGGGACAGTAAGTTTCCTCCGGAAGCGAAGGCACCGCCGAGGCTCAGACCTTGTAATAAATGTTCGCCGGGCTCTGCGGGGGCATCTCCTGGACTATGTACACCGGGTGCCCGTAGTCCCCGCTGACCTTCTCGTAGTGGGGGCAGAAGACACTGTCCGCGGTCCTTAGCGGGATGATGATGTCGCTGGGCTCCGAGCCGTTGTTGTTGCCGCCGCGCTTGGGCGTGGCCAGCGTGCTCAGCGACAGCGTGGCCGTGTGCTGCGGCGAGTGCTTGCGGTGTCGCCGGCGGTACTTGAGCAGCAGGACCACCAGCGTGATGATGATGACGATGAAGATGATGCATCCTGAAGCTATCCCTGCGAATAAGGCCACTTCGGAACCGAGGATATTGCTCCCAGAATGTCCGGCGCTGCTACCGTCTGTGCTGGAACCTGTGGGGAGGATGGGGACAGGGAGAGCGGTCAGAAGAGTCACCGCTGGGCGGGGGGTGGGGGTGGGGTGGGGGGGGGTGGTTCTTGAGCGCTGCTGGGGGTGAGGGGGGGGTGTGCCCAAGTGGGAAAACTCAGCGGGGGGCCAAACACTTCCCTGGCAGCTAGACTCTGGTAAACCAATCACCTCGTTTATTAGCCAAATGCAAGGGTAAATCAGAAAATTGGAATTGACCAACCACTACTATATATATAAATTAGAAAACCAACAAGGACCTACTGTGGGCTTCCCTGGTGACTAAGAAGGTAAAGAATCTGCCTGCAATGCAGAAGACCCGGGTTCCATCCCTGGATCCGGGAAGATCCCCTGGAGAAGGAAATGGCAACCCATTCCAGTATTCTTCCCTGAAGAATCCCATGGATAGAGGAGCCTAATGGGCTGCAGTCCAAGGGGCTGCAAAGCATCAGACACCACTGAGCAACTAACAATACAATAAAAGAACTACGGATAGCCCAGGGAATGACACTCAGTATTTTGTAATAACTTATAAAGGAAAAGAATCTGAAAAAGACTATATATGCATACCTGGACACTGTGCTATACACTTGAAACTAACACGACATGGTAAATTACGTTTTGTTTAGTCACTAAGTCGTGTGAGTCTTTTCCGACCCCATGGACTGTAACCCACCAGGTTCCTCTGTCCATGGGATTTCCCAGGCAAGAATACTGGAATGAGTTACCATTTCCTTCTCCAAGGGATTTTCCTGATGCAGGGATTGAATCTCTATCTCCTGCATTGGCAGGCAGATTTTTTTTTTTTTTTTTTAACCAATGAGCCACTTCTGTACTTCAGTTAAACAAACAAACAGCTAAATGCAAACGGCAGAAGCCAGCCCTGGGGGGGGAGACGGGACTCCAGGTGGGGCTTTGATGCTGCTTCCAGACTGCTTCCTTTCCCTCCATACATCATCGTCCATCAGCCGCGAGAATGGGCTGTGACAGGCAGCTCTTGATCTTGCCCTATGTCTCAGCCCAGGTCAGCCAGCCTGCAGCCACCACAGGGCGCAGGAAAGCAAGTGGCCGGTCTTCAGGTCGGCGTCTGCCGCTCAGGCGGCCCCGCTCTTGTACCAAGTTTTCGGTGGGAATCTCCAAATCGCCTGTCATTAAGGACAAGCCCCGCCTATCCTGCAAACCACCTGTCATTAAAGGCAAGCCCCGCCTACCACCCAACCCACCTGTCACTAAAGGCAAGCCCCGCCTACCGTCCAAACCACCTGTCATTAAAGGCAAGCCCCGCCTACCGTCCAAACCACCTGATATTAAAGGCAAGCCCCGCCTACCGTCCAAACCACCTGTCATTAAAGGCAAGCCCCGCCTACCGTCCAACCCACCTGTCATTAAAGGCAAGCCCCGCCTATGCTCCAAACCGCCTGTCATGAAGGACAAGCCCCGCCTACCCGCAGAATGGCGGGAGCGCTCGCGAAGAGGGATGGGGCCTGGGAAAACGTTCAAACCGTAACTAGTTTGTATTACTTGATTTACACTTAAAATATATCTGGAAGGCAGTAGAAACTCTCACACGGAACAGACTGCCAACCCAAATGTTAGGCATTAAAAAACTGCCTGGCATCATTATATTATCCATTTATCAGTTTGTCATAAGAATTTGACACATCTTGTCATTGAAAGTTAGAAATAACAACTTCCCTCCTTGACGCTTGGAAAGAGATGGAATATTGCTACAGAGGCTAAATTCGCGCGACTACCAACCAGACGTGCGGATCTTTAATACGGAACGGCTGACGTCTGCTCAGCGACCACCACATAACAAGTTCATTCGAGTGGTAACAAACACATAGCTATTTGCTCAAAGACTGCTAAAAAAAGCGAAGTTACACAACAGTCAGTTTTATCCAGTATTCTAAACTTTTGCCAGGACTCCCTTTAATATCTCATTTTACACTGAATTCATGGAAAGAAAAATAAAACTGACGGAACCACCTGAAAAATGTAGCATTGTGCAATATTTTAAGACGTTACCATCTTAAATGCAGAAGAGGATCAATCAGGCTCTCTGTGGATTAGATATAATTAGATGAGGCATTAGAGCTTTAATTATATATACATTAACACCGGCTTGAAGCTAGTGTTGCAACCAGCGTGATAAAGTGTCAGCCAATGAAAATAACTTTGATCTGAAAGAGCAGTGCTAATAATTGGCACTTACATTTGATGGATTCTGCTCTCTTAAATCTAAGACTTTTGTGGCAGTGAATTATTGTATTCTGATTGGGTAATTAATAACAACTAACTGAGAGCAAAGATTACTGACTGCGGGAAGAACAAGTATGTTCTGGGGCAGAAGTACCCGCGCTCTGGTACTCCCCCGAGTGTGACACCATAAGTGTGATACACAGTAAGAGCGGTCCACGCAGGCTAGACACACACGAGTCACGCTGCTGTACCTGAATTTGGTTTGACAAAGGGACTTGTTGTTGAACTTCTTCCATTTGTACCAGCTTCGAATTCTGGCCGTCTCGTTGGATCATTATGCCTGGTTGACCCAGCGGAACTTGCATCTACATGAAAAACAAGCAGTTACTTACAGCACAGAGATCTGACAGGATCTACCTTTAGGAGCAGGATCTAAATCTCAAGAGGCACGAATAGCAATGAACATAAGATTCTTTATGCAAAGTACTGTGAGATGCAAGAATATAATTTTCGTTTGAAAGCACAACGGTTCTACTAGTTACTTCAGAGGTTTAGCTAGTGAGGCCATCTGTGGAAACTATAGGGATTCTTGCATTTGGCAGGCAGAACATTGCAGATGACATTTTAATTTAACTGAGCGAGTTGACTGACTACTACCCCAATTTCTAATTAGAAGAATAATTCTCTCTGCACAAGAGGCCATCTCTTGTGAAAAGGCTCAGTGAACACAAGTTTTCCGTAGACAAGAGGCAGAAATGGGCAAAATGGCAGAAACTTTAATTTGCATTCTGGATATTTTAAGTGTGAACCAAAGGGGGTGTTTTGCTTTGAAGAAGGAAAATTTTATCTTCAGATACAGACATGGCCATAGACACTGAACCTGGCTGACCTCAACTTTTAGAAGTGTCTCCAATAAAAAGAAGTGGGCTGCATCAACTTAAGGAAGTCGATCAGTGGCTCGAGGTGCGCTGAAAGGTTTGCTTTGGAAACTAAGGTGAAGAGTGAGTGGAGGCGCGTGTGCGCAGCCCTGGGGGCAGCCATACTAGCTGGGGGCCCAACCAGATCAGAGGCTCCGTGAATCAGCAGACGGTTTTTTACCTTGTCCAACTTTCATGAGGATCTTCATGGCTCTTGTCTGGCACACCCCTCCCTCCTGGTTATCCAGGCCCTCCAAAGACCCATTTGATGTAGCTGATCAAAAATAAAATGGACAAAACAAAAAAATAAAGAAAAAATCAGGAAATCAATAAGCCAAGTTTACATGAACATGAAATGTCTGAAAACAATTTGGAAAATAAGAATTCACTCTTAGTCACAGGTTTGCTGAAAGTATGGGATGCTGAAAGGCAAAACGAAAAAAATAAAGAAACAAAGAGCGATGGATGTCATCCACACTGCTTCACGTATGACCTCTGGTGTCCAATGGGCTTAAGCGCTTTCCCCTCCCTTTATAATCAACGGATTTCACCTGAGTCTGTAGATAAAAAGAACGGCATCTTCCAAAAGCTGACTATTTTGGAGTTCAGCCTCCAAAGAGCAGTACAGTAAATACGGTAATTTCAAACCGCGGTAATCATCACCCAGCACCTGCTTCCTCTACTACTGATTTCCTGCCTCAAGAACAATTACCTTGATGCTCCCTGATTGTCAAGCGTCCAAGTTCTATAAACACTCAGAGAGGAGACTCCCACGCCCCTTTTTCTTTCCCCAGCCTTTCTGGAGCTTAAAAGGTTGTACTAGAATTCGCATCTTCCAGTTCTGGAGTTTTCCTAACATTTTGTACTCGACCCAAATGAATGGATGCACTTTGACCACCGCCATCGACCTTGGTCAGACTCATCAACCAGACTCCCTGATGCAGAACTCTGGATGGACAGAGGGACCCACACGTGCCCACTGCTCTGTGAGTCACCTGGAGCAGCTCGGGACATAAGGCAAGGACTTGGTTCAGGCCCCCTAGCTCGATTCCCTTTCCACCTCGAGGAGGAGGGGAAGGCAGGATGTTTAACCATTCTCAGTGTCTCTTTTTTCTCAACAGTCCATGCCCTACTCTATTTGAAGACAAAGGTCTATCTCTTTAGGACAGTGAGTTCTCTGAAGAGCGTTGTAACTAAAGCCGAAAAAAGACAGGCTGCTATGCTAGCTAACTTGCTGAGGGACAGGATTTAAATTACAGGTCAAGTTCCAGACAAGAAAAGAAGGTGGACATTGAGACATTTCTATTCCTCCACAGTTCAAGGGGCAGGGAACATAAGTGTTTCATATCCAATTCTGCCATATAAATCCTTCTCTATTTTTTTTCCCTCTTTCCTTTTCTTTTTTTTCCTTTTTTGGTCATGCTGTGTGGCATTCTGGATCTTAGTTCCCTGATCAGGAATCAAATCTGCGGCCCCTATGGTAAGCGCAGATTCCTAACCACTGGACCCTCAGAGTATTCTCCCTTCCAAATGACCAAAGTCATGCCTACTAACTCTATACTTTTAAAAGCACTGAAAAGGGGACAGACTTCCTGATAAAAATACATCCAAAGACATTCTTTTAATGGGCTGTTTGTTTCCCAAACGGCAGGGCAGCAGACAAATCAGGACAGGTGTGCGTGGAAATATGTATGCGTGGATGCGTATCTGAGCTGGAAAACGAGGCCTGGGCTGACTCGTTTCTGTGTTCTTGAGTTACGGACTTTCACGTTCACTGTTTTCCGTAATAACAATGGCTGTCTCTTGTGTGTATAAATATCTCTTTGCTTATCTGAGTGCTTCCTTAAAGTCCGGGCTCACAATCATATCTTACTCTTCTGTTCTTGCTGACACTGAGTTTCTCCTGGGAAACTGGACAAAAATTGCCATCAGAATTTTTTTTTTTAAGAGTAAAAAGTAGATAGTATCCTCTTGTAGATGACTGAGAAAATGTTTGGCCGATAAGTCAGAACAAATACCCAAGAAGCTTGCATGCTTTGGCAACTCTAAAAAAATTTTTATTTTTTCTTTCCATTTTCTGTCTTCTTTCCCTTTTGTGTTTTCCAAACCTGGGCTTAAATTTCAAAATATCTTTTCTTCCCAAAGGGCTAGAATAGCATGGGTAAGTGTCAGCAGGCACTCTTTCTGAGCAATATCAGAGCAGTGCTATAACTGTCACTTAAGTTTTCTCATCTGATTTTTCTCAAAATTTAGGATATGTTTTTATACAGAAAAAATGGTGAAAAGCTGATGTCTTTATCTGGCTAACAGTCTCAAAGGTTTAGTTACTTAACTGAAGTGGAATTCCCATCTTTTCTAATTCATGCACACATAAATGCACCCCAATGCAAAGTTCAATGACTAAGTGTTTCTTGCTAAAACTTTAATACTGAGCTGACAAATGATAAAAATAAGATTTGAAGGTTGATACACAGAAGAAGAAGAAAAAAAACAGATAAGGGGAAGTAATATAGATTTATTTATTTTAACCTTGATGTAAAAAGATCAAAGATTCAGGTGTAAAAGTAAAAAAAATAAAGGAGTACAAGAAAGGATAGGGAAGTCACAGCAGAGAAGAGTCACTGGTGAATAACATTCAGAACCGCATCTGCAGAGGCAGAAACTACAGCTGACTTCCACCTTGTCAGTCTGGATGCAGGAGGGGTGCACATAACTCGAGTGACTTCTCTTTTGATTTTAATTTATAGGTCAGTACCTTTTTTGAATACCAGTGCCTCCGTGGAGAGCTCCCTCTGGTTTACTCAGAGTGATGTCTGAGGAACCCCTAAACATAAAGAACTCCAGAAGTATTCAACTCAAAGAGCAATCTATAATTGAGCATCCACAGACTACACACGGCAGGCAGAAAATGTGTAGTGGGAGAAGACCGCTTTGCATCTCCAACCGTGGACATTTTTTTATCCCTTGGTGAGGGAAAAAAAAAAAAAAAACAAAGCCTCAAGCCCTGGAGATTCCCAGAAGGAAACCTGAAGATGCAGCTTTGGCTAAATTCCTGAGGCCAAGGCCACTGCTGGGGTGGGGGGGCCAGGAGCAGAACACCATGACTGCAGAAGGTTCTTCTCTCTACTCTGGACTCTGCACCCCTCCGCTCGAAGTCCACTTGGAAGTTGCAAAGTTACTGAAAGATACTGAAAAATTCATTCCTAACGTTTGTTTTAGCATCCCCGATATGTGGCTTTTTAAAAGGGTGCCAAGTGGGGGGCGGGTGGGATGAATTAGGAGATTGGAATTGACACAGAGACCCTGTTGCTTTTTTTAACTTTTCATTTTGTATCAGAGTATAGCTGATTAACAATGTGGCGGCAGCTCCAGGTGAAGAGTGAAGGGACTCAGCCTTACAGGTTTCCACTCTCCCCCAAACTCGCCTCCCATCCAGGCTGCTACGTAACAATGGGCAGAGTTCCCTGCGCTTACAGTAGGTCCTGACACATATACGCTGGTGATACTCCACGGTACAGTGCAGGGAACTCTACACTCAGTGACCTAAATGGGAAGGAAATCCAAACAAGAGGGGAGGTTTGTGTATGCAGAGCTGATATACTTTGCTGTACAGTGGAAATGAACACAACATCGCAAAGCAACTATACTCTAATAAAACCTTTTAAAAAATAAATAAAAGGGGGCTAAACTTTAAAATACAGTTAAGAAGGAATTCTCTGGCAGTCCAGTGGTTAGGACTTGGCATTCTCCCTGATGAGGCCCCTTGTTCAATCCCTGGTCAGGGAATTAAGATCCCACAAACCATGCAGCTCGGTCAAAAAAAAAAAAAAAAGTAGCTATATGTTCCACCATGAAAGGATTTTTGCCCTGAGTTAGGAATGATGCAAGCTGTCTGGGAAAACCCTGTTTTAAGATGTGAGTACCAATGGAAACTTCAGAAGGTAAACTTCATAGCAAGTTCAATTATAAAATAACTTGAGTAACTTCAACTTATTTTACATCTAATCTCACAGTAAAAACTAATGTCTGTCTTCCTCAGGACCTTCTTATCGAGGAGTGTAGGGCATGTGGTCCTAATTCTGGAGGTGTCCCCTGCTCTCCCTTGCCCTCCGCCCCCCAACCTTGAGAAATAGCATAGCTGAAAGACTTCTTTGGCCTTGAACTTTGAAATAAAGCCTCAAGATTAATATTCTGATTTCTGATGCAACAGCTAGTCACCAACAAGCTTTAAAAGACTTAGTGGCCAACTTTGAAACACAATAAGAAAGTGCTCAAAGCGAAACTAAAAAAAAAAAAAAAAAGAAAGTGCTAATTCTTGGGAGTAAAATCTACTTCTACTTCAGGAGACAGTTTTGCAATTATTCTTATTGTTGATTTGAATGTATTGTGAATTTTTAACTGGGAGAAGGTAAAAATAAATTGCTAACCTCATTCTACTTAATTTTTCTTTGCATCTCTCAACCAGCATCATCTAATGCTGCCACAATCATAGTATGACTGTACTAAATGGATGAAATTGCATTTACTCATTTAGAGAGAGAAAAAAGAACATTGTTATATCTAAGCTTTTAGTGCCCAGACTTTTTTTCCCCCCTTGACTCAAGAGAAAAACTAGATTTTATCAAATCAAAAATTATCAGAAGAGTATATCTAGTTAGAAAGGAGGGTTCATAAAGATACATGGGCATTTTATAGCCTGCTTTTAAAAGCTTTTGCTTCTGGGATCTAATTGCACTGAGTTGAGTGTATTGAAATCACTAGCTTGTTCCCCCAGGGCCTGATTTTAAGTGGGTGGAGATCATGGCTTAGCAGGGGTGGGGGGGTGGTGGATGGAAACCCTGAGTTCATATTGCCTAAAAGTTCTCTTCAGGTCTGAAAACTACTCCGCGAACATCTGTACCTGCCCGTGTATTTGTAGGCGGACTTAACTGCGGTTTCTCCCTCCCTACAGGTAGGCAGCGTGCTGGTGATCTGAGTAACAGAGGAGACCCAGTGGGCAAGGCAGACTGCGTTTCTGGCGGTGTTTTTAGGCTGTGCCCACGGAGAGGAAGTCCTATCGCATTTTAATGTGTCTTCACTGGGTGGTTACGGCTCCGCACCCGGGGGAGGGTGAGCTGGAGTCCTGGATCTCGGCTGTTTTTATTTCAGTCTTCCACCTCGGTAACTGGACGGGGCATTAACTGCTGGCTGCGTGCCGACGCATACATGGGTCCGTCCCATGCACTGAGGCCCGCGCCAAGAAATTCTGCAGAGTGGGCCCCTCCCGACGAAGCGATCCATCATTTTTAGGGTATGAAGGAAAGAAGGAAACATCGAGATAGCCTATGCAGAGTATTTCATACTATTTAATTTATTTGTTTCCTTGGTTGGTGGGATCTTAGTTCCTTGACCAGGGCTCAAACCTTCGCCCCTGCGTTGGAAGCACAGAGTCTTAGCCACTGGGCTGCCAGGGAAGTCCCTAGACCATTTTAAAATGTGGATTACTAGGATGGGGCTGGGATGGAGTTGGGGGGGGCGTTGATGGACATCCCTAAAGCAAATCCTTTTCTCATCGGAGAGACCCACAAAAGAGAGACAGATAATAAGCATACAGGGTCAGGAAATGAGCGAGTTCAGTTTTCTAGAAAGAATAAAAACTTTGTGTCCATATAAAACTGCACATGACATAATTTGCTCTTATTTGGTTATGAAACAACGAGCATTTTATGAGAATCCTCTACCAACATCATCTTCTTGGCACTACTCGTGTCCACCCTGTCATCTGATGCTGGCTGTGCTAATTTTGGCTTCTTCGGGCAGCCCTTCTACACACGGTCTCCCGAAACTCAACTCAAGAACTGGAAGAACTTGGAAGCCAATTACCTGGGAAACTGAGGAACTAAAGGAAGCAAAACCAAGTGAGAAACTTGAAAAGTAAAGTGGTGACACTGAAATGCATGTGACACATAGACTGGGTTACTGTTTTCTTCCAGCAGAGTGAGCAAAATTTTGAGTTTCTAAAAGAAAAGTAAAAAAGAACTGAGCTATGTAAGTTGAAAACCAGAAGGCTGAGAAAAATTTAACTACTTAATATGAACATACAACCCAGGGAGCTAAGATCTACCTACTTCGCACCCTGACATGAATTCAAATTCAAAACATAGGATGCATATTCAAAATATATATTAAAGAGATAGGGATTCAATTTCTAGAACTCAAGGTAGTTTAATGCTCTGAGTATCATGGTTATCCTTTAACATGCCAACTTCGAAGAAAAATTTTAACCATGGAAATGATAATCACTAAATGCCAAAAGGGACTTGCCCTTTGCTTTAATTAATAAAAACTTTTTTTTAATAAAAACTTTTGAAACAAAAATATCTGTATGATGTGTCAAAAGGAAGATGAAAGAAAAATCACTTCTAACTTCTTTTTTATATGCTTTCCTCTGTGGTTTTATAGTTAAAGAAATGGTGAATACACTGCGTGGTTTCCCAAGGTCCTCACTATTTTTGCTTGGTGCAGTATCAAAAAAAGTTCAGCATTAATTCAAATCATATGGCATTTCTTCCCAGAATGCCTGATCTTAGAGTGAAAGTTTTATAGATACTTCTAAAAGTCTCGATTTGAAGAAAGAAAAATACAAAGGAAGATACAGGATGTGTGCGTTTTTCACCCAAGAAAACATGGTTCCAGTAACAATGGGAAGAGTCACTTGAACTTAACCCCACATCATTCTGGGTGTGTTTTGACATTTTAAAGCAGTAAATCAGGCATTTGGAGGTAATAACGGGCTTAGCCCCAGTAACTTCTATACAACACATTCAGTTAGTTTCTCCATTAGACAGAATGATTTGGAAAAATGAATTAAAAACGAGAGTCACACTTTAGCCCCTCCTACCATATTAAAATACGAGTAAAGATATCTACTTCGCAGGCAGCACTAGTGATAAAGAACCTCCTGGCAATGCAGGAGACATGAGACGTCGGTTTGATCTCTGGGTCAGGAAGATTCCTTGGAGAAGGAAATGGCAACCCACTCCAGTGCTCTTGCCTGGGAAATCCCATGGACAGAGGAGCCCGGCAGGCTATAGTCCATGGGGTCTCCAAGAGTTGGACACGACTGAAGTGACTTAGCATGCATGTAGCAACAAAGATATCAGTATCCAGTATAAATGAATGCTCTTGAATAGAATGGTATAATTTTATTTCCTCAATTTTAAATGTTCACCATGAACAGTGATAGGATATTCTACTGACAACTCAGTAATGAGTTTTGAAAAATGTAACAACTTTGAAACAGTTTAGTGAACTGCTTCTGTTTGTGCGTTCACTAAAAAATTGTATGACTTATTACACTTCCACATACTACTCCCTGGGGAAAGAGGGACAATACAAAGATACTACATAGAACTGAGTCCAAAGGTGCCAACATATGTTCTATCTCCTATGTCAGACGAGACTTGGACATTGAGAGAATTCAGCCAATTGAGAGAACATTAATAATTGAAAATAATAAATATGACCCTCAGAGCATAAGAAATTTCATCACAGCTTACTCATAAAACCCCTTCGCCATGAGGAAGTATATACGAAGTTCAAGGTAGGGACAGTGGATGAAGATGCTAAAAGCCACAGTCACCTCTGATGAGAGAGCCCTGAGCAGCCCCTGACTACACGTAAGACCAGAGTGGAAAAACACGGGAAAAGGAGCAGCAGAGAATGTGTGTGTGCGTGTGGGCACACATCGCAGGTGTGTGTCGATGACAGAAGTGTCTCCCAGGCTCAACGGCTGCTCTGACATTTCGCTGAGAAAGATCAAACAGTCCCGGAAATAAATCACGGGCCCCCTCTTTTTACAAGAGGCAGGCTTAAACACATGGGGGTCCTTTATGAGTGGCTTACTTTATTTTCCTCAAAATATGGCTTGCAACACACCTTGATGTCTTGATTTTTCATAAATTCTGTTGTGGGAAAACATTCCTTTCAGAGTCTAAAATTTTATTGCTACAAGTGATAATGATTTATGCAGGTAGGATCTCTCATTAGGCAAAACAAAAATTTCAACAAGATTTTAAAAAAAAAAAAGAAAAAGCTTTGCATCAAGTGTGCTTTAAGAGAGTGTCACAAAGATTCATAATTGAGAGAATGTGATCGTTAAAGGTAAAAGAACAATCACCTTCTACACGTGAGAGTCAACCTTAATATGGGCCAAATTCTACTTCAAAAGAGGAATCACATTTTAAAAATAGGGTGCCAACTCCCTGGTGGCCTAGTGGTTAGTTAGGATTGCAGACTTTCATTGCCATGGCTCTGGTTCAAAAACAAAAATTAGGGGGCCAGATGATCACTTCAATAGAATGACCAAACTCAGATTAAGAAAAGAATGAGGTCAGAGTTCTAAAGATAAATAAAACATAATGCCCTATTGTCTATATTAGCTTTGGCATTCTGATTTTTTTTTTTTTAATAAAAATGAGACTTCCCAGTCAAGAGAGAGTGATAATATCTAATAAAAATATTTTGGCCATGAAGAAGCGTGTGTTTGGGTGAATTATTTCCAGCACACGATTTCTAGCCCACTCTTGAGTGTTTAACGGTCTTCATCATTAAAATATCTTTGTGGAGATGCGGAAACCTCTAGATAGTGAAGGGTCAGAGTAAAAAGTTGATGGTGGGGCGGGCACAGCCCACAAGCCTCCTGCTCGTCTCTAATCACAGGCAATGATATTAATGACCCAGTAATTGGGAGACCGTGGCATTGAAGTGGAAAACTTCCATCTGAGGCAGAGTTCATCTCTGGGTGGTAGGGCTTCACCAGTGCCTGAATTAATGCTTGCTGACAGTTTAGAGCATAACACTGCAGATGAGAAAATGCAAAATAGCTCAGACGGACATGATATTATTTGCTTTGACTGCCTAGAGACCAGCAGGAACCCCGATAAAGTGCCCTGCCTAAATCTGCCCTACACATGAACCTAATTCCATTCCGGGGACACGTCCTAGACGCCAAGAAGCCACAGCCATTTTCCACATGTTTGCGTCAATAAAAGAACACCTTCAGCTCCTGGTTTAACATCAGGAACGATGAAACTGGGTTACTCCACCAAGGCAAAAAGCCATTTGCAAAGCGGGACAGTCTTTAAGGACACACAGCCTGGCCCCTCTGTGAAGTGATCAACCTGTGCTCCTGCCAGAGGTTCTGCCTGCCCATTCATCCATCCACCCATCCACCCATCCATGTCTCCCTCCCTCCATCCATCCATGCCTCCCTCCCTCCCTCCTTCCATTCATCCACCCCTCCCCCATCCATCCCTCCCTCCATCCATCCATCCATCCCTCCCCTCTCCATCCATCCATCTATCCATCCATCCATCCATCCCTCCCTGCATCCATCCAGCCACTCCTTGCTCCATCCATCCCTCTCTCCATCCATCCATCCACTCACCATTGCATCTATGCTTCTATCCATCCATCCATCCCTCCTCCACCCGTCCATCCATCCATCCACACAAACTTGTACCCTTATACTTGTCTAAGGAAATCTGAAGTCTCATTACCTCTTTTGTACACTTGAGAGTTTTTTTTATTATTTTTAATTTTACAATTTCATCAACTTCTCACTGACAGGCAAAGTACACTGGACCCTTGAACAACATGAGGGTTAGAGGCCCTAACCCCCAAGCAGTCAGGAATCCAAGTCTAGTTTACGGTGGGCCCTCTGTACCCGTGGTTCTTCCATATACTCGAATTCAACCAACGGTAGATCCTACGGTGCTGGAATATTTACTACTGAAAAAATCTGCATGTAAATGGATCCAACGAGTTCAACCTGTGCTGTTCAAGGGTCAACTGTACTTGATAAAACACAAAGCTCCATCTTACTAGAGAAATGGAATTGACTGATAGTAGCTCTAAAAAGAAAAACGAAAATTCGGATGATCTGACACATTGCCACTACAACCACTGTTAGCCAATGGCCCTTTCTCCTTCCCTACTGATCTACAGAATTTTCATAGGTCAATTTCGGGGCATATGATTGAAGTCAGCCATCGTTGTGATCATGCTTGGTCACTCAGTTGTGTCTGACTCTTTGCACCCTCATGGACTGTAGCCCGCCAGGCTCCTCTGTCCATGGGGATTCTCCAGGCAAAAACACTGGAGTGGTTTGCCATTCCCTTCTCCAAGGGATCTTTCCAACCCAGGGATGGAACCTGGGTCTCCTGCATTGCAGGCAGATTCTTTACCGTCTGAGCCCCCAGGAAGCCAGAGGGCAGTTACACATTTGCACAACAGAGGCCAGCACCTCTGGTCCAACAGGTCTCTGGGTATCCACGGTGAGGATCCATGCTTGGGTGTCTGGGGATCCACGCCTGCTCACTAGGCATGCGCTTGGTATGTATACATGCTGTCTCTGCTGTCACTATGTCTGAGTCTTGTGTGTCCCAGGATGTACTATGCTCTGGCTGGAGACTGTCTTTCCTCTCCATCTGCACACATGTATGTGCCTGGCCACCCCAAGGAGCTCTGTCATAATCTGATGATGCTGGTCTAAGGGTCTGAAAAGTCTGGTCTCAGTTTTGCCCCTCACACTATCGTGTGAACTGGACTAAACTTCTCACACGTCCCAAGTTTCTGTTTTCTCACGGCGATAAAAATTCCTCTGTCACCTGTGTTTTGAGACTGCACAGTGACAGAGAGTACGTGAGGCCATAACACCTTCTTGCAAGTGATCAAACACCCAGAGCCTGAGATTTCAGTCTGTTAGGAACAAACCCGGGACTCTTAAGAATGATATAAATAAGTTCTTGCCAAGTAATCTTTTCATGTCTGTCTAATGCCTCTTGGCTATTTCTTGAAGTACTTTATTTTGCTTTAAATTTTGATTTTCATGATAAATATTTAAAGGCTATTAAGAAAGAAACGCGTTCTCATGCTTCCACAAAGTCTCCAGGACTGTTCAATTATTTACAAGTCTAAGTAAACTTTGCAAAAGCTATAAATACAGGTGCTAGGGAAGTTAAGATGTATTTTATGAAACAGTAAAGGCAGTTTTATTCGGAGCAATTCCTAAATAATTCTTTTTTTCCAAGGAATTGCCTTCACTGCTCATGTACTCTTATTTTACATGAGAGGCTTTTAGTTTCTCCCCATTGCTTTAAGGACCAGAGTCATCTTGTCCATTCATAGGCTATTTTGGGAAAAAGTAATGGTGCTCACAAGACAATCTCTGCCTAGCTTTAAATAAGATAAGCTGTCACTACCACCTAGGTGACGCCATTGAACTTGAACAGAGTCTCAGCCTACAACAGCCTAATCCTCCTAAACCCCAAGAGATTCGGGATAAACACCCCAGTGGAAATGACTCCATCAGACCTGCAGGCCAGGCATTTCCCAGCACAAACTCCAATGAAGCAGAAGTTGAGATTTTATTCCTGAAATTATAAAGAATTTAAGCTTTATTCATATTAAATTGAACAAGGAGCCTTACTGGTGGACTCCACTAGAGAGCCTCCAATACGATCATAAAAGGATTTTATGTTACGCTGAAAATAACAGAAACGATGCTTCTCATGGTCAGACCAGTGAAAGGAAATACGGTCTCAGTTCATCTCAGTGACAAGCCAACCGTGACGCCTACGTTTGCTCTAGAAGAACATGTATACCACGTGGGGATGCTGTGGAAATGATCAATAAAAACACAACATCTCCTTTGTGTAACAGGGAACAGAGAAATGGACCTGGCAAGGCTGGTGAGATGCTAAGTGGGAGATGATTATACGTGTAGAAGACTCCGCCCAGTCTGTCTCTTTCTGGTCTTACAGAGGATCTGCTAACAAGCTTGGGCAATGCCTCGGACAAAAAAATCCATAAATGCATGTTTCTCGGTAAGGAAAGCCCATGGACAAAAGAACTTTTATAACACTCCAAGAAGACAAAAAAGAGGGAAGGTCTTATAATTAAGTTACGCAGCATTACTGAAGCTTGTAAAGTCTCCGGAGTTTCATTTTGTGGACGGTTTTTCAAATAAATGACACTTTTGGAGCACATCCTCCCGCCTGCCAGCTCCAGCGCACAGGCTTGCCTTTAATCTCCTGCCTCTCACATCCCTCCACCCCCTGCCTCTCCGCAAAGAGACCCCCAGCTGTGCTTACTTGGGGGCCGACCTGGCAGTAAGCAGTTCACATACAACACCCCACTTAAAGGCACATCGTCCCCAGCTGACAGACAGGGGCCTGAGGCAGGGACTGGTTCAGTTCCTTGTTGAAGGGCACTCGAGAACCCAGCTGTGCCTGACTCCAAGCTCCCAACTGGGTTTTCCCAGGAGGCTCAGTGGTAAAGAATCCACCTGCCAATGCAGGAGATGCAGGTTCAATCCCTGGATCGGGAGGACCCCCCCAGGAGAAGGAAATGGCAACCCACTCCCATATCCTTGCCTGGAGAATCCCATGGACAGAGGAGCCTGGTGGGCTACAGTCCACGGGGTCACAGAGTCGATGAGCATTCTATGATGAAGTTAATCGGTTCAGTTCAGTCGCTCAGTTGTGTCCAACTCTGCGACCCCATGGACTGCAGCATGCCAGCCTATGAAGCCAGCAGTTGTAGGTGAAAAATAAAAATGTGTTTAATTCTTGAGTTTATATGCAAGGCAATTCTACGCCAGGTATCAAACATAAATCCCTTCCCCAAAGTTAGATAAGTGACAGGGCTCATACTGTCATATTTTAGAACTTGATGATGCTCCGTGATGGAAATACAGCGTTTGCCACCTTTATCATGTAAATAAGTCATCAACTAAAGCCCATAATCAACTGCAGAGACCACACATATATTCTAAAATAAATCTATGTGTAGAAGGACATCTGAAACCTCCCATAATGATTTTGTTAGGGAAAGGGCTTATGGTACATTCAGCATATTTTATTTTTCACTTATGTATATATATATTTAATCTTTTGGCCACACCACTTAGCATATAGGATCTTAGTTCCCCAACCAGGGATCGAACCTGTGCCCCCTCCACTGGCAGCAAGAAATCTAACCACTGGACCACCAGGGAAGTCTCTATTCAGTATATTTACTGCTATTTGCTACACTGACTCCCAGAAATAGGGAAACCAAAAACAAAACAGAAAAACAAACAGGAAAAAGGAAAACACTCCACAAAAATACAGGAATGGAATCTGCTGTTCTGTTTTGCTTCTTTAAGAATGGTGTTTCCTTATATTTGTGTGCAAACACTTTAATTTATTTAGCAATTTTGCTCAGAAGTGAAGTTTATGCCTAAAAAATAGCAAAGCTGACTGAGGAGCTTTCCAATTTTATATGCTCTGATAACATTAAAAAAAAAATTGCTTTGGAGAATGAAACCCATGATGAGCCTATGAAATGGTGACTCACTCAAATTCACTCAGCGTTTCTCAAGGAAGACTTTCCCGAGGGGTGGCTTTTGGAAGGACCACTGTGAACACAGCAGGGTGGAGTTACAGAACAGCGCTTAATCAATCAAGCAATCGTTAGAAATGATGTCTTTTAAACTGTTCCACAAATCCACATCTTGGCTATGGATTTGTGGTGAAAGAACGTACCAACCACACAAGGGTAAGTTGGGAGGTGCCCTGGGCGGGCGGCGTTCTTCCTAACAGCTGAGCTGTGGACAGGGTTCACTTAAAAATTATCCACACAAGGGCATTCATTGTCACCGTCTCTGACTCACAGGTGTCTGGTAGTGTGATGAAAACCTCTTTGCAGGTATTTTGCAAGATTTTACGCTGTGGCTGGCTGACCAACCCAAGGGACCTTCGTGAGGGTTAATACTGCAAATGGCCTCCACACCAAAACTGCTGATTCATTCAGCTCTGAATTATTAATTCCCCCCCTTTTTTTTAACTTTTCAAATTGTTCAGCCATTTGTTTATTTATTCTTCTCTTTTCATGAATAACTATTGATAAAAGATAAAAACAAATACAGAAATAAATGACTGTTAAGCACCAACCACGCAGCGCATACCATGCTCAGATCTAGAGATATCCTGGTTAACAAGCCCACAAAAGCTGAATCTCTGCCGTGGAAGGCAGAGAGAATACAAAGTGAAAGTGTTAGCCTTTCAGTCGTGTCCAGCTCTTTGCGACCCCACGGACTATAGCCCACCAGGCTCCTCTGTCCGTGGGATTTCCCAGGCAAGAGTACTGGGGTGGGATGTGACTCCCAACCCAGGGACTGAATCCCAGTTTTCTGTACTGCAGGCAGATTCTTTACCGTCCACCAGGGAAGACCCAGAGATAATGCAAGTGAGCTATTAAACAATTTAAAAGAAATCAGTGACAATGACGCCCGATTTGATATTTGGAAGCAAGCAAATCCCTCTGGGTTATCACTTCTAAAAAGAAACTGGAAACCAAGCATCAATTTGACACAAATAAGGCTGAGGACACAGTTAGGAATGCTTGCCTAGTATTCACTGGAGTGTTTTTCTGAGACTAAGCTTCCTTTTTGACAATGGGTCACTTCAGAACAGATAGTTATTTTATAAACTTTTTTAAAAAATGTAAAGACATACTAAGAAAAAAAAACCATGTAGCTTATAAATGCTTATCTTTGAGGCAATTAAGAATCAGAATGTAATGAAAAACAGACCCAATGGCTGCAATATCCTCACCTTTGGAAGATTAAAGATTAGGAGACTTTATTATGCAAATTAAACCCAAGGTTAATGACTGACCCAGGTCACCTGAAAAAGTCAGTTCCCAACATGAGGAAAACCCGTATATATCATTTTGCCCCATGTCAAAGCAAATACTCGTCTAGGAGAAAAACTAATTAGGATGAGCATCATTGTGTCATGTCCTTTCCTAGGGGAAGTCAGCGGATACTTGGTAGGTTTAAAAATACACTCCCAATTAAAAGTTAATATTGACTTCTAAAACTTAAAAAAAGTGTGATGCCTGTATTATAAACCTGTTAATACTACAAATCCATGTCTTTAAAGAGTTTACAGTGGATCCTGTCCATTCAATTGGAGAAGAGCCACTCTGACAAGAGATGCTAGACCAGATGTATCCATCCAACCACAAATGGTGTGGAACTGGAGGCTTCTACCGTTAGCCAGAATAAGAACAATAATAACAATAAAAGCCGTTTCCTACAGAAGACATCAAAATTCAAAGAAATAAAGTAACTTCCTCATTAAGTTTAGGCAGCAGGACTAGAACCCAGGTGTCAGGGCTCCTGGCATCAGTTCACCTAGGGAATGACCCAACACCAATTCCAATTCAGTCCACTGGCAACTTGGACTGTTCTTCTCTGGGGTTCTGAACAACTGCTCCAAAGTGTCACTTCTCTTCTTTCTACCCACGGACAGAAACCAGGATACAGCAATGACGCTGACTGGACTAACACTCTTAGTTATGAAGGTGCCTACTAGCTGGATGCTAAGATTTGGAGTTAAACTCATGTAATACACATTGCCGGGCTTCCCTGGTGGGTCAGAGGTAAAGAATCCACCTGCAATACGGGAGACCAGGTTCCATCCCTCCTGGGTCAGGAAGATCCCTGCGAGAAAGAAGCGGCAACCCACTCCAACATTCCTGCCTGGGAAATTCCACGGCCAGAGGAGCCTGGAGAGCTAAAGTTCATGGGGTCGCAAAAGAGTCAGACATGACTTAGTGACTAAACAACAACAATGATGTCTTACTTTAAAAAGCTTTTTTTTTTTTTTTGAAGACACTGTTGGACTTCCAAAAGCTTAAGATTTCCATTTATTTTACCTAATGACTATTTTATATTTTCAAAGATTTCCCTCTTATTTCATACCCATCTGCTTGTCCCATCCCTCAAAAACACTTTTACTTTCATTGTATGATCACTGTGCTTTTAAATCTGTAATTCACCACTTTCCCTTTTTCTTTGTTGCTTATTCTCACTAAGCCACTCTCTGTGCATTACCATGGTTTAAAAATAGGCTTTCAGTCGCTGTGGCATTTCAGGTTCACACCAAAGGACAAGGATTAGACGGTTATGACCATATCTTTGTTTTAGTTACTAATGACTGTAATAAAAAACAGAAAACAATACATTATTGAGTACTTAATAAGTAGTCAGTGAATTGTTGATTTTGCAATTTCTCAAGAGCAGCCAAGAGAGTTTCAGTCTGATCACCCAGAGCCCATCTCCCAGTAGACAGCGGCTCAGCACCCCCGACAAACTGGGGCCCCTCCTGACGAGTGAGTGGAGACTCCCCAAGAAACCGAGAAAAACGACTGCGTTGCTTGCCTGATGTGAACAGCTGTCCTAGGTGCACCCAGACCGGGCTCTGACATACCCTGGGCCCGAAACAACCCTAACTCCTGTACCTACTAGGCACAGCCTGCCTCACTGGATTGCACAGCCTCAGGAGTGAACAGGAACTCAGACAGAACCCACAAGGTACACGGATGTGTCAAATTAATTATATGGGGAGAAAAAAAAAGAAATTCATCGAACAAACCTAACTTTATTCTTTTTCTTCCAAATCTGGTTTTAGCCTGCCCATGTATGACAGTGGTTGCCTGGAACGCCCATCCTTTGACCTACACACTCCATGCGGAATGGGTACCATTTTACCATCTTGCTCACTGCTGAACCCCTAGCACTGATGCAGTTTCTGGCACAGAGTAAATACTAAATGAATGGATGGATGGATGGATGGATGGATGGATGGATAAAGATAAAAGTCATCACACAAGATTCACCTATCAAAATCTCACCAATGTTTCTTAAAAATGGTTGTCAGTAGAGATGCTGAGTATATTCAAATATATCCACTTATTTCAATGCTACAAAAACTCTAGGAGGCTCTTTCTCTTTAGGTATTTATATTAATGGTATTACTAGTACAGGGTCCTTCATTCAATTAAGGCTTCTTTAAAAAAGAAAATGGACAATTTTCAGCAAAGATTCCCACCAAATTATTTGCCACAGTAATAATTTTCAGGAAACAAAAATGGATACAAACCTATTTAGCTTACCCTAATTTCTATAAAATAAATGAATAGAATTATACTTACATATAATGTAATAATCTCTGTTCTTCTGAAATTCTAGACCCCAGAGGTTAGGGCTGAATTCTTGGAACTTGATAGTGAACTTTACATCTTGATCTGGTCTGGCACAGTTGAGAAGAGGGGTATTTTCCTTCTTAATAGTGCATCTGTCTGCTTGGTCTTTGTCCACCATATAAACTTTATAATATTCATACTGGCCAACAGTTTTAGAGTCCACCTTGGGGCAAATAATATCCAATTTGTCTCCTATCTGTGGGTATAGTACCAGTCCTTGTCCAGGTAGAAATCTAAAAGCATAAAAGAAAAGGTACCATTGAGTTTATTTAAAAAAATTAACCGTGTTAATGATAATGACAATATAGTCAGACAACATCAAGAATTCCAAACTGCAATTTCATAGTTCCACACTTTTATTGATCAACAGTATCTGAGTTCACTTTGCCAACAAAAGTCTGTCTAGTCAAAGCTATAGCTTTTCCAGTCGTCATGTCCAGATGTGAGGGCTGGACCATAAAGAAGGCTGAATGCCGAAGAACTGATGCTTTCAAACTGCGGTGCTGGAGAAGGCTCTTGAGAGTCCCGCAGACTGCAAGGAGATCCAGCCAGTCCATCCTAAAGGAAATCAACCCTGGATATCACTGGAAGGACTGAAGCTGAAGCTCCAATACTTTGGCCACCTATGTGGACGGAGAGCAGACTCATTGGTAAAGACCCTGATGCTGGGACAGACTGAGGGCAGGCAGGAGAAGGGGGTGACAGAGGATGAGATGGCTGGATGGCATCACCGACTCGATGGACGTGAGTGTGAGCAAACTCTGGGAGACAGTGAAGGACAGGGGAGTGTGGTATGCACAAAGCATGGGACACCACTGAGTGACTGAACAACAATCTGAATTCAGATCAATACGGGATGCATGTATTTAGGAACTAAGCTTTAAAGGAAAAAAGAAAGAAACCCCATTCCTCTCTTTACCCAGTAGGATCAAGTCACCCTGCTGACACTCCTTCCCCACCCCCTCACTGTAACATTTCAGGGCTCCTTTGTGTAACTCCACAGTGACTTTTCCTTGATGGTGAGTCAGACCTTCCCACCTGTTTGTTATTTTTTAACCATTGGCAGCCTCCGTTTATTGGGCATGCCACAGAAAGACCGCCTCAATTCCATGGAGTGGTGGATGCCCGAAGACTTTGCTGTCCTGTTAGTTTCCATTTGCTGTTGATGCTAATTAACAGACAAGTTTCATCAAGAATGTTTCAAATTACTTATCATAATTAGTCAGTCACTGATCAAACAATGGCTCCTTTATTACCCTGAACAAAAGAAACGTCTTACAAACCCATAAAAAGTTAACCAGAAATAATTAGTTGGAGTATTGATTCAGCTGCAAGATGAAAAGTCCCCGGCTCAGGAGGACAGCATCTACTGTCCTGGCCCCACAAACCATTTTCCCCCTCCCTTGAGATACAGTTGCTTCAATTAATTCTTAGAAGCAGATCTTCAGAATCCAAACTCCTGATGCACGATCCCCACAATGCTTACCGCTAACAACCTCCCTCCTCCCCGTTCTTTCTTCCCAGCCCTGCTGCCGGAAGATCTTTCCTATCGGGGAGCTCCTCTGAGAACCTGAAACAAGAGCTTCTCAGTGAACATCCTTCTACAAGTGCTAACGTTAAAAACACACTTAGGAAACCCATCTCGTTCCTTCCGAGGAAACCAAGCCTGCAGGCTCATCCAAGTATTAAAGCCTGGGAACAAAGCATCATGTCTGATCCAACGTTTACTGAACCAGGGAAGGCCATCAGCCATGACCATGAATGGGTCATAATTCACTGAGAAAGAAGCAGAAGAGAGGGAGGGAGAAAGCAGGAGGGATGGGGCGTCCCCAATTTCAAATCGATACTGAAGGAACAGCTGATGATGTGTGCTAATGAGTGGTATGAATTTTTCTAAAATGTGCATGAGGTTGATTATAAAGCATCACAGAACATAACAAAAACTAGATTGCAGATTTATATGAAAAACCAGGAGGAAAAAAAGAAAGCAAGTTGCACACAATGGTCTGTCACTCTTCCCTGGGAATGTGCCTTTTTACAATCCCCAAGAGAGGGTGGCCCCTTTCTTATTTTGTCTTAACTGAAATTCCTAAAGCAGGGATATATGATACTTTTTTAAAGTTAAAAATGAAAGTGGATGACAAAAATCTTTCCTTGAAGCAGAACTCAAAATGAATGACAAATTTCAGACAACCATGTTGTGCACCCTTGAAGAATTCTCTAGAACTGCTGACAAATGTAGATCACCACTGTGTAGGAGCCTCTCGGGGAAATTCTGGGCCATTCCTGCAGTTTTCTGGAGAGCTGCTTGGAAAACTGGACTCCAGGGGACTGCGGGCCTCCAGGGCTCTCTTTCCACCCTGAGAGTCAGGGGTCTCCATCTTTCCTGTGGCTAAAACCTGACTCTGGTTTCTGGTGGACAGACTGAAGGACAGAATCTGAATGTTTGAGGCTTGTTTAGTCTTTACTAAGTGATTCTGCTGTGGTTGGGAAGTGGGGGCAAGGAGCCTGCTGGTCCATAAAGATGAGATACACTGAGTATTAACGCTGCTCACCTTCCTGACACATCATTTTTCTCATGTCTTATTCCTGGACCTTCTTGGGAAATCTTCACTGCATCTGAGCACCAAGGGCAGACTCCTGCCTGGGGTTTCCCACCCCGCTCCAAACACCTTCTCCCCTAAACCTGTTCCGGGAGCAGTCGGCACAGCGAGCACCTGCGTGAGCTGGAGTGAAATCTGTAGCCTGGATGCCCGGACCTGCCTCCTTTCTGCTCTGACCTCCACGCTGAGCAACCTTCACCCTGGACCACCAGGCTCTGGACCTCAGGGTCCTGAGACAGACGGACCCATCCTCTTGTCCATCCACTCAGTTCCTTTAAGACATCAGGCCCAGCTCCACCCGAAAGCTGTGTATCATCTCTGCACATCTCCGAGCTCTGCCACATCACGCCTACGTCTCAGGTTTGGCTCACCAAGCTCTTCTTCATTCAAGATGCTACCCAGATCCTGTCCCCCTCACGAAGATGATTTTTTCCTGCGTAACCGAAGGCTCGCTGTTGGTTCCCTCTCCGCCCCCGTGAGCACCTCCACGTGACTCTCTCTTCACTCACCAAATCCAAGTTCCAGTTTCTGCTGAGCTGATAGGGCGAAGTCAAGAACATGAACGGGTTTAGCTACAAGGATCTCTGTGTTTAAGACCAGGTTCTCAGAAGGTCCTGATTATATGTGCTAAGTCACTTCAGTCGTGTCCGACTCTCTGCAATCCCATGTAGCCTGCCAGGCTCCTCTGTCCATGGGATTCTCTGGGAAAGAATACTGGAGTGGGTTGCCTTTCCCTTCTCCAGGGGATCTTCCTGACCCAGAGATCAACCCCTCATCTCTTGTTTATCAGTAGCACCGCCTGGGAAGAAAGTACTGATCACACAAAAAGCTTAAATGGTCAATGACAGGAGAGCCATGTCTGGGGAGGAGTTAACCCAGGGGATGCTTTTTGAAAGGGAGGAATCTCAATTGCAATAAGTGTATTGGATGCACTCATAAAAAGTAAATCCTGATAAAACCCACTATTCCTAATGCTTGCAAAAGCATCAGTTCACTTTTCAGAGGACACTGTGGCAAAAAGTCAGGCAAGGATTTGCTCCTTCACTCTGAAAAGTGGTTTCAAGGGTTCCTAAAAAAAATTATTCCTTCTTTAAATGCATACAACAGGACCCGACACTTGAGCACTTTAGAGGTTGATTTTTTTAAACCTATACTGGTATATGTTAATAGATATACTGGCAATTAGCACACTTGTTTCTTTAATTGATGAGATTATGGTTTCTCAGTAGACAAATGACTCGGGCAGAATTTCCTGCACATGTTACCACTAAGTTTATTGAGCCCAGAAATTCCTTTGTCTCCCAGGAGACTTCACGGTTATTGTTGTGTTTTCTTTTAATTGAGATATAGTTGATTTATAACATTATATTCCTTTCAGGTGCACTACATTGTGATTCAAAATGTTTATGGTTCTATTCCATTTACAATTATTAAGAAATATTGATTATATTCCCTGTGTTGTACAATATACCTTGTAGCTTATTTATTTTATACATAGTAGTTTGTAGCTCTTAATTCTCTGCTCCTCCCACCTTCCTCTGCCCACCCCCCTCAATTAATAACTACTGGTTTGTTCTCTGAATCTGTGAACTTTTCTTTTTAGTTATAATCACTAGTTTGCTTTGTTTTTTAGATTCCACATGTAAGGGATCACAAACAGTATCTGTCTCTGTCTTACTTACTAAGCAGGCAGGATACCCTTTGGGTCTATCCATGCACCTTCACTGTCTCTAAGGCAACATGGAGCAAGTGGAATCAAGTGAGGGTAACAACCGAGGCACCCGCATCTCCCTGAGAGATGCTAGGAGAGATGCTACAGGAAAGTAGGACCCGGATGTCAGGACTTTACAATCTGGCTTCCCGAGGGCAGCAGGTCCCAGGCATGGCTGACTCAACACAGAACGTCCAAGTGCTGACATTTGGTAGATGCTTAAAGAACCAGCGGCAGCTAAGACACACACAATCAATTTAAGTCAAATCTAGTGCCATGAACTAGCTGCAGATCGCAGGAACGGAAGGGACTCTGAAGGAAGGATGAACAGGAGTTGGGATGGGGCTGGGGAGATGGGCGGGAGGGTGGTGGTGCTGAGAACGGAGCAGAACCACCCCGGCAGGATGAGTTTCTGGACAGTCAGGGGCACTGCAGATGGCGCTCTGGACTCCTGTTCCCCAGTCATGAATATCGGTGGTTTTCTGCAATCCTTTCCTGGTTACAACGCAAAGCGGTGCGCCACTCCCAGAAGCGAGGCGGCTTCTGGGCACTGACTCTTTGGTAAGTGAACACGGATCAAAGCACCCTCCACCACGGTCTCCATTCGGTCCCCGCACCCGGACCTGACACGCAGACCAGACATGCGCCTCGTGCCACACATGAGACGCAACAGGAAAAGCCCCCGCCCTGCACACTTCTCAGCTCCGGCTACATGGCATTAAAGCGAAAATCAGGTTTGGGGAAACGCAGCTTTCTCTCAATTGAGCTTTTCATAGAAAAGCCACGCAGTTAAAGGCGAATCAAGACAAAGAACGTCAATCCACGTGCACGCCTTTACCCAGGCGTCAGAGACCAGGGTCGGAGGCGAAAACGGGCCAGAGGTGGAACTTTTGTTTCCAGTGTGGTGTTACAGAGCGATCTGGACAGTTCAGGAGAATCGCAGGATGTATGTGGAAAGAAAACGGGGTGGATGTCCTGATACTATCATTTCTGAATGGAAAGCAATGTGTCTGTCCCATAGGTTAAAGCCAAGGAAGTAACCACAGAGTTCTATTTTTGAAGCCAGGTCACTTATATTTGCATTTTATCACCTCAGGATTGCTCAGACATGTTAACAAGTCAGACTGCACAGCACATCTGTGCCCTGAACATTTGGTAATAGTAAGACACTTGTCTTATTGTTGACTTGGGAATTTTTTTTTTTAAAGAATAATTAGGGTGGGGACAACTGGCTAATTTAAAATTACTACACTGACTCTGCCTCTTGTTGTTAAGTTGCTAAGTTGTGTCTGACTCTTTCATGACCCCATGGACTGCAGCCTGCCAAGCTCCTCTGTCCATGGGACTTCCCAGAGAGGAATACTGGACTGGGCTGCCTTTGTGTGCTCTGGGGAGCTTCCTGCCCTGGGAATCTTCCCTACTCAGGGATCGAACCCTCATCTCCTGCTCTGGTCAGCAGATTTCATTAGCACTGAACTGCCAGGGAAGTCTAGTGACCTTGCCTAGTGAATATTAAGTGCAGGTTTCCTTCTGTGTGCTGAGATCACATCTATTTCTGTATCCAAAGAAGCCCAGGGGAAAATCCCCACATTCGTAACCCATACCACAGAGCTGAGGTTGTTGTCGTTCAACCACATCCAAAAAGAAAAAGAAAAAAAAGTGGTTAGAGGTCTTGGTCAATAATATCTGCTGGCTTTTGATTGAAAACAAAGAACAAAGGCGGCTCACACGGTCTCGCGTCCTATATAGCAGAGCAAACACAGTGGGTCAGATCCCCTTCGGGCCCAGGGCTCAAAGTCAGAGCGAGTCACCCTGCTGCCCTCCTGGGAGGGGGCGGCCCAGCCCCATCAGGGGAGCTCACGGTCGGGACGGCTGCCGGGAGTGTCGGAGCTGTGGTTGTGGGTCTCTCCCTGGAGGGCTTCCGTGGGAAGGCACAGGAGTGGGGTGAACCGAGCAGAAACAGGGAACTCCTATGGTTTTTCAGTTTTTCCCAATGAATCACTCCCAAGCAAGACAATAAGATAAGATGGCTCTGAGCCAAACACAGGGACACTATAATGTGAGACAAAATGGAAACTCTGAGTAGGGTTTCTGAAGTTTCCCTGCCTGAAATTTATTATTAGTATGATTATTTTGGTCGCACCGCACAACCTGTGGGATCCTAGTTCCCTAACCAGGGATCGAACCTGTCCCCACTGCTGTGGAAGCACAGTCCCAACCACTGGACCACCCAGAAAGTCCCTGATATGAAATGCTTTGCTACTAGGATCTGTTTCTATCTTCTGATTACCTATCAACCTGAATCCAAGTTTTCAAAAGTTATTCACCAAACTAGACTCTAACACTTCCACAGGGAATACTCTGAATCAATCTAATAACCTAAATTAGACTTTAATGTTTAATAATCTAAATTAGATCTCTAATAATCTCAATTACATACTCCAACTCCATATTCATCACTGTGGAAACTTTTAAAATAATGCAACCATCATGGGACACAGCATTTTTTAAAACTTTATTTTATGGGGGTAGAGCTGATTAGGTGTGTTGATTTCTGCTGTGCGTTCCTTCCCAGGTGGCTCAGGCGTAAAGAATCCACTTGCAGTGTAGGAAACACGTGTTCGATCCCTGTGTTGGGAAGACTCCCCTGAAGAAGGAAATGGCAACTGACTCCAGTATTCTTGCCTGGGAAATCCCATGACGGGCTACAACCCATGGGGTCGCGAAGAGTCAGACAGACATCTAAACAACAACAATTCCTGCTATGCAGCACAGGGATTCAGTGATTCATACACAATACACTCTTTTTCATATTTTTTCCATGAGGTGTGTCGTAGGATATTGAATACAGTTCCCTGGTGACACAAATTTCCTTAATGTTTTAATCCACACTAGGATCCCATGCTTGTTTAAAAAACCTAGCATAATGCATTAAAAGCCTAAACCTGCCACTTAGGCGTTTAGGGGTCACTACAGATCAGAGTATCTCACGTCACGCTCTCCAGCCTGCAATCGCATTCCCAGGTTTCACAGGGTACATCAGATGGGGCAATGGTTGCCTGCCTGACTTCCAAACCAGGCCCGAGGGAACAGCGAGGTCCACGGGACCGAGGAGCTGAGATGCTCAGGGCTGGCTGGTTACGGGGCTGCAGCGACGCTCCCCAGCCCCTCACGGACACTCCGTTTCCCTCGCTTCTCTTCTCTCTCCTTCCCGCTCCTCCGTTCATGCCCCCGTCGTAACATATGCTCCTCGGGACAAACATGCAAGGGTTTCTCACACTTTTCCTCGAGGTGCCAAAACTAGGCTGAACCTAGGACAGCCGAGTCACCGCGGCCCCCCTGACCTTCAAAGAGTCTGAGAAGACTTGAAATAAGGAGCCCTTGCTCTCCTGAAGGCAGCAGCACGTCGAGGTAGATGACCGGAGAACACATCGAGCTACCACAGTAATAAGGGCAAACTGATACGCTGCTGCCAAACGCAAAAACATCCCGCCGACCCAGAGCAGAAGCGATGGGAATGAAAGGATGTAGGCAGGAACGACCAGCTCCTGGGTCCAAACGAATAACCGGGTCGGGCAAACGCCCTCCAGACGGGCATGACCACTGAGCTTCTTGCTCTGAAGTGCGTCGGCTCCGACCCGGGGTCCTCTCTGAGTGCGGTGGCACACAGAGGATTTCAGCATCTATCTGGGTATCTAATATTTCCGCCTACTTGTGGCAGGTATCTTCCGACTGAGAGCAGGAGCAAGTTACTCATGTATCAGAACCCACGCAAGCCCTGCCAATGGGCAAACTGGGGGGAAGGGACCGGCAGGTGACACTCTTCTCCCTCTGAAACAAAACGCCGAGCAAAAGCAAAAGCTTCCGCGTCTGAGTGAACAGACCTCACCCTGCCATCTGTGTCTGTGGGTCACTCGGTCGTGTCCGACTCTTCACGGCCCCAGGGACTGTGGCCCACCAGGCTCCTCTGTCCAGGGGATTCTCCAGGCCAAGAATACTGGAGTGGGTTGCCACATCCTCCTCCAGGGGACTTGGCCAGCCCAGGGATCCAACCCAGGTCTCCTGCAGTGCGGGTAGATTCTTCACCTCCTGAGCCACCTGGGAAGCCCGTGTGTATGACTGATTTTATTTTTCCTTTCGTTTCAAAATTACATCATTAGAGGCACATGTGCACACTGCCATATTCAAACTGGACAGCCAGCAAGGACCTCCTGTAGGGCACAGAGAACTCTGCTCAATGTCATGGGCGGCCTGGATGGGAGGGGAGTTTGGGGAGGGTGGATACATGTGTTTAATGTAGGTATGGCTCAGTCCCTTCACTGTTCCCCTGACGCTATCACAACGGTGTTAATAGTTAATGAGGGTATACCCCAACACAAAATAAAAAGATTTGAAAAACATTACATCATTAGAGTGTATGATTATGTAAGTAAATGGCTAAGTTCAGTTGAAAATACACACACACACAGAGCGTGCTGCTCTGCTCATTCTGCGGACCAGACAGAACACAGACACGGACGGCCTCTATCTGAGGCTGCTCTGAGCTACTGGATGCTGGACTTGGGGTGACTGCAGCTTTCTGTGTTTTTTCAGAATTCTCTGCGATAAACATCAAATGCTTTTGTAATCTGATTAGAACATTATGGGTCAAGGTCCAGTTTCAAGAACAAACTACTACATTCTGGAGCAGTCTTTCATGACTCCAGTTTAAAACAAGATTTTCAAGGCCTGTAGACTTTTACACTTTTGGGGGATGCATTTCCTGAGAACGCAACTAAATAAAATTATCATTCTCCAGAACTGCGGTCTATTTAACGAAGCAGTTCTTGAGTCTACAAAAGCCATATGTAGTCACATACAAGTAGTTTATTCAAACAGATGAAAACTACAGGATACAGTTTCTGCTTAATCATTCAACTGCACAGATCTGGGAGTTGGCTAACATTTCAGGCACGCTTGAGTCCCAGCTTTAGGAACAGGTTTTTATTACCCTAGCCGTTGGCACACCCCAAATCATACCACAGAATAGGCTCATTCACAAGCCAGAGTTCTGCATCAAGTACACTCTCAGTTTACCATGTTTTGGAAAACATGCATTTTTTTCCCAGAAAATGCTTTTATTTTTAATTAAATGTCAGAGGCTGCAGGAAGAAGAGCAGTCGGTGTGTAAATCGCTGTGTCTGAAATTCTGAATGAGGACAAGCCCGCCATTGCTTTGTCCTCCAAGGCACACCTTCCTAGCTCCCTCCTGAAAAAAACATACTCAATACTAGAGGTGAGCCCAAACCCTTGACCCCGTGACCTCCCCATGCACCTGGGGCTTTCCAGAGGTGGAGCTAAAACAGCATTAACGCAGAACCCCGAGATTCCTTCCAGCAATGCTCAGTGCACTTGGGAACATAAATCCCACCCCCCAAAATGACTTAAACTCATGAGTTTGTGAATTTGATGGCACATTTCATAAACAGGCAGGATTTTTGGGCTTGCCTTACTTCCATTTAATGCTAGATTGCTGCTCTGGCTTAGTACGATCAACTCCAAACACACCAAACAGAAGAGCTTGTCATAAATGAATAAAAGCAGGGCCCAAGAAAGACTTAGGCAATATCGACCACAAGAAATACTCAGGGAAACCATTGTGCTGTTTTTGTGGACAGCACTTTACTGCCCCCTTTTGCACTCTAATATCAGAACAAGTGTCTGCACACTTACTCTGAAACCAGAGAGATAGTGGGGTGTCGCTATGGGGTGTCAGGCTGATACAGAATTAGGTTACTAGACCCCACCTTGGAGGAACAAGTAATTACCTTAAAACTTCAAGTAAACGCACCATTCACTGTCTTCTCTGTGGCTTTAAAGCTCTAAGAAATAAGGTAGTCACTGGAGGTCTTAATTGGCATTTGCAGCTTTTGATTCCAATATGTATGAGTGCTGGGACAATTGTCTGTTTTCACAGGTGCCCCTGCTTTCACACTTTTCTAGAAACAAATATCATCTGCAACATGAAACTGATTTATTCAAGGAAAAGAAAAGGTACATAAAAGCTGGCTCTACACTTTGGACCGTTACAGAGGTCTTAATCCAAGAGCTGATGGGGGGTGGGGTGGGGGTGGAGAGTACATCTCAAACTTCACACCGAGGACAGGCAGCATCTTTTCAACGAAAGGAAAGATGAGAAGCACTGAAATTCACACGGGCGGTGAGCACAGGTGCCTGATCCAGTTCTGCAACTCTCCTAGGGGAGGCGGACTCCTCATCTACGCAGGCACTTGAAAGAACTGTAAACTTCGGTGGCTGAAGCAAAGTTTTATTTATAAAATCCTAATCTGCAAGGACACAGCTCGGGACCCCCTTCTTGGCCCAAAGACCTCAACCTGCATTTGGCAATATGTGTGTGCACGGCGTGTATCCTTTCATTTCAACTTAATCCATTTCCCTCTGTCATTCTACAATTACCGTACAAGTCAAAATAATATCAAATTTCACAGCCTCCAAGGCTGCACAATGGGACGAAAACTGACTCCCTTTGATGTTAATCTTGTTTGTTATTTGTGATATAACGCTCAAAACACTGGTGGCTAAAAGTGAATTTCAGTCTCCAGCACTCAAAGAGAAGATGTTCAAGCTTTAAATTTTCTTTCAGGAAAATAACACAAGTAGGTATTTAATTTTTTGATCCATACCATAATTTTCACCATAACAAAACCCTCCAATTCACAGAAGGCTGGCCTTTAACGAGCCAAGGTTGGACTAGATATGTCTTTATCAGTTAAGTTAGAATTTAAGAGTGGGAAGGGCAGAGATCATGGTTTCCCTTTCCCAGGTTCACAGAGGCTAGTTAATCTCCAGCATGGAATTAAAAACAAAAATCAACCACTGGGCCCAAAACACACTAAAAAAAATCAAGGTCTTTATTTATGGAAGTGACCCAAACATCTCCTCCCTCAAAACTTTCCAAAAAAAAATCATGCCATGAATTTTGTAACTAGCTGGGGCAAAAGGGTTGGGGGTTGGGGGGTGAGACAGGGAGGGCTGGAAATACTGGGATGTGCCTGGGAAAGCAGCTGGTGGGGGGCGGGGGGTGAATCACCCAGGCCAACCTCTGTCGGGCTGGCCCGACCACGCGGCCCCATTATCGAAACAGGAATTTCATAACCCTCACAGCGAGAGCTGGTGTGAGCAAGCTTCTTGCCCAAGTGTAATTTGTTTGCACCTGTACGGTCTTGTTCCAAACTATGCTCTTAGCAAGAGTCTATAAAGGAAGGTGGGACTCTCTATTCACAGCTGAGGGCCCGGAATGAAAACTCAAAAAACCAGCTTTCCTACAGAAAGCCACTCGAAGGGCATTTCCAGCTGGGCCTCTGCTGTTTCAGACTGAAGTATGGAGCCCCCGTTCTCAGCTGAGGGGGAACACCACCAGGAGGAAGAGCAGGACGCCGTCCAGAAGCAGGCTGGCACCTTAAGGAGATGGGCCTGAGATCTCAGCGCGGCACCACCATCGAGGGCTCTTGAGCATCCCTTTCGTTTCCAGCAACACACCTTTTCTTCTAACTTCAGAGAACTGGGCCTACTGAGAGAGACCATCCAGCCACGTTTCATGGGTGAACGAAACCGCTCCCCTTTGGCGGGGAAAACAGCCTTAAAAGAAAGCACACGCCACGGGGGTGGGACGCCTGCTCTCCAGGCTGGAGTGTGACCCCAGGACGGTTCAGCACTGGACCCCGGGGACCCCGCCCCAGTTTGCCCCGCGTCCAATGAGGGCTCAGTGAGTGTCTGTGTAACTGGAGAAAGCATTTTCAGAAGTAAGGTTTAAAAAAGAGGCGAGATTCCAGGTCTCCTGCCACGAGCAGAGAAGCCCCTTGCCAGGCAAGCATCATCTACCAACACAATTTAGGAGGCTGCATGCCAGCCCTTCACAGCCACCTACACGGCTGCCTTCTGGACGCTTCCTCCTTCCTCGCTCCAGAGAGGGTCAGGGACGGGTCTGCTGTGGGCGGGAGATCCTCAGAAAGGAGGAATACCAGCCTGGGTGACTAATTCCCTTGCAGATCACCCCCCAGGTGTGTACATTAGGGGAAAAAATGTGGGTGGTGCACCGCCGTAGCTTTGGGGACAGTATATTTCCTACTCGGTTGCCACCAGCAGCCTGGGATGAGCCGGACCGTAAAACAAACACAAGGGGAGTCCAGCACCCTGAGTTACCCAGGCTGCTACTGAACCCCAGGAGGGGAACTGGACCATGGTGATAAGAGGAGGCCCCGAACTCGGGCAGGAGTGAGGGCTGGGGGCGTGAGAGCCCCTCACCACCACCCCCCAACCCACACCAGGGCTGCAGGTGAGCAGACCCTGAGCCCAGAGGGGAGGCAACGGGGTTGGGGAGGATCTCCTCGGGAGTCAAGAGCATCCCAGGCCCACAGATCCTCCCTGCCTCGCTTCCTGAAACAAACTGCTCCAAACTCGCCGAACATCAAAAGCCAGATGGGCTCCACTGAATGAATCCACAGGCAGGAAGCCAGAAGCCCAGTTTGCAGTAGAAATAGGCCTGGACTTGATTTGAGTCTTCTCAGCTCTGACAAGATGGAAGCTGGCTCAGATCCCAAAATCCAAAATAAAATGGCATTTAATTGTGACTAGACTCTAAAAAAGATGTCATCCTATCTCCTTAGCTTGACACGCGTGCACATCGAACCCCATGGAACTCTCCACACAAACCTGACCTTGTCTTCTCCCAGCAAAGAGACAATCAAATGCTCCCATTTTTAAAAGGAAAATGTTAATAGTCAGAGGAGTAATATTCAATAAATGCATTATTAATATGATGGACTTTTGTAACTGTCTAGCTTCCATTGGGTAAAACCTTGTTATCAAAAATTTAAAGGATCCATTTAGAATCGCATGTCCATCACAGGAAAGTCTATAAATCAAGATGGACAAGCAAAGAGTGATACCCCAACCTTCTTTCAGCCCACCTTGTGGGTATTGCTTTGAGCACACGTACGCTTCACTGGGTTATGTGATTTCTAACCACTCCACGCAACAGCCTAAGAAAGAGAGCTGGAGAATTTGGAGGAAGGATCCTGGAATCAGAACACTCAGGTTCAAATACAGACTGTACCACCTATGAGCTATATGACTTGAGGCAAGATGATGAGCCAGGCTCTGCCTTGCTTTCCCCATCGCTGTCACGGGGGTCATGAGAGTTCCTTCCTCAAGTGGTCATTATGAAGTCTGAACGAGTCAGTCTCTGTGGGGCAGTTAGAACAGCCACTGGCCCCCAGCGTGTGCTGCAGGCAACTGTCGTTCAGTGAAACAGACTGTGCCCGCCAGGTGAGGAGCTTGCTAAATAAGCAACCGCAGGGCACGTTAATGTCAAAAGGCTACCTACCGGCTGCCTTCGAGTATTCATTCAACAACCCAACGGCTTCCCGTGTCCTGCCCATAAAGGGGGTTCGCCCAGGACCCAGCCCTTCCCCAGGCGTGGTGGAGAAGCTGAGTGAATCCAGGGTATAAATTTACAACACAGTACCAGGGCAGGAAGCAGAGGAGCGCACATCCGATGTGGCAGCGGAAGGGAGCTGAAAAGGTGCCTCCAGGAGCAGTGAAGCGCGCGACAGGAGTGGGACACAGGCAGCTAAGCAGAGACATCAGAAGGTGCAGCGCCGTGTCCTGATCCTTACGAACATTTTCTTTTTATTTACTTGGCATCTGTATGTAAAAGGCAAACTGAACCAGACAGCCGGGCATACAGTAGATGCTCAATTCACTTTCAACGGCAGGAGCTGACATGTATCGGTTCGCTGTGCCAAGTCCAGAGCTAGAGTCTTCAATCCTGACCACAGTTCTAGCAAGCTTCTTCTTCAGTCCTGTTAGATTATTGTCCCCCAGTTTAGAAATGGGACAAGTCAGAAACACAGGCGGGTTTTGCTCCCAAAGCTACACAGCAAAAAAATGACTAACGTGGGAGTGGGCGCCTACGGTCAGGTTCTAAGGCCCGTCCTCTTAAGCAAACTAAAATAGCCCTGGCCTGGCTCACTTTGCTGAATTGAATCACCTGACCTTTCCATTACCAGCACAGACCTTTTGAAAACCAATAGGTGCTGCTAGCTCTCCTGAGAGTAAGGGGGCTAGGAGTGCTGGGTTAGCGGTCCCGCCGGGTCTATTTGTTCACTTGTGGGAATCTGTCTTCAAGCTCCACTGAGACATAGGAAATGAGGCAGATTATTAAAGACATATGGTGTAGACAGTGGCCACCCTTAGAAATGTGTTTCTTTGATTTGCTGTGGTTCTGTTTCGGAGATCTCCCGGGACGTTGCTGAGCGATACTGTTGTCTGTCCTGACTCAGTTTCCCCTCCCGTGGGAGGAACTCCAATCCCTTTCTTCCTCTGTGCCCACAGCCACCCCGGCCACGCAGCACTGCACAGACCATGTTTGCCTTCCCCGGGGGATACCCTTACTCCTCTAGGGTTTAAGTCTCCCGAGGGTAGAGACTGCTCTTTTCTGTATTCTCAGAGCCCAGCGTTAACAGACCTCACCGTTCACAGATGCTCATCCAACAAATCAATGAATTAGCTACTATTAGTGATCAACCAGGCAAGGAGAGAGGCCAAGAGCTGGGAGACAAGGGCCTCCGATTTCTTCAGCGATCCAGGGCTTTCTTCAGCGATCCTTATCAGTCTTTCAGAGCATGGTGATCTAATCTTTAGCCGTTTTCCAAAAAGAAAAGTTGGAAAGAGGGCAGCCGTTCTTAAGGTGTGGCATCAGCTGAGAGCTTGCTAGAAATGTGAATTTCAAGTCCCACGCAGACCTCAGGAATCCGGAACTCTGGGGGCGGGCGGCCAGCCTGTTTTAACAAGTCCTCCAGGTGATTCTGATGGTTCTAGAGCCACTGGGCTGGAGGGAGCGCTCCAGGATCAGGTGATTTGTTAACAGGGGCAGTCAGACACAGACCTCAGCGTTGCGAGTGCTCTTTCGACTAATACTTATTGGATGTCAATGCTCACTGGCAGAGATTGATGACATGAAAGAATTCTGCTCCCTGCCTTTTAGGGACAGGCTGGGTGGTGGGGGATTAAGACTTGCATATGAATCATGACAGTGCTGTGTATCATGTTCTTTCCATGCCCTGGGTATTTAACTAAAGTGCTATGGGATTACAGGGGCAAGATTTAAAGAAACTGTGTTTGATCTACGCCATCAAGAGAGGGCAGTCATTTCAGGGGAAACAGTGACCTTTAAGGACAGTCCATTTCTCATGAAGATCCACTCTCCCCTCCCAAAGTAGGGTGCAGGGCTTAGGAGAGCCTGTTTTTATCAAAAACGTGCCCCCAAGAACCTACTGTACAGCACAGGGAATTCTACCTGATGCTCTGCAGGGACCTAAGTGGGAAGGAAATCCAAAAAAGAGGGCTTATAAGTAAACATACAGTTGATTCACTTTGCCGTAGAGCAGAAACTAACACAACAGTGCAAAGCCAGCTATGAATGTGGCGCCAAAGTGCCAGTTACTAAGTCACGTCTGACGCTTTGTGGCCCCATGGGCTGTAGCCCACCAGGCTCCTCAGTCCATGGAATTCTCCAGGCAAGAATACTGGAGTAGGCTGCCATTTCTTTCTCCAGGGGATCTTCCCAACCCAGGGAACAATATTCCAAATAAAAATTAATTAAAAAAAAAAACCACAATATGCAATCATAGAGAAGGTCAATCTTATTTTTAATTATTTCCCCCATACAATTAGACATTTATTTTCTGCTGATTGGAGTTTGCAAGATTAAAATACTTATTGTTTAAAGGTCATGTATTTAACATAAGAGAAGGGCATTACACATTAGATGATATTCCTAACACTGACTATGCATATATTTGTACTGAATATAAAAGAACAGAGATGAAAATACACTATGTTTATTGCAAAAAAAAAAAATGTACCCCAAATATAGTTCTGGTAAGCTAATAGTGGCTCAACAGTAAAGAATTCGCCCGCCAATGCAGGAGACACGGGGTTCAGTTCCTGGGTTGGGAAGACCCCCTGGAGCAAGATGATGGCAACCCACTCCAGTGTTCTTGCCTAGGAAATCCCATGGACAGAGGAGCTTGGCGGGCTACAGTCCATGGGGTCACAAAAGAGTTGGACACAACTTGGCGGCTAAACAACAGCAACAGAGCTAAGTGAAAACTGAGCTCTTCTAACTTCTGCAGGTAGAGGCACTCTGAGCTGGCCTGGAATATGAGCAGCCTGGCCCCACTCACTCATCAGACAGCTCCCATTCGGGACAAAAGTTTCAGACCACAGTGAGCCAGTTTAATAGGTGGAAAAAGCAAGGACCGAGATTCAGAAGTGCTTCCTCAGATGAGAGCACCACGCTGGCCCTCAGGTTCATTAGCTGGCACAGGAGACGCTGCAGAGATGCTAGGAGGGCCATTTCAGACATGAGCTCTGCAGCTCAGAGCTACTGAGGTGAGCACGGTTGGGTGGGGAGCACCCATCACCACTCTGGCGGAATGCGGGAGTACTCAGTAGGTGAAAAGCAAAGTTCTGTCTCAGAAGCAAGAGAGACTTAACTAGCATCTATGAATACCTGTGGGCTTCCCAGGGGGTGCCAGTGGTAAGGAACCTGCCTGCCAATGCAGGAGACATGGGTTCGATTCCTGGGTTAGGAAGATCCCCCAGAGGAGGCCATGGCAACCCACTCCAGGATTGTTGCCTGGAGAACCCCATGGACAGAGGAGCCTGGTGGGCTACAGAGAGTAGTCGCAGAGAGTCGCAGAGAGTCAGACAGGACTGAAGCGATTGAGCACGCATGCACATTAATACTTGTAGAAGGATCCAAGGACTGTAATTAAAAGTGGATGCCACCAAACATAAACTGAGAAGAAAAATCTGGATGGTTTTCGAGTTTCATACAGAAAACACCAAGAAGATGAAGTTTTCAGAGCATGGTTCATTCACGGTCTTCTGAATGCCTGCCCAATACCAGGCAGTTAGAACATTCACCTGCCCGTGCTCTCGAGAATGGAAAGAGCGAACTATTAACACTTCACTACTGCCAATTTTGTCTTCATATTTTGTTGGGGGGAATTACTAAGGGCAGAAACAACCTGTTTGCCTTTCATGGTGCCTTCTCCTACGATGGCGTTTTCTTTGAAACCAGCATGGCTGCACTCACCAGTCACAAAATGCTCTGGACTAGAATTACATATTTGATATTTATACGTGAAAAGGGGAATAAAGACCCTCTGCTGCTTCTCTGCGGGAGCCACAGAAATTGGTGCACCTGGCCTTCAGCTCGCGTGCAGAACAGTTCATAAGGGGATCACCTTCTCTTTCCATGAGGCCACTGGATCCAAACATCCTGATCCCTAATGCTCCTGCGGGGGGTTCTCAAAGGTAGGATGCGAAGCTGTGGGTTGGATGCTGGTTCGTAAACAAGTGGCAGGTCTTGCCTGCATCATTTCTTTAATCACTTTAACCCTGTTCCTCATAGAAAGCTGGAGGCCAGGGCAATTCAGCGGCTCCTTTTGTCACTTGTCTGCCATAAATATGCACCAGCCTGCGTCTGAAAGGCTGAAGGAGGCCGCAAGCTTGCTGGACATTTATCATGCTCTGTTCCCCGCTAACAAGCAAATACTTTCGTTGAATGGACCATTAGCGCTCATTGTCAGATGCAGAATGCAAGGTGCTGGGATGTGACCAGCTTGTAAATGAGGGGGTGCCCCTTCTCTTAGATGAACCTGGGTGAACGCTTTCTGAATTGCACTGGAGAGGAAGGCAGAGCAGCAGGCCCTGCGGCGAACAGGTCTCTGGGCCCTCTCTCACATGTTCTGAAATGGTGAAAGCTACACCGCAGTGAAGAGAAGCAGACAACAAGTGTCAGAAAGCCATCGCTCCACACCGTTGAGTTGCCTTTCTGAGAATTAGGAACAAAATCCACGAAATGGGTCTAAAACAGAATAATTTCGACTTAGTGAAGATCTTCAGACACGGGATGCATTCGTCTAGAAAGTTGCCAGGCTGTTTTTTAGAGGACGGCCCCCAAATGCCCCCCACCCACTCCAGCAAGTCATCAACCTAGGGTGTTTATAGCTTTCAGTTTTCTCAGCCTCTTAAGAGTTCAGACTTTCCCAAAGAAACGCTGAGACTTTTCTAAGAACCCAAGTAGGAGGCAGAAAAAGCAAAAATCTCCTTTCTGGCCTGACTTAACTTGCCGATGCCACTCTGCCTGGAACCCAACAGTGGCTTCAAAGGCCGATTTTGGTTAATGACTAAAATGCAAAGTGTGGACCTCCAAGACAAAAGCCCGGCCCATGGACAGAGCTGTTCAGGGCACAGGAGAGCAAGAGCCTCTTCCGTTTCTAACTTTCAAGCTGGCAGCAATCACACTTTCACAATCCTACCATTTCCCCAATGGGGGCCTGTCCCATTCAACTCAACTCATGGTTAGGAGTGAAATGTCATCTCCACCGGTAGGGGCATATTGGATTACTGCCTATCCAAGTGAAAACCCAATTCGTCCTGTGATTTTGCTTAATTATACTTTTTTTTTTTCAGGGGGTGGGAAAGACAAAACTCAGAGAGGCGCTCCCTGGCAGAGGCGGGGGGTGGGGGGTGATATATAAATGTTGAGCTCGGCTTTGCCCGGGCTGGGGCTGAAAGGTGGCTGAAATCAAAAGGTCTCTGTTTTCCTTTCAGGTCCCTGCAGCCCCTCCTAGCCCCTCTGGGCTCTGTTCATCCCCAGCAGGTCCCTGCCTGGAGCCCAAAGAGATGAAGGCAGGTACCGCCAAGGGCGGCTAATCCTACATTACGGCGGCCGCTGTTAGGCCAGGAGTTAAAAAGGAAAAGCTTGCAGGCCTGAACTCACTGCAGTGAGCCGAGGTTTTAATCAGCCGCAACCTCAACCTCTGGAAAAGGCGGTCAATGGGAACCTACCTTGGCCATATTATCCGCCACCAATGAGCAAGAACTGAGCCATCTTTTCTTCCCGGCTTCAACCAACCCAGGCCACAAGGGGGGCTTTCATACCTTCTAATCCGAGTTTCCAAGTCTGTATGGCTCCCACATAATAGCCAACAGCCTGAAGCAAGGGCCTTCCTTTCTACCCTCTTTTCAGAGACGTGTCATTCCCCACATCCAGCTAATCTATATGTTGCCATGGCTTCACCCTTTATCTGCCTTTACATCTTATGAACTGCATGGATTTACCACATTATTTTTATCTGAAAGACAGAAAATGGTGGTTTTATTGCCATACAATCAGATTACCGCTGCTACTTTCTCTATGCCTTTTTACCATACTTCAATCAAAAGGGATCCGTGTCTTTTTACTCTGCCCTTGATTTACATTACATCTGTAAAGACCCAGTCTGGGTTGTAATCCCCTTATTAACTATGACCAGGGTTGATTTGCCTAAAAATAAAAGCAAATTGTGTCAGACCCTTTCACTTTGTTTTTGATTCGGAACTACAAAATGGATTACTAAAGAAATCTTCAGAGTTCACACGGCTCGTATAGTACTGAATTTAAAATGAGAATTAAACAAGTCAAACAGGAGAGCCACGTCCACGGTCTACATTTTCCATCATGGGAGAAGGGCTGAATTGCCTATGTCTTTGTGTTCTTTGGCTTTAGAGAGACAATGAAGCCACAGGAGTTTTTCCAAGCTGTTCGAAACTCTGTCCCTTCCCTACCCTACCCTTCCCTCTTGGCTTTTCTTCTCCTCCTCTCTCCCAGCCCCATTCTAATCCCTCCCCTTAAAAAAAAAAAAAAAAGAAGTGGGGGGAGCTCTTTCCCAAAAGACCTAATTCCTGACTAGCAGCTTCTAGTCTGCATATGTTAATGAAAATATTTTAAGCAGTTGAACACTCCCCATTTAAGGCTCTACTTTACTGCACCAAGAGCAAGCTCCTAAGTAAATCTATGTAGATATATGAAAAGTGACCTGAAAAACAGGTTTTTATGGCAGCAGCCAGAGACTAGGCGGGCCCCCAGGACCGTTTCGACGATTATTTTCCTTAGAAGAGCCCTCCTTCTCATCTCATTTGCAGTGGGAGAGTTCAAGAATAAAGTTTTCGTGGAATGCTCAAGAAATAGCCTGCTTGTTTTTTTTCTTTCTTTTCTGATGAGGGTCTCAGTCCGTATATCCTTGCCCCTGCCACTCCCATCCCTGTGACGCGTCACTGCAGTCACGCTGGGATCTCGAATCGCTTCCCATTAGGTGCTGGCGCTGGAAGACTTAGCCGGCTGGACGGGGGGAGGTCACTCTCAGCCGCTCCCTTTACTACCTGAATTATTTCAGGGCGGGGCCAGGTAGCAAAGTCCCTCTGCAGGTAATCATGCTGACCCACCAACCAGAGGATTCCTCTTATTTCCAGATAAGAGGTTTTACGATAATGATTCTAAATATACCGCTGACTCTTCAGCTGACTCTGTATGGAGCAACCAAGCCCATCAGCAGTTCTCAGCTGGTCCGGGGCTTGATGGCTCATTTACCTGTCCCCCGGCTTCAGCCCGGCACATTTCGGGACGCGGGAGTCATTTGCATGCCTTTGCCTCCTAGGACAAGTGTCAAGAGCTACCCTTTGTGAAAGATTTTGAACCAAGTGCTTAAGGAATCATCTTAACCTCCAGCTCCCTTTCTGAAGCTTGAGGCTGTAATTGCTGAGGTTAAAAAGTGCAGTCCCTGGACACAGGATTCCCAAATCAATTCTCTCCTGGTCTGAAAAGAAGGCTCCCAAGCCTGCGGTGAGATCTCGAGGCCGCCCCGGCTTTGTGCTCGCCCTGGCTCGGTCGTCCTGTGCAACCGCGACAGTCCATTACCTACAGTTTATCATTCTGACAAAATGTGAGGGCTGTGGATGTGAAAGCACTAACAATTCCACCCCTGCTGCTTTGTGCTTCCCCCCCCCCCCCCCTATATTAAAACCGACAAGATTAACCCAAACGCAAACTGGGGAGCATAGTTCAAGGGGCTATTGAATCCTTGCTGAATGTGCATTTGTTTACCTACAAAAATAAGAATTTCAGACACAATGGAAGGCCGGCCGGCTTATATATGGTATTGAATGGACTGTTTAAACAGCACTATCCATTGTAGTTTATTTTATCAATCTCTGACAGGTCTGTATTTATTCAGAGCCTGACTGTGGCGGAGCCTAAGTATTATAGGTTATCTGGACATTATCCAGCCATTCTTTTGTATCAAGTCAATCAATATCAGGAATTCACCATTATGTAGGGAAAAAATGACCTGAGAAAAGCAAAACGCTTGGTTAACTAGTATATGGGGGATATACTAGGGAACAAATAGAAGAAATGAATGCTCCAAATTCAACAAAGCTAGTAATTCACTCCAGAATTCCATACCAATACGGACTTGCTCACTCTAAAGTGAAGTTAATAATAAATAAATATATATATATATTTTAAAGAGTAAACCTTTTTTTTTTTGGCAAAAACATCATGCTTGGAAAAAATTATTCTACTGAAACGTTAATTAGCAATGAAAGCCAGGCTCTGCTTTTCTCTCCAGAGTTAAAAAAAAAAAAAAAAGCTACACAACGAAATGGCCACAGTTGACATAATTCTTCCTTGAACCTGTGGATGCAGTGGCTAACTTTTCAGTCAGTAAAACTTCTTCAAAACTCTCCAGGGGTGGGAGAAGCAGACAGTGTGATTGAAGTAGTTATGGAGACGGTGAATTTACAAAGGATTTTCTGGACTATGTCTCCAAACAGCTGCTGTGTGCTCCCTCTGTCCACCACCTGCTAAAAAAGCTGACCTCCGAGTGAAACAAACCTAATTACTGATGGCCGCTTCATTACAAGTGAATTGTTCTACACTTGGACAAACTGATGGGCAACTTCAATGCAGTTGATTACTCTCTGCCACGTCACATTTACTGACCAAAAACTTTCCCCCTGGAAATAAATATGCAACTCCCCCCAACAAACAGAGCAACTCCTTGGCACCCATTAAAAAAAAAAATTCATTCTCAAACTTAGAAAAGGCTCTTTTATAGCATTCCTCCAGGAAGAAATCTTTCTGATCTCTCAAGCTAGCATTCAGCTGTATAACTCAGTTAAGTAGACTTTTGCCAGGGGACAAACGATCCCGTCCTCCAGGCCAGCCGTTATCGTGAGGATTGTCAAAGAAATTCTCTTGGGGGCCGGAGCCATCACACCAACAGCAACAGGGTCAGTGCAGGGAGGCAGGCTTCTCCACAACCAGGCCTCCGGGAGGGCTCTAAACCCAAGCCCAGCTCAGAAGAGCAGCCTGATCCTCCTATCAGGCCAGTGAGTATCAGTCACCCCTTCCCCCAGCATCCTGGAGGAAGAAGATATTCACAAGGAAACCGTAGGCTGTAATAATTACTGCGCTACCTTTATTGTTTCCAAGTAGCTATTTGCAAAGCCTACAAACCAGTAGTTACTAATGCAAAAAGGTGACTTTTACTGAGCTGAAACCTGAAGGGGTTAATGGGAATTTCTTTAAAGACAGGAATGTAAAAATTAAATCTTACTGGGAGGAGGAGGGGAGTGGAAACTCAAATCCCAAAACCAGCCCCCCAAAGCCAGTCGGTGAGTGAAAGTGCAAGGCAGCCCCGGGGAGGAGGCGAGGGCCAGCTCGGCGACAGCGCAGGGAAGAGTGACCCCTGTAGGCAGGAAGCGAGCGCCGGCCGCCCTGGGCCGGCTCCACGGGGCCCGCCGCCCTGGCCCGGCTCCCGGCTCCCCGGTCCCCGGTGCCCGGGCCGAGTCTCCCAGCCCCGCGTTCTCCCGCACCGCCCGGCGCCTCACGCTGCCGGAGCGGAGACCAGCTCTCACTGCCAGCATTTTCTCAGCAAATCCATTATCTTACGCCGAGGCGGGGAAAGGGAAACAGAAGTCCATAAAGATCAGGCTACAGGGAAAGGGAGTGCACGGAGTAACTTTTATTATACACGGGAGCAGTGTTGGGAAAAAGCCATCCAGCCTCCTGCAAGAATTTCGGTTTCATCCGCTTTATAGCCGTGACGTTTTTCGCTCTTTACCAGGGAATTCTTGGTTAGCATGTCGGTGAATCTGAAATTCACCACTTTTAAAAGCGTGGATTGATAACTCTCTGATTGAGATGTGATCTTCAAATCAACCCCACCCCCACCCCCATCCCTTTATATTCCTAAATCCACGGCCGACTCAGCTCAACTTCGTATTAGGTCATTGATTTTGCTTCTTATGTCAAATGCTGACTCCGGGAACAACCAATGTCTTCAGACTTACCCCCCAAGTTTCCCAAGGTTAAAAAATCCCATGGTTCTGTAAAATAATTCTGGCTAGGATTCGAAACGTCTCCCGAGAGTGAAGTTATAATGCAATACTGAGTGCACAGCTGACTAATTACCAGTCACAGCCATATATGTGTGTGTGTGTATATATATATTATATATATATAATATATATATATATATATATTTCGAGATGGATAGCCTTTTCTAAATGCTAAACGTACTCGGGCTGCTCACAGTGAAACTTAATCTCTGCCAGGCCTGGCTTCTCCCGGCTGCACCTTTCGATAAAGCAAATCGGACCCAAGGCTCCCATTCCCGCCCAGGCTCCCCAAGCGCGAAGGCTTCAGGAGCTGTGTGGCTACTGGGCAGGGCCTTAATGAAGCTTTTGCGCAAAGCATCTTTAAAATCAAGTTAGCATTCGGGACCACAGAGTCTGGGCCATCGGTTTAGAAACGAAGGGAGAGGCCGATCTGCAGACGGTTCCCCGGGAGCAGCCGAAGGCCAGTCTCCCGGGCGGGGAGGGAAGGGCTCGCCGCCCGACTTCTCCCAGGCGGGCGAGCTCCCCGCGCACGCTTGGGCAGGCGGCGCGGCGCCCAGGCGCGTGAGCTCCAGGAGGCCCAGGGACCCCAGACTCCCTTCTCCGGGGAGCGCTCCGTTGCCCCCCGGCCTGCCTGCCCCGCCCGCCCAGCCGGCCCGGCCCGCGCCCGGCCGCTCCTCGGGAGCGCGGCATCCTCGCGTCTCCGGAGCCCGCCAGCCTCAGCGCGCCAGCCGGCCCTGTTTTTAGCCCCGTTCTCCGCCCTGGAGAAGAAGTCAGGGTCAGGGATCGCCATCGGACACCTCTCCGGACGTGACACCCAAGTCAACAGGGGCTTTTTTTAAGCGCCCGGGGGCCTGTTCACAGGGCGAAGAGGACGAGGAGGGCGCCCCTCGGGGCCGGCACTCCGGCTGCAAGGCCGAGCGGAGTCACCACAAAGCGAAAGGCGGCGGGGGTGGGGGACGAGGGGGCTCGAGATATGGAGTATCCAGAAACAGGTCCGAGGCTCGGCGGCCCGACCTATCCTCCCTTCGGGGCTGCGCGGAGCAGCGGATCCCGGGGCGGCGAAAGAGGGGCATCGTGGACGCTACTTACTTGGAGTTCGAGGAATTCCAATAGATGGGTTCTAAAACTATCGATCTGGAAATCGCAGTTCTGCATAAAACCATCAAAACTCCCCAGCAGTACTTCCACAAGGAGTCCCTCCTCGCGGCCATGGCCAAGCCGCTCCCAGCTCCGCGCGCTCCTGGCGCCAGAGGAACGAAGTGCGGGCCGGGAACCCCAATCCTCCGGGCAGACACAGGGGAGACCGCAGGCAGCTCCGGGGCGCGCCGATCAGCAGCTCCAGCGGTCGCCGAGGCCCGGGGGCGCTCTTCGCGGGGGCCCTTCAGAGCGCGGGGCGGGAGCGCACGCGCGGAGCGCGGCGGCGCGGCGGGCTCGGGGCTCCGGGGCGCCGCGCCGGACGCAGCTCGGACAGCCGGCTCCCGTGCGGCTCCAGGGTGCCGGACGCCGAGAACCGGGGAGGGCGCGCGGCCGGGACACAAAGGCGGAGAGACGACGCAGTGGCGGGCGCGGCGCCCGGAGAGGGGCCGCCTCGCACTATAGATCCAGGGGGCCCGGCAGCGGCCCGAGCGCGCGGGCGCCGCTTCGGCGCCGTTCCATGTCCCGGAGCGCGCGCGGGGCGCGAGCGGCTAGGGGCGCCTCCGGGCGCACGGGGAGCCTCCACAGTCCTCGCGGATCCCAGCCCGCGGGGCAGGCAGGAGCGGGTGGCTCGGTCCTCGCCGCGGGCGCCAAAACGCGCGCGCGGGGCTGGGGGCTGAGGGGGGCCCTTTGTGCGCGGGGAGGGCGCCGGGAGCAGCTCCGCGCGCGGCTCCTCGCTCCGGCCGGCGCCGCCGTCCCCGCCGAGCAGAGTCCGCTCGGCCGGCGCGCTGTCACAGCGCTATAAACGCGGAGCCCCGCCCCGCGCCGGGCCGCCCATTGGCCCGCCGCGGGGCCCTCGCCACTCGGTTGGGCGGCCGGCCTATCCGTCAGCCGCCGTCCCGCCGCCACCCGACAGTAGGCGGTGCCAGCTGACAGGTGAGCCCCGCCCCCAGCCCCGGGCGGGCGGCGCGAGCACAGCAGCGCTGAGGAGCCGGGGCCAAGGGGGACCCGCCCGCGCGCGAGCCCCCGGCGCCCCCCGAGCGGCGGCCTGGAGACGCTCGGCCCGGCGGGCGAGCGGGAGCGGGGACAGCGCGGGCCACCTGTCCCCGTGCCCAGCAGCGCCCGACAGCGCCCGGCAGCGCCCGGCAGCGCCCAGCAGCCGCGATCTCAGGGCCCCGCTAGCGCCCTGAAGTTCGGCAGAGGCATCACGGCGAGGGCGCCCCTTTTCCCTGCGGAGAGGAAGGCGGTGGGTTTCCCGAGGGTCTTCCTCCTTAAGAGGCGGGGACACCCCCACCCCCCAAACTGCGTAGACGGGCTCGAGGCCCCTCGCGCAGCCCCTAGCCACCCCCTCTCCAGGGCCTGTCTGTGACACTTCGCACACCTGATTTCTGCGCCAAACGCTGGCCGGGGCGCCCGATCCCAGTGCGCGGGGACCGGGAGAGGCAGAGCGCGTCTGCCGGGGACCCGGCGGGGCGGCCGAGCCCCGGGGCGCTGGCCCCGCGAAGGCAGCGCCTCTCCCCGCTCGCGCCGCCGAACCGTCTCCTTGATTGGGACACGCTCACACCTCCCCAAGGTGATCGCGAATTTCGGGGGTGACCGGGACAGACAGCGCCGAAGCGGAGGGGCGGCGGGAATCCTTCGTTCCGAGTCCCGGCGGAGCGCGGGCCCCCGGAGCGGCCGGGACGCGCCGCACCGCGGCTTCCGCGGACCCACAGCGCCCACTAGCGGCCGGTCTGCGCGCTCCGCGGCAGGAGCGGGACCCTCGGGCGGCCCGTACTCCGCGCGCGCGCCCCGCCGCGCAGAGGGGCCGCGGGCGAGATCACCCGAGTGAGGAACCGCCTCGGGAGCGCGGCGGGGACCAGGCGCTGTACTGATTCCAACGATTCAGTTTGAAAAATGTGTGTTGTAGACCTACCTACAGCATGCTTTAAAAAATTCCTTTCCACACCAGGGTGCCCTTAATGTTTTAAATGCAAAGAACTAATACACCATTGTGAATCAACTATACTCCAAAAAAATTTTTTAAATAAATGCAAAGAACCAGTCACTACTATTGCTACGAATTCTAAATTTTTAAGACGGATTATCCACTAAATTTAAAACATAACTACTTAAATGGTTTTTAAAAATCTCGTTTAGATAGTTATGAGTTTCCCTTTCCCTCTTCTTTGTAATAACTTTGGAAGAGTTTTATGGTGCATTCGTATTCGGTTTTTTGGACATTACGAACGTACATTTCAACTGGGAATGTTAAAACTTTTGTGAAGGCTACTTTGTTAAGGCTGAAAACACCAAGGCAGGCGAGGTACCCAATACATTCATATTCCAAACAAGTCTTTACAAGAAGAAAACAACTGTATTCTCTGCAATTGCTAGTTTTCAATGAAAGACTCCAACTTGAGAAAATATTTTAGTCTTGAAGACAGCACACCTATTGAAAGTCATCCTGACTCCCAGAGGACTGAAAAACCCGGAGTGAACAGGCAATATATTTCACAAAAGCAAGAGTTTTGTTTTTTTTTTAATAAGCTCACAAACATTTAAGGTAGTCATTTGAAATTTAATATAAAGCTAGCTTATAACCCTTAAAAAGTACTAAAACCGAGTGTCTCGATAGCTGTTTCACCTTTAGCAAACTTATGAAATTGTGAAATTTAAGTTGTGACCTCTTAGAGCCTACATCCTCTCTCCAAGCAAACCAGAGGAAATAAAGGAAATTTGCCTTTTCTGAAAATAACCCTGGCTTCCATTTTTAGTCAATCAAATATTCTCACATCCAGAGAATTTTACCTTGGGGGAAATGTAAATGCACGTTTAAATGGCTTCCTTTTTAAAAAATAAAGTTACACAAAAAGATTCCTATTACATAACTTTAGTGTGACTATGCATTAACTTACTTTCAGTAAACATAAAATAACTGTAGAAACTATGTTTAAAGTACCAGCAGTAGCAACACCACTGCTCTTTAATTTTAATAATTAAAAGCATTACCCCAAGTCACTTGTCTCTCTCGTACACCTATCATACAAGGGAAAAAAAACAGTCCCATCTGGCTGGACTGGTCAGTTTAATAGCTCTTTGTATTTGGACTTCTTTACAATTTTAAGAGAAACATGGTTTTTGAAAACCTGTAATTCTACCAGCATATATTTAACCCTACATCTAAAAATGACATTTTATTTCAGCAAAAAACATTACTTCAACTACTTCCAGTGTTAAGGAAGAAATTTTTAAAAGTCTAATCAAACTTTGGGGGATTTCAGAGACAACCAAAATATAAAAGTTGGATGTAAATTTGAATAAACATAGAACAAAGTGGTCAATAAAAAAAGTTTGATAGTTGTAGTTTTAAAAATAAGAGGGCAATGAATTTTGCTCCAGTAAATGTACCTTACTAGTCATGTTCCTATCCCTTTGGGGTTCATACTTAAGCTTTGGTCTTTAGAACTTGTTTTCTTACATATTCCTTGTATAGTATTCTAAGACTTTGAAAGACATCTTTAACTTTCAAAAAACTATAAAGAAATGTTGTATCTAAGTTTAACATTACAGAAAAATTGCTGACGTTTGATTCTTGATTAAATGTTGTCAAAGCCATGAATTTTCCAACACAGCTGGAAGTCTGCATCACTACATGCAGTTCACCTCATACAAGTTACTGAAGTTGTGGGAGCTCTTCCCCAGAGTGACACTTTGCCTGGTCTATTCCCTGGCAAGACCTTTCAAAACAGAACTCTTAGATCAACTTTGCCACACATTCCTGCCTTATCAGCTTGTAAAATTCTCATTATTACACATTGCAGCATGCTGTTAGTGTCTACTTACTAGTTTGGTAGGAAAAAGTTATTAGTCATTACATAGGATTCTTGGTCAAAAGAGTTATTTTTCCCTTTGGGAAGTTTCATGACAACTCATACCTTATAGACCCTAACATATTCTTTCAAGAACCAAAATACCATTCCTTTCTACTACAGAAGGCTTCCAAGGTGACTTTCCAGTGGTAAAGAATCCACCTGCCAAAGCAGGATATGCAAGAGAAGGGAGTTTGCTCTCTGGGTCAGGAAGATCCCGGGGAGAAGGAAATGGCAGCCCACTCCAGTATTCTTGCCTGGGAAATTCCATGGAGGGGCCTTGGCAGGCTACAGTCCATGAGATCACCAAGAGTTGGACACGACTGGGCAAACATATAGTAATCTAATAAATCTCTAGCTCAAATGATCACTGCTTTTATATTATTAATGCAAAAGGACTGTATGTGGAAAGAAAGGTATGGCTCCAACTACCTGCGGAACCTGGCACAAGACTTCACTTTAGATCAAACCAGTCAACCCTAAAGGAAATCAATCCTGAATACTCATTGGAAGGACTGATGCTGAAGCTCCAGTATTTTGGCCACCTGATCCGAAGAGCTGACTCACTGGTAGACTCTGATGCTGAGACTCAAGGCAAAACAAGCGGGCAGTAGAGAATGAGATGGTTAGATAGTATCACTGACTCAACGGACATGAACTTAAGCAAATTTCGGGAGAGAGTGGAGGGCCTAAGTGCCTGGTAGGTTATGGTTCCTGAGGTTGGGAAGAGTCGGACACGACTTAGTGACTGAACGTGCTGAGATTCCCACTTTGTGCACCAGTAAGATACAGACATACTGTGTATTATAATAAATTCTGCTCTCAACATGTAAGGGGTATTGCTGACCAGCAGTCTCCATCAAACCATTTTTGCTCCTTTATCCCACTTAGCAGTTAAGAGATTTCATAGTACCTAGAGCCAATTGGAATTATATATTCCTTTAATTCATGTTGTCATTAATTTAAATCATCCTGAAAGCCTGGAAAATGAGGAAGGCAACAATCATTACCAAATGTATACAAAGAATCCATTTAGTTCTAACCCTAATAAACCAGGTTTAGTGATCAGCAGTTACAGCAATCTTACAAGGTTATTGATGCTACTGCACACAGACACAGACACACACACACAGACACGCAACCTTTGCTTAAGTGGCAGTGAAAACTACCTGAACATTGATTTTACTTTTACTCTGAAACTTACTGGCTTCAGACGTGGAAGGATAAATAGTGAAACTGTTCCAGCATCCCTTGGTCAACCACCAGGGGCTCAGGAAAGGAACAATCTTGTAAAACAACTTCCCAAGAAGTTCAATTACACACACACACCAACTTTTAAATCCTATTGGCTTGTCTGTATCCCCCTTTCCATTGCTTCCTAGCTGCAAATTACTCATTCTAGTCATTATAGATACACAGTAAATGGATCAGGCAATGTGATTTAACCATCTGAAAACCAATTATGGCTATCTGCTACACAACATACAATGCGAAACACAGAGTATAAAACAAACTACAGCTCCACTGGCAACTCTGACACTGGGCCACAGACTGTTTAAAAAAAATAGTAACACTCAAAAGACAAGGGTAAACAAAAACATTTATGAACAACACAGGTGACGGTGAAGAATCAACACCTCCACAAGTGGCAATTCAACCAATGAGAGTGGGCCTTCTGCTTGGCCTTCACACTCCTCCCAGAGCTTGTATCTTCACTGGTTCTGGTCCTTCCGCTAATCAGTCGTACTTTGGTACCTGAGCATTCACAAGCCTCCTGGATGGAGTCTCAAAAATTGATACCGTCTTAGAATTCCTCATGGCCAACAGACAAAACAGATGGATGGCTCTGGGTGTAAGCGAGCAGAAAATTGAGACAACCGATGGCAGACACTCTGGTTTTATTAATATATTTGGAGAAATTTTAGTTGAGAACTCTCATATAAAACAAAGCCTTGGAAACAATATATACACCTCAACTGAACAGGATTCCATGCTTATTTTACCTCAGAAAATTTAAAAAGTAGTACAAATTTTCTTTTGCAAAAAAATTTTATTTTTTGTGAACGAAATTATTTGCAAATTCTTCAAAGTACTGGTGGCTACACAGAGAAGCTACGGACAGTGCCAGTGTAACTCAGAAATTAACTGAGGACAGGGAGAGCCTAATTTGCCGTCTTCACAAGAGAAACTGCAGCAGTGTAGCTTTAACTACAAGCCCCTCCCCCTCTCTGCAAGCACTGGAGAGTCCTCACACACAGCTAAGTTCAAGGCTTAGTTTATACAACTGACTTCACTCTGCAAACTCCACAATATCAATGGCAATAACTACATACTTTAAATACTGTAATAAAAATAAACAAAGTCATTAGTTAATTCTGTAATGCAGTAAGAATTTATAACTTTAAAAAACAAATTATGAAGAAAAGCATACTTAATAAATTAAGGAACATCTGAACTGCTAATAGTTTGGGAAAGAATCTGAACTTTTATAATATGTATACAAAAGCAGTGGAAATGAAGAAAACAAATCTACACATTGCTGTCGCACAGAGAAGATTGGGTGTACTTTATTAACAATTCCATCCTCTTTCCTGCAGCCTGGAGCAGGAACAATTTCATTATTGGACGGGAGTCTCCAACAGCAAAGGGATACTGCAATACGTTACTAAGCAACTCACTGTGATTTCACACCATATGAGGCAGGAAGAAATTTTTTAAAAATTAAAAAAGGCACGCATAAGCTGATTTCATATATTCTAAAGTCCAGGCTACTCTCTTAGATACAATGTTTAGAACACTTGTATAGCAAAACAATTTTTAAATAAACATTTCCAAAAACTTGAATACACAACTTAAGAACAATGGATCTGCACCCCCCCAAAAAAAGTTACATTAAAAAAAGTGTTAAGAATCATAAAATAATTAGAGCTAACCTAATTTAGAGATTAAAAAAAGGATTCATATGCAACCTAAATTCTTTAGGTAGATAAAGTGAATGCTTTATTAAGAGTAGAAGGTACCATGTTTACTAAAAGTCAGTTCTCACTACAGTTCATGCCTATTTAAAATTCTATCTTTAAAGATATTTAAACCTAGTTTATTGTTCCTTAGCACAATTAAGACTCATGAAGAGCTCAAACTATAAAGCATGCACACACAAAATAATCTAGCATTTAGTCATATCATTAACTTATGTTTTCACTTTTAAAAGACTGGTCAAACTGTCTCAAAAATACTGGAAGGTTTCTCTACTTTGATGACATATCTATGCATCTCAGGCAGCTTTTTTATATCCATCTCCTTTTCTTGAATAAATGTTGTAATGCCAGTTGACTTAAACATATGTAAAGATAACTGAGGCAGATTCTAGTGTATAAAAGTCATTTATAAGATACCACATGCAAAAACAAAAAAACTTTTAAGTTGAAATGTGTTTTCCCAAAAATAAATGTGCAGGTACCCTCCACTGAGGGTGATCTGACCACCTTAGCCTTTCGTAAAAGAACAGAGCTAAGTTCTTTCTAATGGCCCACTGTGAAAATAATTTAAGATACTGTAAATTTTAGAAGCATTTTTCTAGTCTTTATTAAGTATAATTTGTGGTGATAATACTTATTCTAAAATAGAGGTGCAGGATTGAGAATTTGAATCTTTTTCTGGGTGCTTAATCTTTCTTAAAGGTAATACTGCTGCCATAATTTCTTGTGTCAGCATAAATTAGGTATCTGTAAAAATAGCCATTAAATACTAATTCTCAAGTATATTTAAAGTACATATAAATCCTATGTTAAAAGTATAAGCTAGAAGAAATATATAGCATAGTCCTAGGATTTCTAGATTGTTAACATCAAAAAGTAAACCACCCTCTTTAAGACTTAACAGAACTTTAAAAAAAATTGCTTCAACATATGAATTTAAGACTTTACTTTATTCAGCAAAATCATTTATTTACACAGTGGGGAATGCTGGTTTGATTCTGTCAATGAAATAAAAACAAGGTGAACAGAGACAATACTGAATTGTATATGTATTTTGTACCAGAGCTGACCAACTGTTTCCTTACCTGTGTCAGGAACACCAAGAGCAACGGTATCATGAGACACTGGTTAACAATACACCACAAAGGTCCAGTGACACCCTGGGGCTTCCAATGCAATCACCAACTTTTTCTTTTTTTATAAATATATAAAAAAACAAAAAGTCAGCAAAACCAGCATTATGACATAGTAAACAGAGTATAACTCTAAAGTCAGTGGGTCAGTAAAAACCTTATCAGACCATCCAGTTTCCCAGTGATCTGTTCTTCCTCAGACCACTAACACAACAGTCCAACAGGTGAAAAATAGATCGCTTTTTAGAAGGTACCAATGATCTGATAAGGATCTGACTTAAGGGACATTAAGAGGGGGTTGGGGGGGTGGGCGGGGAAAAAAGGAACTGTAGAGCATAGCCCCTATTAAAACAAGCTAACTTTCCAGATTTTCCAAATTAAAAAAAACAAAACAAAACAAAAAAAAACCACTTCAACATGAAGCTACCATACAAAGTTTTTCCATATTTCTTTGTAAAAAGTTCAGAGTTTGCAGTCTAATCCTGGGTTTTTAACGAGAAGGACAGTTTCGGCCTGGACTTCCCCTTGCCCAGGATAATTTTTTGTTCTTCTTTTTGTTGACGCTGTCGCTCTTGTTCTAGTTTCATCCTTTCCTCATGAATCTTTCTTTGTTCTTCAACAATTCTCAACTGTTCTTCAGCCTTTAAGTTAAAAGTAAAAAATTAGAATCTTATATTTGTAATATTTCTGAAAATTAATCAAAAGGGGTGTACAAAAGTATATGTTTAAAAAAATCTTGCCTAAGATGATATAGAAGGTATCAGGGAAAAATATTGACAAAGTAGAAAAGAACTCCTTATAAATTATTCCCACATTTTCCGATAATTGTTTTTTATGCAAAGTACATGAACAAATTGTTAGGAAAGCACGTGAACATTTTGAAGATGAAAAGAAGTTTCTATAATCATGCCTTGAGCTCAGTATACATTTTGTCCTATTACCTATTTTTATTTACCATTTTAGTAACCGGACTAACAAACTGTCAATTACAAATCGAGGCATGAATTCTAAAGAGTATGCTATCTACCAATTTGTTTTAATTAAATTTGTAATTAGAAAGGCATAAAAAAATCCTCAATGGTGCTACATTATACTGTCAAATTGACAACCAAAAAATAATCAATTTTCTGGAGAGAAAAATAACAAAACCTTTCTGACTTGACTGACTATAAAATGTGAATTTCAATCAGTTCAGTTCAGTCGCTCAGCTGTGTCTGACTTTGCGACTCCATGGACTGCAGCATGCAAGGCTTCCCTGTCCTTCACCAACTCCTGGAGCTTGCTCAAACTCATGTCCATCGAGTCAGTGATGCCATTCAACCATCTCATCCTCTGTTGTCCCCTTCTCCTGCCTTCAATCTTTACTAGCTTCAGGGTCTTTTCCAATGAGTCAGTTCTTTGAATCAGGTGGCCCAAGTATCGGGAGTTTCAGCTTCAGCATCAGTCCTTCCAATGAATATTCAGGACTGATTTCCTTTAGGAAGGACTGGTTTGACCTCCTTGCCATCCAATTTCAAGAAAATTAACCAGAAGGTTTATCTTTAACCTGAAGGTATATCTCCTGGGTCAGGATGATCCCCTAGAGAAGGGATAGGCTACCCACGCCAGTATTCTTGGGCTTCCTTGGCTATTTTCAATAGACACCAATAAAATTAATTCCTGCAATGCCTTCAACTCCTTCAGTCTCTCAAGCAACCAACTTCCTGTGTTCTCTACAGAAGATTTCCTCTCTGCATCAGGAAAATTCAGGCCATTCTCACCAGCTCCTTCCTCCTCAAGCTGCTCTTCTCTCCAGAGATACCATATCCACTTCCTTAAACTCTCAACTAGGTGCAATTCCACTCCACTCTCCCCCAGGGGACATCAGGTAGTGTATGGTGCTGACTTGAGTCATCACGACTGGGAGATCGCTGCTGGCATCTCGTGGGTAGGAAACAGACTGCCAAACACCCTACAAGGCACAGGACAGCCCTCACAACAAACAACTGTCTAACTCCAAAGTTTAAGAGTGCCAAGGTTTAGAAAACCTGCTCTAACCCTTGACTTCTGAATCTCAGTTATCACTGAGTTGTCCTTTTTTCCCTATTTGACCTTGATCGCAAAATACTCACTGCGTCATCTGAATGCCTTTATATTTCCAAAGTCAAAAATTCATTGCCTTCATCTCCATTATTCTCCTGAAATTGCTTTCTAGATGGCCAGGGCATGGCACATGCAGCTGAATCAAGGTGCAGTAAAGACTCTTAGGGTGCATGCCTGTGCTTCCGGAAACTTTCACCAATACAAACATCCCTAAGGTTCTAACTCAGCCTTGAGGAAAGCATATTACAAAGAACCCTGGGGATTGAAGGATTTTATATCACAACCTCAACCACCCACTTGAGAAATTTATGAAAAGCACTTTGACACTATCTACCCCAAACTACATTTTCATAGCACTTTTATATCCAGCAATTTCATTTTCTACTAGTTTTATTCTATAAATATACTTGCATACATGCAAAATTGAACAAATTTATTGCAACATGGTTTGTAAAAGACTGGAAAAAGCCTATAAAAGAAAATACTGTGTAGCTGTTGAATCCAGAATCATGTGATATTACCTAACCAAAGAAATTAAACAAGATTTAAAAAGCAACTTCCTTCACAGACAGAAAAAAGTATTCCAACTGTACTGAAATTAATTTCGGATTTGAGTGAAGAAAAAGAAAAGGTTCATTTTCATTAAGTCTACAGATGCAGGCGAGGGCAGAGTCTACGCAGCGGGGAGCATGACTAAGCTGGGGCGGCGCTCAGCACCGAGGCACGGTGCCCAGGGCCAGGGAAGCACGGCGCCCTCACCAGCACCAGACAGGGCACGATTCTCACAGCCGTGAAGCACATCTTTCCTGTCCTCATGCACACACACTCCTAGTTTGTCATTACAGCTTTAAACCAAGCATATTTTTTGGCAAAAAAAGAAAAAAGAATTTTCAATAAACTTATCATGGTAATCATTTCATAAGCCATATGTTTAGGCTATACACTAACCTATACAGTGCTGTATGTCAATTATATCACAACAGAACTGCAAGAAGAATAAAGAGTAACAAAACAGACATTTTCAAATAAAATGGTGCAGAAATAAGTGTCTTTGTGTAAAGAACATGTATCCCAAAATGTGGCCTGAAATAAGGTTTTTAACAATTGTAATATATTAAGGAAGGCTCCCTACTTGTAAAGCACTCAAGGCTTTTGTAAAACACAGAAGAATTTGACATGCGTAAAAGCTGGTTTTTAAGATTCAGTACTTCAATAATCCTGGGGAAATCTTAATTTTTCTTGACCCTTATAATGACTCCAATAGCAATGACAGTAACAATGAAATGATCACAGAGTAATGATATCACAGGGTAATCACAAGATGAAACAAGATAATTATGAGAGCACACTGTAAATGCTAGAAATTATCCTTTAAGTCAAATAAAAAATATCTGAGGCCTAAGTACAGTGACAAAAGAAGAAAAACCATTATTTTAGCTCTAAAATAAGAAAACTATGTTGAACTGATAAAATTACAAAGTCCTTTTCAACTGCAAGTTAATGAGTATGTTGGTAAATTGATAAACCTTGACAATAAAGTACATTTCATATTAAAAAAGGCTAGTTGAGAAAAACCAGTGTTCGCTCATGTTAACGAAGTGGCGTCCAAGAGATGAAGCCTGACTGTCCCCTGTGGGTGGCGCACTCCACGGCCGCCTGGCCAGGGCTTCCTCGGAGCCGTGCACCCCTCTCAGGTAACTGGCCTGTGGCTCTGTTTCTCACGACCCCGTCTACAGGCGCAGTGCACACGACTCCTCTCCCCTCTTCATTTTCATTGTGCACAGAAGAAACCACCATTCCCAAGGAGGGGGAGGGCACGCACGGGCGTGTTCACACCATGGGACAGCACCAAGCCCTCTCCCACCACGGCGCCCGGAGAGAAAGGCCCACCCGACGAAGCCAGTCGTCACAGCGGGCCAGCCTTCCCGGCCACTGCACCCAGGCCCCTCTTGGTCTCAGAAAGGTTTTCAACCCTCACCCCACTCAAAAGAACGGCTGCTGAGATGAAATACACAAAAGCAGAATATACTGCCATAATGGAAGGGTCTACCTAGCCCCTCTCCCAGGATCTTTTGTCTCCCTGTCCCTCTTTAACCAGAAGTTCTATTACCTTTTTAAAAATTAACTCCTTTCTAAGCATTCTCCTTACACTGTCTACAATTTTGGATCAAGGTTCTTAGCTACAATTTCTTTAGCAAACAGTGACACTGAAAACCATCACTCTCTACTTGGAATACATATGAATTTTTACAAAATATGTATCAGGAGTGATAACAGGAATAATAGGAGAAAATAAAAAAATATTACAATTAGGAATCATGCCCCTAACTTGGAAATGTGAATTTCTGAATTTTAACCTTCCAAAGCATATGTTTCACTTTGCCATTTTTCAATTTTAACACACCCTTCCCTCTATTAACAAGTATAACATAGGTTCCATTTTAGATTAAAAAATGAGTAAAAAAATATTAAAAAGAAAATCTGATGTAATTAGTTTTGACCTTCAGCAAACTATTTTATGTTATTCATGTACAAGCCCCCCCCCCAAAAAAAAGGTGGGGGGGCGGAGCTTGAAAAAAGTAATACCCTCTTTACCCCCAGGGGTCCATGTTAATTTAGTTATTCTGACAGACACCTTCTGAGGATATATACCATCACTGTATCATTAGCTACTCATCTAAAGAGGAACAATAACCACCCTCCCCCTCTAGTCCCCTTTCTGCTCAGTTTAACTCCCCTTTGCTACCTTTGTGACAAACATACTTTCCACACTTCAATGTTAGATAACATCTCCTCTCTCACTTTACCTAAAGCACAAACAATCGCTTCAAGTACTGCCTGGTAATTGAGCACGGTATGCAACCCTGGGTACAGAAATCACTGCCTTCCAGATCTTCAGAGAGGCTGCTCGTCGTTACTGCCAAAAGAGATAGCTGACACTTTCAGGATTCCACCATTCGTGTCTTAAAATTTCACAAAAAAGAAACTACTCTTCTAGATGCACTTCTTTTAATTTTGTGCCCTAAATTCTCTGCTCTTTTACTCAGTTCTTCTTGTCTTGTTCAATACTCATTCCTTTTGTGAAAGTTTTCCTTCAATGCCTGGTGACCCCTGGTTCTTAGCATGATCACACTCGGCCTTCCAGGTTCCTACAGCAGACTTCCTTCTCTTCCTTTTTCCTCTTCTTCCTCCCTCTGCACACCCTCATCACTCACTAAGTTCAGCTATTCTCTCTCTTTACTATTTCTATTTCCACCTTATCAAGTGCCCACCTTTTCACTGACCTCAGTGGCTTTCTTGTTTCTATAGCCTCTGTCCTTCACACCACAGTGCACAATGTCAATACATTTAATGTTCACAGTTTTTTAAAAAACTGTTGCCGAAAATACAACATAATTAAATCAGTTTTCTACCTTATCATCTGGGAACAAGCCTCTCAATGCCTGAAAACCCTAACTTGCCCACCATCCCACCTCAAATGAAGATATTTAAATTGACCTTTAAACTTGATGCCATACCGTGTTTTCCCATCTCTTAAAATGTATAAACATGTCGTTACTAGTCAACTTACATACACTCAGCTCTATTACAAACGTTCCGTTCTCTTTACAACTGTTAGTTTCCGGTAGGCACTATAACATATTACCACAAACTGGATAGCTTAAAATGACAGAAGTGAATCCGGCAGGCAGTCATCACTGCAGCAGAACCAAGGTGCTGACATTCCAGGGCCACATTCCTTCCACCAGGATCTTTCCATCTCTGTTCTGACTTCATACTACCTTTTCATCTGTTATGGAGTCTGAAAGCCTTTTGCCACGGTGTCTTCTCTATCAGTCCATGTTGGCAGTGCTTCTGCTGATCTCCTAGGTACATCTGGCCATGAGCCAACAGGCTCTTCCACAGGTCCTTCTTAGATAATCTCACCTACTCCTGGCTTCCGGTAAAATGGCTGAGGTAGTCTGTGAGTTACATGCGTAACCTTTTCAGCACTAGGAAGATGTCCAGTCATACCCTTGGCCTTCTTTCTAGAACAAACATCAAGTTCTCATCTATTTTACTTCCTGGTTCTTTGCTCAATTTCTCTTTCATTTTACATAAATTATGAGCAGAAACAAGACTGCACTTTACTTACAAGTATCTTCAATCATACATGAAGATCATCATTACATAAGTTCTGCTTCTCACACAACTGTAGGATACAACCCAGCTGGGTTTTCTCCCACTATATAATAAGGAAGTCCTTGCCTCTAGTTTCCATTAACATGCTATTTATTTTCTTCCCACCCCTAACCAGAAGTGCCCAGAGGCACTTTATAAAGTCCATATTCCTACCTAGAGTCTCTCAAAAGCAGTCCAGGCATTTTCTATCATGTGCCTCAAAATTCTTCCAGCCTCTATCCATGGTCCAATTCCAAAAATATGCCCACATTTTAAGGTTAACAAGTTAGCACAAACTAGGCGGCTGAAAACACAAAGTTCACCTGAGGGTTGGAAATCCAAAATCCGCATCGCTAGGCCACACCAAGGTGTCGGCAGCTGTGCTCCCTCGGGAAGGTCTAGGGGAGTCCACTGCAAGCTTCTTCCTGCTCCTGGGGGCTTCGAGGAGAGGAGGACTTCTTGCATTCTGACCACATCACTCTTGTCTTTAAGGCTAGTATCCTTCCATCTCCTGTGTGTTCTGTGGTAAAACCTCTTCTAGCTCCCTCTTGAAAGGATACATGTGAAGGCATTCAGTTCAGCTCAGTCGCTCAGCTGTGTCTGACTCTTTGCAACCCCATGGACTGCAGCACACCAGGCCTCCCTGTCCATCACCAACTCCCAGAGTTTCCTCAAACTCAAGTCCATGGATTCAGTGATGAGTTGGTGAATGCCTCAAGGCATTCAGGGCATAGTAATAATTCAGGATAGACTTTCCACTTCAAGACCCTGAACTTATATCTGTAAAACTCTTCATCTGTCATATAAGATAACATTCCCAAGTTCTGGGGATTAGAACATGGATATCTTTTTTTAGGGGGTTGGAGGTATTTTTCAATCTACAATACAAACATTAAAAAGTGCTTTTGGTTCAAGATGGCAGAGTAAAAGGAAGTGCACTCATCTTCGAGAGCAACAAAACTTTAGCTGTACAACAACCATCAACAGGACACTGGAGCCCACCAACAAAAGACACCCCACATCTAAAGACAAAGACGCCGCAGTGAGATGGCAGGAGGGGTGCAATCACCATAAAATCAAACCCCTTGCCAGGTGGATGATCCAGACTGGAGAGCAATAATACCAAAGACGATCTCCCACTGTTGTGAAGGTTCTGAACAGGGTTCCCAGCCTGGGATCCAACAAAGGGACTGGGAATCCCCAGGGAATCTGGCCTTGAGCGTCAACAGGATTTGGTCATAGGCCTCCCAGGAGACTGTGGGAAACAGAGACTCCAGTCTTGGAGAGCACAAACAAAACTCTGCACACACCAACACCTAGAGAAGAGGTACAGTGACCCTACACGAGACTGAACCAAAGCTACCTGCTACTGGAGGCCCTGTTGGAGGGTCTCCTGTGGAGGCGTGGGTCACCAGGGGCTCACCACAGGGACAGGGGCACTGGAAGGACCCCAGTAGTGTAAACCTTCTGGGAGTCTGCCATTAACCCTACCATAGAGCCCTGGAGACCTCAGGGTTGGGTGAGCTCAGGCCAAACAACTACCAGGGACAGAGTGTGACACCCCACCCCCCCAGCAGCAGATAATCAGATTAAAGCTTTACTGAGCAAGGCCCTGCCCACCAGAGCAAGACCCAGTTTTCCCACTACCCATTCTTCCCATCAGGAAGCTTACACAAGCCCCTTAGCTTCCTCCATCAGAAGGCAGACAGAAGCAGCAAGAAGCACAGTTTCACGACGGCTAAAACAAAAACTGTATTACAGAAAGTTAATCAGGATGACAAAGCAGAAAGTTATGTCCCAGATGAAGGGAAAAGATAAAATCCCAGAAAAACAACTAATGAAGTGGAGACAGGCAACCTTCCCGAAAAAGAATTCAGAATGATGACAGTGAAGATGATCTAGGATCTCAGAAAAAGAATGGAGCCAAAGATTGAGAAGATGCAAGAAACGTTTACCAAAGACCTACAAGAACTAAAGAACAAATAGAGACGAATAATACACTAGAAAGAATTAACAGCAGAATAACTGAGGCAGAACGGATAAATGGAGGACAGAATGGTGGAAATCACTGTTGCAGAACAGAATATAGAAAAAAGAATGAAAGAAATGAAGATGGCCTAAGAGACCTTTGGGACAACCTGAGGACAATTAAATGCACCAACATTTGCATTACAAGGGTCCCAAGAAGGAGATGGGAGAGAGAAAGGGCTTAAGAAAATATGTGAAGAGACAATAGCTAAAAATTTCCTGAACATGGGAAAGGAAAGTCAACCAAGTCCAGGAAGCACAGAGTCCCAGGAAAGATAAACTCAAGGAGGTGTCTCACACTGAGACACACAGTAATCAAACTGACAAAAATTAAAAGACAGAGATAAAATATTAAAAGCAACAAGGGAAAAATGACAACATAGAAGGGAACTCCCATCAGGCTATCAGCTGATTTCTCAACAGAAACTCTACAAGACAGAAGGGAATAGCATGATGTATTTAAAGTGATGAAAGGGAAGAACCTACAACTAAGAGTACACAACCCTGCATGACTCTTGTTCAGATTTGATAGAGAAATAGAAAGCTTTCCAGACAAGCAAAAGTTGAGAGAATTCATCACCAAACCAGTTTTACAATGAATGCTAAAGGAACTTCTCTGGGAAAGAAACACAAAGGAAAAGACACACAGAAAATAAACCTCAAACAATTAAGAAATTGTTAACAGGATCACATATATCAATAGCTATGTTAAACGTAAACAGATTAAATGCACCAACCAAAAGACACTAACTGATTGAGGGGATGAAGACATGTGCATGCACACACTTCCACTTACCACATCACTCTGCCTGACACCCCAAATTGTATGTGATTATTTTATATTTATTAAGCATGTTTCCACTGTGGCTTGTAATTGTAATTATCTTTATTTGGGGGGGGGGGGTCTGGCTACTGATAAAAACATTTTTAACTATTACTCAATACCACTGTATCATGATTGGTCAACAGAAAAATAACAGAACTCCGTATCATCAAAACTAGGATCTAATAGAAAAAGCTGTAAACATTTTTTAAAATCCACATGTATATCAGAATTATCTTGAAATTTTTTTGAAAAATACAAATGCTCAGGTATTGCCTTTTCTCCAGAGCTCCAGATATGTTTCTAATGAGCAGTCACGTTTAAACAACTGGACTATATGATGATCTTTTACTTTTATCTAGTTTGTTTCTATTTTTCTATTTCATATTCAGCACTCCCATTTCATTTAGTTTGTTCTCAAATTTCTCCATCTCTCTTCTTTTTTCTGTGTTCTTTTTCAAGCAAGCCTTTATCAAGTATAGTTAAAAAGTTTTTGTATACATACATAGTACGCATAATATGTATTTTAGAAAACTTTTGACTTTTTGCCTAAAAAATTATGACACTGTGATTCCACTTGTCTTAGTATGAATGGAATGCTAGATTTCTAATTAAAAAATAGATATGCAACAAGCAACAAAGGTTTATTACTGTATAGCATAGAGAAAGATAGTCAATATCTTATAATAACCTGTGATGGAAATAATTTCAAAACTAATACATGTGTACATGTGTAACTGAAGCACCTTGCTGGGCACCTGAAACACTGAGAGCCAACTATATTCAATACATACACACACATGCTTTAAAAAAGCGCTTCCCTGCACCTTTCTAAAAACTCTGTTTTAGAGTCTCTCCTAACTGCAAATTAAGATTCGGTTTACTTTAAGAATATGGATACATTTCATATATAGTAAACAATGGTACTATTTTTTAAATCTCTCAAACTGGTGAGATACCAACTGTCTTAAATCTCCCTTTCCGATAAGGGGAAAAGGAGAAAACTATTTCAACATTAAAGACAGGAAATATACGATAGATCTACAATTTTAGGGAACCGATTGAGTGTCATTTTTCCTACTGACATAACCTCCTAGAACATTTTATTCCATGCCAACACCTATCACCTTCATTTAGTTTTTTTCCCTTTCTGAATACGTAAGATTCATATACATTCCAGAACAGTATCTGGGCTCTTCCCAGACACGTAACTAAAAAACAGTGCAAAGAAGACTTTCACACAGTTTTTAAGTATTATTTTAACATTGAAGAAAATTAAAATTCGCCATCTCATTGTGCTAACAGCCTTGCAAATATTTGATGATAGTTGTGCACTGCCAATACTAACCCAAGAACTGAACCCAATCTGCCAAAAAGCCAAGCCAAGTCAATTCACATTCTGGTTAATTTTCATTTGATTTTATAAATCAAGTGTGTATGTTGGTTAATATTTTGTCTCCTTATGAACAGATAAAATCAAGTATCTTGATAATGTGGAATCGAAATAAGCAAAAATTACTCTTAGTCTAGACCACTTAACATGATTATCACATATGAGAGCCCAGCGCTTAGCTAATGTGTTCCTTATTACAGACATTACTGGGATCTATCTCTGTAGTTTTGTCACGAGGACCTACTAAAAAGTAAAGTGTGGCTTAAGTTTACTTTCTTTACTAGTTACTCTTACATGATCACAATGGTGACATGTATTTCTTGGACAAAATGTAGACACTGGAGAAAAGTACAAAATCACTTACAAGCCTACCAATTAGATCTATTCTCAGCACTTTGGCATATTTTTCTATTAAATGTGCAAATGTACATTTCAAATTAGGAAAATCAAAGTACGTATGTAAGTTTTGTATTTAGCTACTTTCCCTGTATTACATAGGCTTGATCCCTGGGTTGGCAAGATCCCTGGGGAAGGAAATGACAACCCATTCCAGTATTCTTGCCTGGAGAAGCCCATGGACACAGGAGCCTGGTGGGATACAGTCCATGAGGTTGCAAAGAGTTGGAAAGGACCGAGCGACTGATCTGAACTGAACTGAAATGGTCATGCCCATTGCCACTCCCAGGACAGCGCTCTGCACACAGGGTCCCTGTGACCACATCCCTGCCAGCAGCACTGGGCACTGACAGGAGGAGAAGACCTTCAAATGGGGCACGTCGTGTCAGAGAAAGAGCAGAGAGAGGGCCATTTCTTTGCTTCCCTACTAAGAAGGGTTTTATGGAACCCATTACACCTACTCTCCCATCACTTATCACACAGCTTGCTACTCACAAAGTGCTTTTACTACCACGACTACTACTGCTCTTCCCATTATTCCAAGAGATCCCCCAAAGAGATTTCTCCAATTCTACTCCCCCACAGGCCTCTGCTCTACACTTCGTTTCCTCACACTCTTGTCCTCACTCTAACTGTCCATCAGGGTCCAGATGCGGGGTCTCTCTTCCAGGAAGGGTCTCAGGGCAATTATGTCAGTTGTCTCACATAATTCATACTCCTTACCAGGCAGTTCCATATTATTAGTTGACTTTTCTTGGAACTGTCCTTGTCTCCACAATTAATACATTCAAGTTTTTAAGAGACTTGACTCTTTTTTTATCTCCATATCGCTCTTTATACATTATATCTATCATTTTAAGAGGATTTTCAATATATTCCATGTAGAATTCCCTAGTAACGCCTGACTTGTTGTGACCCCATGGACTGTAGCCGGCCAGCCTCCTCTATCCCTGGGATTTCCCAAGCAAGACTACTGAGTGGGTTCCCATTTCCTTCTCCAGGGAGTCTTCCTGACCCAGGGGTTGAACCTGTGTCTCCTACATTAGTAGGCAAGTTCCTTACAACTGAGCCACCAAGTAAGCCTATTTCTTAGTAAATATGTATGAAGATTAAAGAACTGTACTCAAAATTCCAAGGAAGAGGAGAGAAAACAAAAGTTAAAGAAACTCAATGTTTTATAAAATATGTTTTGTCTCTTCCTACACAAAGGATACTCTACTTTCCCTGCAAGAAAATGTTCACCAAGAGAATAAGTAAAATTTAATCTTTTCCAACATGAACAGTAACTTATACTTGCAACTTTACTGAACCCAAGAAGCAAATGAACTAATTATGTCCAAATTCTTACCAACTTTCCGGAAATTCAAGCTTCTTGCCCTGTACGATACCTTTCTTTTCACCCAAGTGTCACTGGCCATGTGCAGTTAACAGCAGTGTCACTGCACAAGCTATTAATGCTGCCCTGGAGCAGCACTGGTCTAAGTATGGTCCAGGCACCCAGGACCGAGCAGGCTGTCACTGACCCACAAGAGAGAAGCCAGTAAGCATTTCAGCAACTTCTACAGCACTCTGACCTCATTTTTCTAATAATGCATCTTAACTGTCGTTTTGTAAAAATAGGGGTCTGAGGCAAACCAGGCTTAGAAGACAAAAATAAAATCTGGCCAGTTTTACTACCACTTGAGAAGCTGCTCCAGAGTATGTTTGCTCATCCTTTCCCAGTAATGACAAACAGAAGACTCTGAATTTATGGTTCATGTGGGTAAACACTCCCATAGGAACACTGGACCCTGAGCTGTCCCTAGGCACCCAGATAGCCCGGGTCAGGAGGGATCAGGACTTCTGCAGCATATGCCTACTTCAAGAGTGAGCATCCAGCGTTTCAGGCCATCCACAACCCAAACCCCTTTACTATCCAATCTCTTACACCATGTTCTAAAAGGAATGCCACCTCATCTGCTGGGTAATTTTGCTTCAGTGTTTCAACCTAAACTACACTGCTCCTGTCTTCTGCAAAAATTCATGCCTTACAAACCAGACTGCATGTACCATTCAAAGCTCAACTTGCAAAACTAAATTAAGAGGCACACTTCCAACTTACACTCTCTATTTGTACTGAGATTTCCTTATGTGGAATTATTAAAAAAAAAAAATTATCACATACTTGTTCATCAGCATACAGTGATACATCTTACTATAACTTCTCATCCACTTCACATTCATGGTGTCTTTTCTACCTAAGCAGATTTTAATTTCTTTTCCTTGGTAAAGCAGAAGTGAGTCTTCCCCTTTCCCTGTGGCTTTCACTTTAACCAGGACAGTGACATTAAGCAAGAATCCTTACGTCAAGCTCAGTAAGTTGTTCAGAGTATTTCGAGTTTGGCTCTTATGTGAGGTATATTATCTTGTAAAAGATCATGCTCTAAGACCAACTGCTGGTGGTTTCACTGTCACATTCTTACGCATTATAAACAAGTAGTTGCGGTCTTCCCTCACCCCCACCTGGCCATGAGGATCCACCTCTAAGTGCTTGTCCCACTCTTCAACCCCATGAACTGCAGCATGCCAGGCTTCCTTGTCCTTCACTATCTCTCGGAGTTTGCCCAAACTCAAATTGCTTAGACACTCCCAGATCTTTTTCTGTGCCTTTATAAACACAGTCACAGAATTTGTTTTTTTCTAAACCACTTAAATGGAACCTACATCTTGCTTCCCCCACAGTCTACAGCATAACTTAGTAGCAAATGTTTTCCTATGGCTATATTATTCACAACCATTTGTAACTAGGCAAATCCTGTCTACAATCAAAAGTCCCTCTTGGGCCATGTTTTCATTCCTGGGCAGGAACCACCACTAATGCTCATTCATCGTTATGTACATGTCCTTCCATCCTTGATTTATATTCTTACTTTGAAGTAGAGTTCCTATGTGCCATCTGTATAAGAAAGTTTTCCCTTATAATGTCTGACTATCCTTTTTTGTTTTTGATTTATTTATATCTATACTCCTTTAATTCTAGCCTTCTCATACTGAGTATGCTTCAAAATATGTTCACACTTTTAAGTGGGAAAATCCTACTACAACAAAACCTTTATCTACTTTTAAACGCTAGTATATGCTACAAACACAAAAAACTGGAGCACTAAAACACAGAATGGGAAAGAAAAACAGAAGTGATGTGTATCAGCTTTTCTATTAAAAGAATTTACTTTGGTATTCTTATGTTGACTTTAATGAAATGTAAAAATTGTATCTCCTTTCATATGCCTATTTCATAATGCAATTATTTAAGTCTCTATTCCTTGTTAGATTATAAACTTGAAAAACACAGAACATTTACTAACCTGGTACACTTTATCAAATACTGTCTACTTATTCTGTCTAGTAATTGATAACAGCAACTTATGCCAAGTGAAATATTGCATATTAGTGCGTGTAAATACCTTCAGACTTTTGCTTTTGTGTTGTAGGTGGAGAAGAAATGGGAACGAGGTTAGGATAGAAAAAAATTAGGGACAGTTCAATTTCCCCTAGAAAATCTGCTCTAAACCACTGTGAATTCTGGAATTTTCTCCAGATTAACCAGAATTTCTGGCTTGCCCGAAAGAGATTCCTCTAAAGATAGCAGCTAAACTCTAGTGAACTATTCCTACTCCTGCCTCAAATTCCTTAAAACAGTCCTGAGAACTCTGTGGACTATTTGTCACGTATGGTTTATACATACCAGTTTGGCTTGTGCTTCTGCAATTTTTCGGTTATTCTCTTCTAATATTCGCTCTAGCTCTTCACGTTTTGCACGTTCTTCCTCCTAAAGGGGAGGACATGTTAAGATGTTAGAAAGATAAAATGTTTGTTTTTTTAATTGGTAAATACTTACTAATCTTCCTCTGAACTTTTTTGATCTGACTTAACAGGGCAGCTGTATAGCCACCTTCTGTCTGGCAAACGGTAAACTGTGCAGCCACTAGCATTTGTCTCTAGCACTAAATTTAATCATCCCTCCCAGTCCAAACAGCAACCGACTACACCCTCCCTAATGACAGGTTCCTGGCCGTTACTACTAATACTTTAACATCACACAAATCAACAAGGACAACTACAAAACTGGATAGTATTTACCAAATTAAAAAATAATACATAAAAGATAAATAAAGTGAACATTTGTCTCACCAATCTGTATACCTACGCATTCTTTACCTATCCTCCTTTAATCAGCATTAAAAGTTGAGTAAACTGTCTGGTCCAGTGTCCTGCAGAGTGAGCTCCTCGGCTGCCACACGCGCCAGCTTCCTCTTTAAAGTGATTTGTACTGTGAGCGTGGCAAACCTGCATCAGCAGCTCAACCATTTATAAAGGAGCACATACAAGCAAGGCTGAGCTGAGGAGTGCAGATGTTTATGGTAAGAAGGAACAAAAAATGTAATTCATCATTCCTAAGGCAAACAATTAATAAGAAAAATACATTTACTGTTAGTGAAAAATACAAATGGTAATCCATACTTCATGGAACTAAGGGCTTCTTCCATGGGGAAAATGGACTTAACATTCAGAATTGTTGACAATTTCTAAAGGCAGCTTATCTTGTCATCTACAATCTGAACTGAAAATCAGGAATCCAGAGGGTGCATGGTCAGGAAATAAAATTCTGTAATTTATTTTTTCTTGGAGAATTTAATGAGATTTTATAATGCAAACTATATGAAGACTGCTTGATGGTTTGGGCAGTGTTGAGATCACAGCATACATATTCAAATGATTTTAATATTTGGGAAGACTGTCAAGAGGGTTGTGTCCGTGTAAAAAAAAAAATTTGTTAATATGAAACAAAAAGCAAACGAAGAGAAAAAAATCTTCCTATGATTAATAACTCGCTACAAGACAGCACCATTACTCCAAAAGTATCTTCGTCATGAAAAACACTAATCAAAATTTCATATACTCAATTGCAGAGGCTGTAACATCCACTAAATATAGACAGGTATATCTAGTTAAAGACAGCATGAGGGAAAATGCATTTGAAAAACTAAGCTTACTGGAAAACAGAGATTTAATGTAAAATCAACTTGTCCACAATAATGCCAAGATTAAAAATGACAATGAATCACATTATTTTGAGTAAAACATTGAAGTTCAACAAAATAGAACTACAGGTTCTATTTTCTATCAATGAAATTCAGTTATTATGCAACTATGTTGAGGGACACTCAGTTCTGTAAAGTAATTTGCCTCGAGTGTTTCAGTGACTTTCAGGAAGTTTTAGGATCCTGGAGTAATCAGTGCAAACAAGCTATAAAGCTTCAGTAGCAAATTACTGTCTCACAGAAAGACATTTTCAACTTCTGCTCCAGCTGCTGATAAAACAAATCGTGTGTTTAGCTTGACTCCAGACAAGGACAACCTGTTCCTTCATAACTTTCTAGAGGAAAAAACGAGTTGTTAGTAGGTACTAAAAAAGTGGATGAATAATCTGGACATTTTTCCTAAAAAGATCCTTGAAACACATTAGGAAAATGGAGGGCCTTATGATCAGAATGCTAGAATTAGTCCATTGTGTTGAAGCAGGATTTGGGGTAGGGGGCAAGGAATAAAAGAAGGAAAAAAAGAAGAGCAAGAAAACCTATTTATCAAAAGCAGGTGCTGTCACTCAACGTTAGGCCCTGCTCTTTTTAATCTGACCGAAGGCAAAAAGCCTCTCACAGTCTAGGCAGTAAGAGTGATGAACAGAAAAGAACACATAACCACAGGCGGATTATTAACCTTCTCCTTTACCACTCTCTGTCTCCCCCCACCCTCCCAAAGAAGAAAATAAGTCCTGCAGCCATGGCAAAAGTTTCAAACACTTCTCAAATATGTAAGCCAGTTCCATTCAATCAAAAAGTATCCTTGGATAGTTTTATGGAAATAACTTTTAAGTATCAGTCAGCACATCTGAATAGGCTAAAAAATTAACTTTCACAGCAATGTTAAGTTTAGACGAGAAAGGAATGAGTCTGTATTCCATCTCTTTCTGAACTGAGCAGGAGGCACACCCGACACTGAAAGTTTTGCCATGGACTGTCTCTACTTTCCAAACGACCGAGCGTTACCTCTCTGGCTTTTTGTGCTGCAAGCTCAGCTTGTCTCTGTCGCTCGAGTTCTTCGAGCAACTGCTTTTCCATGATGCGCTTGGCTTCCTCCACCCTTCGGAGAACTTCTCGCTCAATCTCATCCTTCCGTTTCTCCAATTCTTCCTCGACCCGTTTGGCCACCAGCTCTTCCACTCTTCGTGCTGTTTCTTCCTCAATGAGTTTTTCTTCTATTTCCTGCTGCCGACTAGCAAACAAAGTGGGAAAGGTGATTTTGATAATATAGTAAACCAAGAGTTGAAAAAGAACTAGTTCTAAGTCTGTAAAACAGAGTCCGATTATATATTTCTATGATTTTACAACTCACTCTCATGTAACATACAAGGAAAAGATAGATATTAAGAGGTTAAATGATACCAAAATTCAAATAAATATAAGATCATGGTTTTTTCTTCTGTCACTTTCTAAAGTAAATACAAAAAGACTAGTATATACAAAGAGCTTAATGCCTTAGCTTTAGGAATCGCAGAGTAAATCTGAAACAGGAAATCTACTTTCATTATCAGCTTTATAATGAAAGGACAAACTATTATATAAATATACGATTTGCTCATCTGCCAATCCATTTAATCTAAGCGATGAGTTACAGAAAAGTTAGGAGAAACTTATGTAGCAAGCAATTCAGACCAGCTACAGACCTCCCCCCCCCCACCCTTACTTACAAGCAAGGTCAGAATAAATACAGATTCAGAGATTCAGAGTGTGAAAGCAGTAGTACTGCAGCTTTTAGAGAAAACACAAACTTACTTAGCTTCGAAACTTTTACCCTTTAATGAAACCTGTTCTTTCTTTTATTAATTGACTGTCAATTCAAAGCTCTACCAAATATGGGGAGTGCTAGTCACTCAGTTGTGTCCAACTCTTTGCGACCCCATGGACTGTAGCCCACCAGGCTCTTCTGTCCATGGAATTCTCCAGGCAAGAATACTGGAGTGGGTTGCCATTTCCTTCTCCAGATATGGGGAAGTGGATGAAATGCATTTTTATCATCACTTCTTCTAAAAAGTTGAATGAAGCATGATATTGCTTAATTATTCTAATCCCATTTAGATATTATATATGAACTTATTTACTCAAGGTGAAATTCAGTGCTGAAGATACTGACATTTATCAAGGCACCATGCTGGAAACCTCGCACATTTTATACCAGTGATCTCCAATATGACATCCACTAGTCACATGCATCCAATTTGAACTGAAGATTAGTAAAAAGAAAAAAATAAAGATACAGCATATATTAAAATTAATTTCACTGGTTTCTTTTTAATCTGGCTCACGTTACATTTCTATTGAACAGCATTATTTGAGACAATCTGTGCTGAAATGAATGCAAAAAACTCTGAAAGTATACCTAAATCCTAAGAGGTCAATCCATTAATGCTTCAGCTTTCTCACAACCACAAAATTAAACAAAATCTGTAACCTTTCTATCTTTTGATGACTCCCATGTATGTATGAAGTCATTCAATTTATCTGTTTAGTTAAGACTTCATAGTTTCTAAGTGACCTTTAAATATCCTAATCCACTTCAAGTCAACTATTCTGGGGGGTGATTCAACTCCCACTAAGGTGCTTTCATTCTTAACTACTGTTATTTATTCAGTGATACCATATCAACACCAGCATATCTAACATTCCGATTCATATATGTTTCTGCATTTATAATCTCTACGTATTTCTGCCAGGGAGATAGCAGCTTCTTGAAAAAGCATAATTTCTATTAGGTTCCAGATATCTGCAATAACCACTCTGAAGATTCTGTTGCTTGTTTCTTAACTATCTCTTCCCAACATTATATTATTAGTGATTATAACTGGGGGGGAAAACATGAAAGCCTAACATGTACTCTAACTATGCTCCTTTTCCTTTTTTTAGTTTCAACAAAATATAGTATTAAGGCAGTTCCAATAAGCCTTCATCTACAGCAGCTCAGTAAAAGAGAACAGACATCTACTCCAGCACTAAAAATGAGTGACCAGAATATCTAAAGGAAATCAGGCAGTGACTTCAATACAAATTAAAACTACATTTCAAATATAAACATGCTGTTTCTCTACTTTATCCCAAGAGAAAGAAAATATGAAAGAAACAAGCAAGGCTAACAATTGCTGAACCTGTATGATGTATGAGGATTATAGTACTCCATTTTAGTAAACTGGAAAGCTTTCATAACACCAAGTTTAAAAGTATACACATACCCTGCACACCTTTTGTTAGCTGGCTCTTATAAAATTAATAAATGTGTAAGAAGAAATTTCATTTTAAAATTTCAAAAACAGTACAACTCAACTCTTAAAAGAAGGACACTATAAACCAAGTTCCAATTAAAACTTTCCACACAAAGTAGCAAAGAGGGAAAAGAATGGGATAAGGCTTTGAGTTAGGTTATCAGTAAAAAAGCTGACTAACTAAGGAGTTTGGTAAAGGTGGAAGAGATTTGACATATATTTAGTGTTTCTGACAAGCAAACAATCCCTAAATGACAGCAATACAGCACAATGGCTGACGGGGCCACATTTCCACAGATTTGGTCAGTAAGCACAAAATGAACCTAAATAAATTCAGTGTTATTACTTACAGCAAAAGCCACACCAGCACGGTATCAGCTCCCTGGGTCTCTGCTCCCACTGATGGACACCAAACCAGAGGGGCCAGGTGACAGGCTAAACACTGTGACAAGCAGTGTAGGCAAGAGACGGCTGCTGCTAAGGAGTCAACTCTAACTACAGCTCAGCAGTTTCACAGTCTCGAGGGGAGGGCAAGCGGAAACTGCCAAGCTTAACTGAAACCAGGAGATGGGAAACCGCCCAGTGGACTTTCTCACAAGGCTGCTTATCTTTCTGTTCCTGGAGGAACAGGCACCCCCACCTCAGACTGTAATTAGGCTTTGCTGCCGTGCCCTGCCAGGAGACAGGCAAGGTCAGGGCACGAGTGCAAAGCCGCCCCCTACAAGGACTATCAACAATATAATTGCTATTATTCTTAGCAAGGTTAAAAGAGCTACTTCAGCAATCAGAAAAAGTTGATCAATTTCTAGATCCAGCTCTGAAATCGTTAAAAGCCCCTCCCTGCACACACGTGAATCCAGAACCTCCATGGCACAAGCACAGGGGAGCGGACAAGCCCCTGCTGAGCCGCCCACGGGGCGCCAGGCGCTGCGCTGGAGCCATAGCCTGGACCCCTGGCTGTGCCTCTGTGCGCCTTTACCTCGCCCTTCTCATGTCTGGGCCCCTGATACACAGTGCGAAACTCAATAAAAGGCAGTGCAGCGTAGCTTTCCTGTGCCACTCGGCTGAAGGAAGGTGGGGTGGGTGGACAGCTCTTAAAAAATTGAGTTCATTTTTACTGATGACAAACAAATTTATTATCATAATTGCTGATAAGGCAGCTATTAGGCTGACTTTCCAAAGAGGCACTGAAACTTTATCAAGAAAAGAAAAAAAACAACAACCCAATTTCATCATTAGTATCTTATGAAACGTATCACTACAACTATTGCATATCCCTTTGTTAAACTTTGGTCATAGGAGTTATCATTCTTGATTCTTTTCTCTAATTTTTTTCCTCAAAGTCCTTTGCTAAATTCATCCCCTTGTTAAGAACCTGTGACACATGAAAGGGGTGAATCAAAACCAAGTTTTCTCCATTGTCTCAGGTCTTTTAAAAACACTGATCACAATCAACCTTAAAATGGCAACCACTAGAACAAACAACAAAGGCCCAGCAACACAGCACCATTAATTCAAGTGGGACTTTGCACAGAGCATCGAGGAATATGATTTCTAAGTCTTTAAAATGCACAAACTCAGTGCTAGGAGCTTAATTCTAGGAACTGCTTCATAACATTAGCAAACAGTATTTATTCATACTGACTACTCTGCCCAAAGCTCTATACACCACAGCATCATGTCCATCTCTGATGGCCTCTGAGGCAAAGCAGGTGACTGAGGAGTGACCCTCAACCTAGCTACTCCACAGGTAATGACCTACTACGCTGCACTGTTTCTCCAGACAAATGTGGAAGGCACAGGTATGCACAAAAATTTAGATACAAAATAATTACTTTAAAGACTGATAAAATTCTTTTCAACATCAGCCTGACCTTTCTCCCTAAAGTTCGTCTCAAAGCCCTACCCACCCTGACATGCAGTTCCAACACATTGAATTTGCTCTCACAATAAGCTCCTAAGTATTCTCAGAATCACTAGACAGACCCCAGTTTACTTCAGATACTCTCATTTAGAAGGCACTCAAGATGTCATGCAGTTGAACACTAAAGTTACTATACCACTATTATCCTGATTTGTTGCAAGTCATTTTCAGTCACTCTTTCTCTTTCCCCAACAGATATTACATCGGGCATAAAGCATCTCAAAATAAAACCTGAAAAATGATAAGGGTGCAGAAGCGGAGAGAGAGCACAACCCTGAATGACTGGGACATGAGGAGGAGGAACTCTTTCTAACTGAATCATCAACCTCAAAATTTCAAGAATTTTTTAATTTTAAGGTCTGCCTTTTATTGTATTAAGATTATGACTTGTAAGGTCACTTCTTAAATTCACCAGGTTCAATCTGGTTGCACGTATGTAAGTTACAAACAACATTATTGAGTCTCACTGCATACATGACAAATATCACCTAGGTACCCCAAATGCACTATTTCTAACCTTCACAATAAACAAGACAGGTATCTCCATTTTACAGGTAAGAAATCAAGCTCAAAGGTAGGTAGTTTATTCAAGGTCTCAGAGTGTAAATGGCAAAACAACCTAGTTTCCAATCTGAGACTTTCTAATTGCTAAAGCCCAATCAATTCTAATTTTCTGTCTCTCCACCTCACACTGGACCTCGCACAAGAAGGTACACTCGACAGTGTGTCTTCTGCTCCTTCTTCACTCACTGCCCAACCATGCCCTTTCCTTCTGTCCAAAGGTAAACACACACATCGCTGTGACCACGGCTCTTCCCCACACTCACCCTGGGTCATTCTATCTACGCTCAAGGGTTCTCAGGTTTCAGTCCCGCACTATCAAGCTTGGATAAACTCACTATATCCAAAATCTAGTGCCTACATTGGAAGTGCCAAGTGGAAACTCCCTTTATTTTCCCCCCTCCACCATCCACCAGGCTTCTGACATTTTATCTCAGTCTGACCCACAGTGTCATGACTTAAACATCTGGTAGCTAAGGTGCAATGGCCACAATATAAACTTAAGAGCCAAGAATAATGCTTTACTTCCCTTTTGTTTCACATCGAATTTTATTTACTCTAAATGTTTCTTAAATCTGCCCCTTTTGTCCATTTCAACAACTGCTCCTTCACTACTCCTACATGTATTTACTGCAATTTATCCTACACAGCAGTCGATCTGTTTAAAAACAAACATCTGTTCAAAAACAAACCAACCAACAACCCCACACCATTTGCCTGCTTTAAACCCTTCTGGTTTCTATGATGAAATCCAAGGTCCGTAATTCAGCCTATAAGACCCTTCCCATGATTCCCAGCCTCTACCTACCTTTCCAGTACTCCATGACTTTAGTACCTAAGGAATTTCTTGTTCAAGTCCACATTCACCTCTTTACTCCACACTAAGACCATTGGCACCTCTCCCTTTATTCTGACAGGGGTGGGGGCACTCCCTCCCTGGGTCAGAATGTATCCTCATATGGAGAGCCTGACAGTCTCCTATCTTTATCTGCCACTCATTCTTCAAGAGAACTAAGGTGTTGAGCTGTCCAGGATGCGTTCTTTTCAGTCACATCACTATCACGGAATTTACCACACTGTATTACTACCTACCCATCTACCCATCTTCAAGCTAGATTGAGATCCTGGAGGGTCAATCATCTCTCAGAATAACAGCTCTTGGCATAGTGCTTGGCACTTCTCAAATGCTACCTAAGTATTAACTGAATGAGCTAACCAACACAATTTGTAGATAGACAACTACTTCTGCCCATTCCCACGGCTGTGAAACCTAGACCTTTCACTTGCCTCTTCTGCATGATTAGACCATATTAAGCAGTGCCTACTTCAAGAGACATAGGTTCGATCCCTGGGTCAGGAAGATCCCCTGGAAAAGGGAATGGCCACCCATCCAATGCAGAAATAGAGGAAAACAACAGAATGGGAAAGACTGGAGATCTCTTCAAGAAAATTACAGATACCAAGGGAACATTTCATGCAAAGATGGGTTCGATAAACGACAGAAATGGTATGGACCTAACAGAAGCAGAAGATATTAAGAAGAGATGGCAAGAATACACAGAAGAACTGTACAAAAAATATCTTCACGACCCAGATAATCACGATGGTGTGATCACTCACCTAGAGCCAGGCATCCTGGAATGTGAAGTCAAGTGGGCCTTAGAAAGCTGAAGATCACTACTAACAAAGCCAGTGGAGGTGATGGAATTCCAGTTAAGCTATTTCAAATCCTGAAAGATGATGCTGTGAAAGTGCTGCACTCAATAGGCCACCAAATTTAGAAAACTCAGCAGTGGCCACAGGACTGGAAAACGTCAGTTTTCATTCCAATCCCAAAGGCAATGCCAAAGAATGCTCAAACTACCGCACAACTGCACTCATCTCACACACTAGTAAAGTATTGCTTAAAATTCTCCAAGCCAGGCGTCAGCAATACGTGAACCGTGAACTTCCAGATGCTCAAGCTGGTTTTAGAAAAGGCTGAGGACCCAAAGATCAAAATGGCAACATCTGCTGGATCATCAAAAGAGCAAGAGAGTTGCAGAAAAACATCTATTTCTGCTTTATTGACTATGCCAAAGCCTTGGACAGTGTGGATAACAATAAACTGTGGAAAATTCTGAAAGAGATGGGAATACCAGACCACCTGACCTGCCTCTTGAGAAACCTATATGCAGGTCAGGAAGCAACAGTTAAGAACTGGACATGGAACAACAGACTGGTTCCAAATAGGAAAAGAAGTACCTCAAGGCTGTGTATTGTCACCCTGCTTATTTAACTTACATGCAGAGTATATCATGAGAAACGCTGAGCTGGAAGAAGCACAAGCTGGAATCAAGATTGCCAGGAGAAATATCAATAACCTCAGATATGCAGATGACACCACCCTTATGGCAGAAAGTGAAGAGGAACTAAAAAGCCTCTTGATGAAAGTGAAAGAGGAGAGTGAAAAAGTTGGCTTAAAGCTCAACATTCAGAAAACTAAGATCATGGCATCCAGTCCCATCACTTCATGGCAAATAAATGGGGAAACAGTGGCTGACTTTATTTTTTTGGGCTCCCAAATCACTGCAGATGGTAATTGCAGGCATGAAATTAAAAGACGCTTACTCCTTGGAAGCAAAGTTATGACCAACCTAGATAGCATATTAAAAAGCAGAGACATTACTTTGCCAACAAAGGTCTGTCTAGTTAAGGCTATGGTTTTTCCAGTGGTCATGTACAGATGTGAGAGTTGGACTGTGAAGAAAGCTGAGCACCTAAGAATTGATGCTTTTGAACTGTGGTGTTGGAGAAGACTCTTGAGAGTCCCTGGGACTGCAAGGAGATCCAACCTGTCCATCCTAAAGGAGATCAGTCCTGGGTGTTCACTGGAAGGACTGATGCTGAAACTGAAACTCCAATACTTCGGCCACCTCATGCGAAGAGTTGTCTCATTGGAAAAGACCCTGATGCTGGGAAAGGTTGAAGGCAGGATTAGAAGGGGACGACAGAGGATGAGATGGTTGGATAAAACCACCAACTCAATGGACATGCGTTTGGATAAACTCTGGGAGTTTGTGATGGACAGGGAGGCCTGGCATGCTGTGATTCATGGGGTTGCAAAGAGTCGGACACGACTGAGCGACTGAACTGAACTGAACCCATCCAGTATTCTTGCCTGGAGAACTTCATGGACAAAGCAGCCGGTGAGCTACCTACCATCCATGGGGCCGCAAAGAGTCGGATATGACTGAGTGACTATTGGCAGGACACACAGGAATTCAGTGTAAGGTGGATGCTAGTTCTACCCCCTCCTCCCTTCATACATGCTAATGGAAGTATGCCTCCTCTATCAACTTGGAACTATATAACTGCTCTAAATTCTCATTTCATCTCTGGATTTCTTCTCTGCTATTCGTGTGAAGTTTGCTAAATCCTTCTAAATACTGTTCCTATACGTCTTAAGCTTTCTAGTGAATGGCAAACCATTACTCTTTGGAGGTATCCTTTGGCTTCTCTTGTAAATATTATCCCAGAGACGTCAGTTTTTTTAAATGCTCATTATGTTGATAGTTATTTGAGAACTCCATCTTTACAATTAAGGATCTTGTTCCAGACCAAAAAACTGGATTCTATGTAAACGAAATTTCCTCCAACACAATTACGTGTACTTGGTGTTCATACAATCACTGATACTTCTAAGGAAAAATCAAAGCATTGCGCGTGTTTTAAAGGAACGGAGCGAAGGAACTCCTCAGGTAATGCTTCCACGGTAATATTAGTTTTCTATTCCCTGACCTCTTAATGATTTGCTTTTAGAAACAAGCCACACTGCAGAGAAAGTTAAAACCTCTGCACAATCAGTACACAAGATAAACTTATCTTAGGAAAATTCAACATTCAGTAACTGTCCTGCCTCATGTGGGCACTTTCAGAACATGCACTCAAGAGCCACGGAAGACGGCTGGTTAAACAGGTCGACTCAGCAAGGCAACTCTGGGTGGGAAAGAACACCCAGAGCATCAGAGTACCACAGTCTTGAACCGAAACAAAACCCTACACTTTAAAAGCAAAATTTCATGATTAGACCATATTATCCCAAGCCATTTCATTGGCTTGGGACTATGCGCACCCCTCGAGAGGCGCCTCTTCTACACTGGACCAATGCAACAGTGAAAGCAATTACTGTCTTCTCCACAGCAAGTACGCCACAAGGGGAAACAACAGGCGTGCACCAAAGCGTGCTACAGAGAACCACACAGCAAAATGAACCAACAGTGCAATTCCCTGGTGGCTCTGGCGGTAAGAATTCGCCTGCAATGTGGGAGACCTGGGTTTGATCCCTGGGTCGGGAAGATCCCCTGGAGGAGGGCATGGCAGCCCACTCCAGTATTCTTGCCTGGAGAATCCCCATGGACAGAGGAGCCGAGCAGGCTGCAGTCCACGGGGTCGCAGAGTCGGACACGACTGAGCGACTTGGCACAGCACAGCAAAAGGAACTTACTGTACACTTAAGCTACGCGCGTTTTGCTTTTACACCTCAAAAAAAAAAAAAAGAGGCTCAAGAAGGGAAAAGAGACCACGACATCACTCAACAGGAGGAACACACCGAAGTTCAGCGCCTGGCTTTGGAGTGTTTTTCTTTATCCCCGAGAATTCGGGTCCTACGTCTCCCACGCGACAGAGGCCCGCATCCCTCGTCAGCCAAGGGGCCGACGCGGCTCCCCGCCCGCTCGGAACTGCACCCCCCACTTCCGGGACTCGCCGCCGCCGCCTCTCGCGCCAAAACGCGCTCTCCCCTCCAAGCCCTCCCAGGCCGGTCCCCGCTGTCTTCCTTCCCAACCAACTCGCGGGTAGGTCCTGACCCCCCCGCCTTTCCAGACGCCGAAGCTGCAGGCCCGCGGGGCCCGGTTCCAGCGACCCTTCTAACCTCCTTCACCTCCCCCCACTCCGACCAAGCCATCGCCTGCCTCCTCGCCGCCCCACACTCCCGCACCTCACCGGCACCCCCAGTGTCCCCGCCATCCGCCGCTACCTCTCACTGACCCCCATCACCCCCACTGACCCGGTCACCCCCTTCTTCCCCTGCCACCCCCGACTCCCCCGTCAGCCCCTCTCCCCTCACCACCCCCCATTGACCCCGTCACCCTCTCCCTCACCACCCCCACTCCCCTCACCACTCTCCCAATCCCCTCTTCCCCATCACCCCATCTCCCCTCATCAACCCCACTCCCCTCACCACCCCTCTCCCCTCACCACTCCCCCCGTCACTGTCTCCCCTCACCACTCCCCCCCGCACCCCCACCCCTGCCCGCGCGGAACCTTACATTTTCCGCTGCCGCTCGAACTCTGCCTTCTTCTCCTCCTCCTCTCGCTTCTGCTTCTCGTCCAGGCTGCTGCGCTTGCTCACCGTGCGCCCGAAGATGTCGATGCGGTCGGGCGGGGACGAGGCGCGCTCCCGGTCCCGCTCGCGCCGGGACACGGCCGTGTTCGTGGAGCGCGAGCGGGACCGCGACTCCCGCCGCCGGTTCCGTTTACTTTCCCGGGACTTGGAGCGCTTCCGCACGCGCTCCTTGTCCCGAGAGCGCGAGCGGGACCGGCTCCGCTTCTTGTTGTGCTTGCTGCTCTTGGTGTGCTTGGAGCGGGACGAGCTCCGGCTCCGAGACCGGCCCATCCTTCCGGGCGACGCTGTGACTAACCTCTGGCTTCGGGCCCTGCACGTGCCGGGCTACCCACGCCTCTGCCTCCGGACGTGGGCCGGCAGGCCTGTCGAGGCCGAGGGAAGGAAAGCTGGTCAGCGAGCTGACTCTCTCGTCTCTCCGTGAGGTCGAGGGCCGCCGCGAAGGCCGCCTCCCACGACAAGGCCGCAACGCCAGGAGTTGCTAAGATGGCAGCCGCGGCCGCACCGGCCGCCCCTCCCACAATGCCCCGCGCGCAACGCGCCGTCGCGCGAGCCCCGCCCCCTGACGCTCCCTGCGGAAGGCGTGGCCGCAACTTCGGAGCGCGCTCGGCTCTTTCCGCCGGCCCGCCGCGCGGGAGGCCGACCTCCTGGCCTCTGCTCCAGCGCTCTTTTCTTCCTGGTAAGATGCTAATGTGATCTTGGGCTCGTTTGGTTTTGCCTCAGTACGAACTGACTGACGGCGTTATTTCTTAGGAGCTGGTTTCGTCAAGCAGGCCAAAATGGTGTCAGTGACCCTGGGTATAGACCACTTTCCTCTGAGCTGAGCTCGCTGGTGCTGTGCCCTGGAGACACCCCACTTTATGACGCGGTTGTGCTGCTCACTGGCTGGCAAGGAGGCTGGGATACAGGAAAGCCAGGGGTTAATGCAGCGGTTCAAAGGCCAAGTGCAAAAACTCAGATGTCTCCATCAAAACTGAGTTTAGTAAGAGGCTTAAAACTCGAGAGAGATAAGCAGAGGGAAAATTAGCAGTTTTCCTTTTGAACAAGTAATAACCTATTAAAAAGGAAATTATTTTATCTGCAATGGCATCAAAAACTGTAAAGTAGTTAGGAATAAAGTTTAAGGAGTTAGAAGATCCTGGTGATGAAATAAATCCATCACTCTTGGTGAAAACAAGACTTGAGTAAATGAAAAAAACGTGCCAGATCTTTGGATGAGAAGTCAGTACCAAAAATAGGCCAGTTCTTCCCAAGTCAAATTTGAAAATTAGCACAACTGACAACAGAATCCCAAATTCTCTCGAGGGTGACTTAAACGTAACTAATTTTTAATTTTGTGTAGAGGATCACACAGTTGTGAATGATCAAGAAAACCCTTAAAAAAAAAAGGAGTAATAAAAAAAAAATTAAACACCAACCTGTTAGCACAGAAATAGGAAAAACCATCAGCAGACTAATAGTACAAATCCAGTTTTTTTCTTTCTTTTTTTTTTAAATTAATTAATTTACTTGTTTTACTTTACGACATTGTATTGGTTTTGCCATACATTGACTTGAATCCGCCATGGGTGTACATGTGTTCCCCATCATTTAATAATATAGAGTGTACAGAATTACCTTGTACTGGAAATATTTCTCTCAGTCTGTTACATGTATAATATGTGTATACATATTATGGGCTTGCCTGATGGCTCAGACAGTAAAGAATCTGCCTGCAGTGTAGGAGACCCGGGTTCAATCCCCGGGTTAGGAAGATCCCCTTGAGTAGGAAATGGCAATGCACTCCAGTATTCTTGCCTGGAAAATCCCATGGACAGAGGAGCCTGGCAGGCTACAGTCCATAGGGTCACAAAGAGTTGGACATGACTGAGTGACTAACACTTTCACACTACACTTCATGCTTACATACAATTCTCCAAGCAAGACTTTAACAGTACTTGAACCAAGAACTTCCAGATATTCAAGCTGGATTTAGAAAAGGCAGAGGAACCAGAGATCAAATTGCCAATATCTGTTGGATCATAGAAAAAGCAAGAGAGTTCCAAAAAAACATTTACTTCTGCTTTATGGACTATGCCAAAGCCTTTGACTTAGTCAAAGGTTATTGCATGTTGTGGATCACAACAAACTGGAAAATTAAACAGATGGGAATACCAAACCACTTTACCTGCCTCCTGAGAAATCTGTACACAGATCAAGAAGCAACAATTAGAACGGGACATGGAACAATGGACTGGTTCCAAATTGGGAAATGAGTACACCAAGGCTATACAGCCTGCTTGTTTAGCCTGCTTGTTTGTCACCCTGCTTGTTTAGCTTATATGCAGAGTACATCATGCTAAATGCCACATTACTTTGCTGACAAAGGTTCGTCTAGTCAAAGCTATTGGTTTTTCAGGTAGTCATGTATGGATGTGAAATTTGGATCATAAAGAGAAGCTGAGTGCCAGAGAATTGATGCTTTGAACTGTGGTGTTGGAGAAGATTCTTAAGAGTCCCTTGGACTGCAAGGAGATCAAACCAGTCAATCCTGAAGGAAAATCAACTCTGAATATTCGTTGGAAGGACTGATGCTGAAACTCCAATACTTTGGCCACCAGATGTGAAGTGCTGACTTAGAAAAGGCCCTGATGCTGGAATTGACTGAAGGCAGGAGGAGAAGGGGACAACACAGGATGACGGTTGGATGGCATCACCAACTCGATGGACATGAGTTTGAGTAAGCTCTAGGAGTTGGTGAAGGATAGCGAAGCCTGGCGTGCTGCAGCCCATGGGATAACAGTCATCTTCGACTGAGCAACTGAACTGAACACATCTGGAATGAGGGCCATTTGATGTTAAAGTTAGTTATCTCGTGGTAGTTGATATATTGGTTTCCTAGAGTACCACAGTCAGACTGGTTGCACAAAGCAACAGAAACTTAATCACTTGGAGCTCTGAGGGTCCAGCTGTCCAAACTCAAGATGTCGGCAAGATTGGTTCTTTGGGAGGCTTGGAGGAAGACCATATTCCATGCCTCTGTCTTAGTTTCTGGTAGTTGTATTCTCTCTTTCTTTGGCTTTTCAATCTCAATCTCTGTCTTCACATGGCATTCACTGTGCATCTGTTCTTTTCTTATTCATGTGTACTCAGTCGTGTCCAACTCTTCATGACTCCATGGCCTGTAGCCCACCAGGCTCCTCTGTCCATGGGGTTTCCTAGGCAAGCATACTGGAGTGGGTTGCTATTTCCTTCTCCAGGGGATCTTTCTGACCCAGAAGTTGAACCTGTGTCTCTTGTGTCTCCTACATTGGCAGGCCGATTCTTTACCACTGTACCACCTGGGAAGCCCAGGTTCCCTTCTTATGTAGATACTAATTCTTTTCATTAGGACCCACCCTAATCCTATATGGTCTGATCTTAATGTAATGTAATCTGCAAAGATCCCATTTCCAAGTAAGTTCACAAATCCAGGTTGACATGAATTTTGGAGGGATGCTATTCAATCTAAGACAGCCGGGTTTTTAAAACTTAAACTTATTTTTCTGCATGTCACGAATTCTTTATGATTAGTGCATGATATTTTACAAAAAGAATAAAGGGATGTGTCTTTTTTTAAAAACTGTGAGAAACTCCACCATCTATCATAAGGGTGATGCTTTAATTTAGTGGGAAAAGATGGGTTATTAATAAATGCTGCTGACATAATTAAAGTAAAAACCTTAAAAATACAGTTAATTTAATTTAGAGTTTTGCATCATGTGCTGTGCTTAGTCACTCAGTCATTTCTTACTGTTTGTGACCTCATGGACTGTAGCCCGCCAGGCTCCTCTGTCAATGGGGATTCTCCAGGCAAAAATACTGGAGTGGGTTGCCATGCCCTCCTCCAGGAGATCTTCCCAACCCAGGGATCGAACCTAGGTCTCCCACATGGCAGGCGGATTCTTTACCATCTGAGTCACTAAGGAATTCCTTTGCATCATAACAAAGAAAATTAAGATGGATTGAAATATAAATATATACGAAAGCATAAAATATCACTCTTAAATAATTATATGAGACATAAAATACGTAACTATGAAGCAATGGGTTTACCACCTAGAGATTTGTTTTTAATACAAAATCCTGTGTCCTTTCCCCAGAGATTCTCACAGAGTGCTTGGACCCAAGAGTATGCATTTTTAGTGAGCACCCCACATGCTTCTCTTGGAGGCACTCCATCAGCAACAGTTTGTGGAAAAGAAAAGTGGATCAAAGCCACTCGAATTACTGGGAACTGTCTTTGAGGATGCACTGAAGCAACGAGGGACACACACACGTCGGTTGTCCACTTTATCAACGTTTCAGCATTGCACACTCCATGAACTTAGACGGAGAGAAACAAAGGTCAGCATCATATCAGAGTTCTTACCAGAAACCATGCATAAGTAGAAGACAGTGGAGTGACATATTCAGAGTTTTGAAAGAAAAAAAAAAAAAAAAACGGTGACCTAGAATTTTGTATCCAGCGCAATTATCCTTCAAAAGTAAAAGAGAAATACAGATCTTCTTAGAGAAGCAAAAGTAGACTTGCCTTGCAAGAAACAGTTTTAAAAGTTCATCAGGGAGAAGGAAAAGGATAAGGGTCAGAAACTCAGATCTACGTAAAGAAGAGTCAGAGAAGAAATAGTAAAGAATCTTAGATTGTCCTTGGAAGCCCTTACTGTTAATGGTGCTGACTGTTATCTGAATCCCATACTCCTGGAAAACAGTGACAATTAAGAGATTTCTCATACTTTGTGTTTGGAGAAAAAGCTCACTGCAGGGAACCTGTCTCCCCCATAAGACTAAATGAGACTTACAGGAGTACCTTGATTACTTAGGAAAAGGCCAGACACAGACCCTCCAAATTTCCATGCTTTATCTCTTAAATGAGCTGAACTATTTTGTCCGCACTGATCAATGGGAGCAAATGTGTGTTAGACAAACCTTGGTTAAACTTCTGTCATGACATATTTTGAAATGGCTACTTACCTCCCCCACCAGCCAAACAAGGGGGTTTTTCTCCCATCTTCACCTTGAGAACCTGATGGGAGTGCTGGAGATAAAATCCATGAAAATGTGGGGGATTCTTGCTTCATCTGTTAGCCCTTCGTGAGTGTCTAGCAGTGTGCTGTGGGAACCACAAAAGCCCTGCTCCTGGTCCCAGAGCTTCTGCTGTGTGGTCGTGTTTTCCCGGTCCTCACCTCTCTGTAGTTTTCAGGGTGTTGGCTTATCCCAGGACTTCAATTCTCTGATGGAGCTAAGAAAATTCATTGACTTTCAGTTTGTGCAGGGCTTTGCTGGTAGGTCAGACAGTAAAGAATCTGCTTACAGTGCAGGAAACCTGGGTTTGATTCCTGGGTCGGGAAGATCCCCTGGAGAAGGAAATCGCAACCTACTCCAGTCCTCTTGCCTGGACAATCCCATGGACAGAGGAGCCTAGTGGGCTACAGTCTATGGGGTTGCACAGAGTTGGACCTGACTGAGCGACTAACACTTTCACGCTTTCAGTTTATGCAGCTCTTTTCTCATTCTGAGGGATGGTGACATGAGTTCCAAGCTTTTTGTTTTGTTTTTACACTTAATTGTTTTAACTCCCACAAGAATCATATACCAGTAACCTAGGAATTCACCTGTTTGTTTCAGATAATACAGCCTTAAAAAAATGTGAGTGAGCTGTGACTCATATCTGGATTTCTTTTCCCCATGTAGTGTGAGCAATCTTTTCTTAAAAAAAAAAAAAAAAAAAGTTGACATATACCAAAGAGTCCCAGAAATTAGTGTTTCAGTACCAGCCTGTTCCTAGTTAGCCTTTTTTTTTTTTTTTTTGGAATGAGACATTTTAAGAATGGCCTACCCTCCTCCTTTCTTTTAGTCTTCAGTTATTATATTAAATGCAAACTCAGCCATTTTGTGTAAGTGCCTTTGTGGGGTTTATAGGCAGGGGGGATTAGCGTTTATTGCCAAATCATCAGGCCTCAGGAACTGTGCTAAGTGCTCCTCAAGCGTTAAGGCGCACTGGAAGCATCTGGGGCTCCAGCTTAAATGCACATTCTGGCTCAGGTGGTCCAGGGTGGGGCCTGAGTGTCAGCATCCCTCGCTGGGTGACGCCTGGTTGCTGGTCTGTGACTGCATTTGCCTTGGCTAATCCCTGCTCTCGGATAAGTATTGGGAGACTGGAGAGGTGAAAGGGCTTTTGCACAGCTTCACAGCTGGTCAGTATTTAAATCCAGGTTCTTGACTGCAAAGGGAGGAGGAAATGGCAACCCACTCTAGTATTCTTGCCTGGAAAATCCCATGGACAGAGGAGACTGGCGGGCTATAGTCCATGGGGTCGCAAAGAGTTGGACACGACTAAGCAACTGAGCGCTTGACTTCTTAAAAAGAAGTGGCCCAGGGATCCCTGCAGTTAATTATCCCATCTCCCCCACAATCACAGCCCTTTATTTAGATTTCTGTTTAGGACACTGTTACCAGTGTTGAATGTCCCCCCACAAACATATATTCAAACTCTAACCCCGACCCCCTATGGGTGAATGTGATGTTATTTGAAAATAGCATCTTTACAGATATAATCAAGTTAAGATGAGATCAAACTGGAGTAGGGGGCCCTGAATCCAACATGATGGGCGCCCTTATAAGAAGAGGATGGTGACAGACACAGAGGACAAGGTCACGTGAGGTCTGAGGCAGACTGCAGTGATGAAGCCTCAGACTAAGCAACCCTGAGGATTACCACCAGGAGCGGGAAGAAGTGTTGGCAATCAGGGTTCTTGGCCTCCTAATCAATGGAAACTGATCAGAGGACAGACAAGAAATTTCGACAAGGCTTTACTGGGGCGCTTGCTGCAGCAGTGGGAATGAGAACAAGTAACAGGCTCCCCTTCTGGCTCCCTCCCTTCCAGTCGTGTTGTGTGCACAGGGCATGTGTGGTATCCTGCTTCTTCCCCCCACCTCCTGCTTCCCCCCCCCCCCACCTTCTGCTTTTGCTTCCTTGTGGCTCAGCTGGTAAAGAATCCACCTGCAATGAGGTAGACCTGGGCTCCATTCCTGGGTGGTGAAGATTCCCCTGGAGAAGACATAGGCTATCCACTCCAGTATTCTTGCCTGGAGAATTCCATGGACAGAGGAGCCTCGCAGCTCTTAGGGTCACAAAGAGTCAGACACGACTGAGCAACGTACACACTGGCTTTTGCTCCAGGCTCTGCAGAAGTGACAGTTGGGCTTTTTATAGACTCTGTATCTTTTTGTCCAGAATTTGGCCCGACTGTGCATGCGTGTGGTTATTTTTAGACACTGACAGCTTCTTTGGACCTTGTAGCTCCAGGAGAGATGTGTCCAGGTGCCCACACTGCAGCTCTGAAGCAGAGGGTTCTAGTCCCAGCCTGTCTCCAAGGCAGGGAAACAGTCTCCCCTAGAGGCTTTGGAGAGGATATGGCTATTCCAACCCCTTAATTTAGGACCTCTAACCTCCATAACAGTGGGTTTTGTGGATGGCTCGAAGGTAAAGACTCTGCCTGCCAACGCAGGAGACCTGGGTTCAGTCCCTGGGTCAGGAAGATCCCCTGGAGGAGGAAACCAGGCAACCCACTCCAGGATTACCTGAAAATTGCATGGACAGAGGAGTCTGGTGGGCTATGTTGGGGTTCCAAAGAGTTGGAGCACAGCAGTAAAGGTAACAATCTCCGTAACTGAAACAATACAATGCTGGGTTTATTTTATTTTATTTTATTTTTTGGCTGTGCTGAGCCTTAATTGCAGTGTGGGCTCTTCTCATTGCAGCGAGTGGGGGCATCTCATTGCGGGGGTTTCTCTTGTTGCAGAACTCAGGGTCTAGGGCACACAGGCTTCAGGAGTTGTGGCCCCCAGGCTCTAGAGGACAGGCTGCATAGTTGTGGTGCATAATTGTAGTGACTCCATCGCATGTGGGATCTGCCCACATCAGGGATCGAACCCGTGTCTCCTGCATTGGCAGGCGGATTCTTTTTTGCTGAGCCTCCAGGGAAGTCCAGTTCTGTTGTTTTCAACCACAAATTTTGAGGCAATTGGTTACAGCAGCCATAGGGAACTGACAGAAACACTTAATACAGTATCTTGGTTTCGCGGGTCTCTACCAGGCTAGATTGTCACCAGGCACTTCAGGGGCTGCCGAGAGCCCTTGACACCAACACCAGCCCTCATCCTGCTTTGTTTACTTGCTTAATTAGAAAAAAAAAAATAAGATGTTTACATTATGAAAGTAAATCAGCCGTATTGTACTTAAGAGCAGAGAAGCCTCTGGTTTGCTTTTGCTTTCAAATACTTTTAAAGTACAGCTCTATTCTTCAACAACAACAAAAAATTTCTCCCCAGGGGGGGAAAAAAATCTTGTATTCATGTGATTAATTGCCAAGATATTTGCTTGAGTCCTGTGCTGCTAAGCAAGTGTTTATCATCTGAAAATCTTGTGACATTTAGAAAAGAAAAACTTCTTGGGTTAGCCTTATAATTTGTTCCTCTGTGCTGCAGAAAGTTAAAATTGAGAACCAAGTTTTATTTCATCTCTCTTCTCGAATCAAGTACAGCCTTTTGGCTTTAGTTGGACTCGAAGATAAAATAGACTAGGAATAGATTTTTCCTCTTTGCTCTCCATTTAAAAACTCATAGTAGTGGAGGAAAAATAGTATTTATTTTCATGCTGCTGCAACAAGCCACCCCAAAACTTTGGCCTAAAAGAACCATTTTATTATGCACAGAGATTCTGTGTACAGTGGGAGATGCCATCCAACCCATCTCAGAGGATGAGATGGGTTGGATGGCATCACTGACTCAAGGGACATTGAGTTTGAGCACACTCCAGGAGATGGTGAAGGACAGGGAAGCCTGGTGTGCTACAGCCCAGGGGTTGGTTAAGAGTCAGACACGATTGAGTGACTGAATAACAACAGTGGGAGTGGCTTGTCTCTGCTCCAGGTTGTCTGGGGGCTCAGTTGGGAAGGTTCAGTGGCAGAAGGCAGAAGGGGGACCATGACTCAATGGCCAGAGGCATCATCTGGAAACTCAGCTACATCACCTGCCTGTGGCCTGGGCACAGCGTGGGGCCTTGTGCCAGCTCGGTGCCCCCAGTGTTAGTGACCCAAGAGAACAAGCGAGGCAGAAACTCCCCACGCCTTTTCTCAACATGACTTCCAAAGCCATGCCATCACTTCTGCTGCATTCTGTTTGTAACCATTGAGTCACCAGGGTTGGTGCAGATTTCAGGGGAAGAGGCCTCTTCCTGAGCACTCATAGAATGTGCAGGCGTGTTTAAAAATCATCATGATACCCTTCACGAATAAATGTTTCAAAGAACATGTAATGAAAGTAGTGCTGCATTCTAGAAGGGAGATACTCTCAGGCTTCTGTTTGATTTTGAGTAAGATTTTGCAGCTCTCCAGCCCTCACTGTCCTCAACTGCGGGATGAAGGGCTGAACTAGGTAGATCCCCAGCTCCTCTGCAGAGCTGTGGTTTTATAGTTCTTCCTGTAATTGTACCAACTGAAATGTTACAGGTTCCAGTTTGCATTATACAGCTGATGTTTATCTGTCACATTATTTTCTGTTGTCTCCAGTTTTAGAACATTTTTTAAAAGTCTTTCACTTATAGTATCTGCTTTCTTTGCTTTTTGTAGAGTCTTTATTTATTTACATCCTTCTTTGGGGGTTTCCCTGGCGGCTCAGCGATAAAGAAACCCCCAGCAATGCAGGAGACAAGGGATCGAGCCATAGGTTGGGGGTGCCCTGGAGAAGGAAATGGCAACCCATTCTGGTATTCTTGCCTGAGAAATCCCATGGACTGAGAAATCCCTGGTGGGCTACTGTCCATGGGGCTGCAAAGAATCAGACATCACTTAACAATGTAAGCGTCAAAAGTGAGTGTAATATTTATAAAAGTAGCCAATAAAGCAAGAACTGTTGTTGTTCGTCACTAAGCCATGTCCGACTCTTTGCAGCCCTGTGGACTGCAACCCCTCAGGCTCCTCTGTCCGTGGGGTTTCCCAGCAAGAATGCTGGAGTGGGTAGTCAGTCCCTTCTCCAGGGGATCTTCCTGACCCAGGGATCGAACTCAGGTCTCCTGCATTGCAAGCAGATTCTTTACCGTCTGAGCCAGCAGGAAAAGCCCCTTATTTCCTCTTGTTCCTGCCTTTATCCCCCTCACCTGCATGGTTAATTTCTTCTTTCTCCTGGGTTACTTCGTCAGTGTGCAAGGGTACTGAATTAACTTCCATGGGAAAAAAAAAAAATGCGAGTGCCTTTATGCACACTTCTGGAACAGCCTCTGTCTCTTATAGCTTCACCCTTATTCCTCCCGCCCCGAGCTCTCTTCAGCTGGAAGCCCTGCTCCTCTACGGCAAGAGCTTTGTCCCCATCACTAATGGCCCTGAGCTCAGGGAACCCAACCGTCCATTTGCAGTCTTGACCTTGAGTCACCACTCACATCCTGCCGTCCTCCTGAAAACACCATCCTGGCTCCGTCTCAGAACACCGCACCCTCTCCCCCACTGGCCATTCTTTTGCATTCTCCATCTCTTCCCCCAGACCCTCTGATTATCTTGTCTGCCCTGGAGATCCCACAGGCCCTGCATACCACACCACCTGCATGCTCCTGACCCTCCCAAACTTGTATTTCCAGCCTGACCTTTTCCCCTGCGGTTCAGGCTTGTATATCGAGCCACCTGCTTAATATCTCCACTTGGAGAGGTCCTAAGAATTTCAACCGGAACCTGTTCAGAACCAAACTCCTGATTCCTGATGTTCCTTACGGAACCTTCATGCGTCTCCAGTTCGTCCCACCTCAGTTGTTCCAGCCATTCCTCTTCCTCTCCTGCGTGTCCAGTCAGTCACCAAGTCCTGTGAGCTCCAGCTCAGCTTCACAGCTTGAATCTAGTCCTGTCACTGGCTCACGTGATCAGTTTTCCACACAACTACCAAGGCACTTGTTTAAGTGATGGGAGTCAGAGCATACTTCCTGCCTACAGAACTTTCATCCACAGCCACTTCCCTAGTAACTCAGTTGGTAAAGAATCTGCCTGCAATGCAGGAGACCCCAGTTCGATTCCTGGGTCGGGAAGATCCGCTGGAGAAGGGATAGGCTACCCACCCCAGTATTCTTGGGCTTCCCTTGTGGCTCAGCTGGTAAAGAACCTGCCCGCAATGCGGGAGAGCTGGGTTCCATCTCTGGGTTGGGAAGATTCCCCTGGAGAAGGGAAAGGCTACCCACTCCAGTATTCTGGCCTGGAGAATTCCATGGACTGTATAGTCCATGGAGTCGCAAAGAGTCGGACTCTACTGAGTGACTTTCACTTTCCGTTTCATCCACAGCTGCAAAGGGCCCCCAGCACTCTAAATCTCTGAACAGGTGCTGGTTTATCTCGGTCCAGCTGCCTTGGCCTCCCCTCCCCACCCCGTCCTGCCCCGGGGCCTTTGCACTGGCTGCTTCTCCACCCCCAGACGGTCACAGGTTTATTTCCTCACTACATTTGGGGCTCTGCGCGTCGTTCATGTTCCCTTTGCTGCTTTCCGGTGTGCTGAGAACCCCCGTCCTCCCGGCCGCGTCCGATCGCGCTTAGTGAGCTTTCTCTCCCGCCCCTCTTCCCACGCTAAGCTCTGACTTCTGCCGTATGTTCCTCCTGCTGGTCACCGTTCCTTCGCTGTTGTGCCGGTGACTTCAGCAGAAGCTCCCAGAGGCAAGGCTCCTGTGCGTCTCACTTATGCCGTGTTCTTCGTGCCTAAGCGGAGCCCAGAACATACTATTTGCTCAGTCAAGATTGGCTGAATGAATAAACGAATGAACGAATAAAAATGCAGAAACAAGTCCATGTTTATTTATAATTGTATTCTATTGATATAATGAAGGTGGTATTATGCAACAGCCAATAAATGATATTTGTTTATTGGTACTGGGATGATTAGCTAACTAACCACTTGGGAAAAAATAAATTTCATGTCCTACCTGTTTGCATATAAATAAATCAATAAATATAAGGTGAATTAAAGTCTTAATGTTTTTGTTTTATGCACCTAGACACACATTTTCTTTTTTATTCATATTTTACATATTTTAAAGTTTAAAAATGAAACTGTACTCATGCTTGAAGGATTTTTATTTTCTTACATGTATATTTTGGGAAACTGTCAAAATGTGACTGAGGAAAAAGTGGTAAGAGGAAATATTTGTAAATTTTAATAAATAAGAATTTAAAGAGTCTTATGATGAAAGTTTTAAGACAATGTTTAAAATTAAATGACTTGGTAAAAAAGATTTCAACACATGTTGTAAAGACCAAATAGCCTTAAAATATAAAAAGAGCTTATAAGTCAATAACAAAAGTGAATATCCCACTAAGGAAAGGGCAGGAATTTCACTAAAGAATGAAAGACAGATATTAACATTGTCACTAATAACTATAAAGACTCATACATTTAAACAGTAAATGATTCTATTTTTTACCATATAATGAAGGTTTTTTTAAGTGCTGACGTCAACAATTATTTTACTGGTAGGGGAAAATGTATTCCTGCTCACTGCAAGTTTAAAATAGTGCAACTTTTCTGGACAATAATTTGCACTACTAAATTTTTTTTTTAAAATGCAAGCCAATCAAGCTCAAATGTATACTTCTTGGAATTGTTTGTAATAGTTAAAAACAGGAATACAGTATACACATTCAAAAAGAGGGGGGTTATAAGATGATGATATATATCCATATAATATATATCCAATGAAATAGAATGAAATCACCATGAATACTGATAGATGTATAATATTCATATGGAAATATATATAGTAAAGAAATGGTTGAAAAACATTGATACTATTGTTCAGTTTTTGTTAATTTTTATTAAGTGTGTTTGTTTACATGTTTATTATATGAAATCATAGCAAAATAAGTATGCTAGTACAATAAAAATAGTATTCTTAGTAGGAAAAATATGAACTACTAAAGATTAATTTACAATTTTTAAATTAAAAATGAAATGTAAATAGGACATTTAAAAGATAAGTAAAATATGAAAATTTATCATAAGTGTACAAGAGAAAAATATCAGTTGGTAATTGGCACATTTGCTTTATCTTTTCTCTACACACCTAATATAAAAATATACTGTTCATACTGTTCACGGGGTCCTCAAGGCAAGAATGCTGAAGTGGTTTGCCATTCCCTTCTCCAGTGGACCACCTTCTGTCAGACCTCTCCACCATGACCCGGCCGTCTTGGGTGGCCCCACATGGCATGGCTTAGTGTCACTGAATTAGACAAGGCTGTGGTCCTGGGGTCAGATTGGCTGTTTTCTGTGATTGTGGTTTTAGTGTGTCTGCCCTCTGATGCCCTCTCGCAACACCTACTGTCTTACTTGGGTTTCTCTTACCTCGGACGTGGGGTATCTCTTCATGGCTGCTCCAGCAAAGTTTTTTGGGCTCCAAAATCACTGCAGATAGTGATTGCAGCCATGAAATTAAAAGATGCTTACTCCTTGGAAGGAAAGTTATGACCAACCTAGACAGCATATTAAAAAGCAGAGACATTACTTTGCCAACAAAGGTCTGTCTGGTCAAGGCTATGGTTTTTCCAGTGGTCATGTGTGAATGTGAGTGTTGGACTGTGAAGAAAGCTGAGCGCCGAAAAATTGATGCTTTTGAACTATGGTGTTGGAGAAGACTCTTGAGAGTCCCTTGGACTCCCAGGAGACCCAACCAGTCCATCCTAAAGGAGATCAGTCCTGGGTGTTCATCGGAAGGACTGATGCTGAACCTGAAACTCCAATACTTTGGCCACCAAATGCGAAGAGTTGACTCATTGGAAAAGACCCTGATGCTGGGAGGGATTGCGGGCAGGAGGAGAAGGGGACGACAGAGGATGAGATGGCTGGATGGCATCACTGACTCAATGGGCATGAGTTTGAGTAAACTCCGGGAGTTGGTGATGGACAGGGAGGCCTGGCGTGCTGCGATTCATGGGGGCGCAGAGAGTCGGACACAACTGAGCGACTTAACTGACTGACTGAATATAATAAAAATATACTCTTGTTGAAAATATTCAAATGGTAAAGCACTCGCCGGCCACCGCAAAAGATGTAAGAGACATAGGTTCGACCCCTGGGTTGAGAAGATCCCCTGGAGGAGGGCATGGCAACCCACTCCAGTGTTCTTGCCTCCCATGGACGGAGGAGCCTGGGAGGCCCCAGTCCACAGGGTTGCAAAGAGTCGGACACGACTGAAGCGACTTAGCACACAGCACGCATGGATGACTGTCTCCCTCAGTATTTTTTTCCACAGAGATAACGTCTATTATGTTTATTCCTTATACCTCTAGATGTTTTGCTGTATTTATCAAATATATTATTTGTTTACTTTTTAAAATGACTTAACCACATGTCTTAGGAGTTTTAGCCTGTCAATAAAGTAGAGATTGAGCATGTTTTTTAAACACTACATAATATTCCAGAGCACATGAACAGGATCGTTATTGAACTATTTTCCTTTAATAATTCTGTTTATTTACCCAGGCTTCCCTCATAGCTCAGCTGGTAAAGAACCTGTCTGCAATGCAGGAGACCCCAATTCCTGGGTTGGGAGGATCCCCTGGAGAAGGGACAGGCTCCCCACCCCAATATTCTTGGGCTTCCCTTGTGGCTCAGCTGGTACAGAATCCCAACAAAAAATGTGTGTGTCAACACTGCAGCAGACCCTGTAGACCAATGACAGAAGGATAAAACAGTCTTAGTATCCATTCTACTTGGTCACTTCCACTTTGGAGCTCAACTTGGAGGATCCACGTTCTTCTTCAAGTTCATTGTCTTTTACCAAAAAAAAATTAAGGATTATTTTTTCTCCAACGTCCTGGGAATTATCTCTGCAAGACGCCTTCTCGTACTAACCCTGCCTTATTTAAACAGTCTTCACCTCTCTGATCAGCAGCAGCACCCAAACAAATGCTATTGGCTCATCAACACTTTCTGGTTTTTCTGAATGGGGTGTGTGTTTGCCGAGGGAGACAGGGAGAAAGGCAGGAAGGACCTGAATAAGACTGGCAGCTTCAGTGGCCTTTGAAAGCCTGGCGTTTGGCAGACAACACCGCTTTAAAGATTCACCTGCATGATATCTGAAGGTCAGAACAAAGAGAGGCCATTTAGAACTTTAAGTCTATGATTGTCTTATTTGCTTGGATGAGTATGGACTCCAGCTCATTTTTAAATATCTGACATTTCTTGCTATGGCTTAAGTTGGCTTCCTCAAGGTTGGTTCCACTCGATAGTGATAGGATTAAAATGCAAAGTCATGCATGGGTAGAGTCCATTTATATCTGTGGGGAAAGTCATTATTATTTTTGCTTAAACAAGCTGTTTATCACGCTGGGCACCACCACTGAGTCCGCAGTCATTTTATTTTAAACCTGGGCCTCCGTGGTTGGTCACCGAAGCTCTGCAGGCCTGGGGGAGGGTGTGTGGGTGGATTGCCCATGTGTGCCTTCATGAGCATTTATTTAGAAAACTTAGAGGTTGGAATAAAAGCAAAACTTTATCCCAATTGAGAGGGAATAAGGTTTCTTCATTACTACTACCCAATCTCCCTTCTCATTTCCAGTTAGAACTTACTATAGGACTTTTCCTTTAAGCACAGTTGTTTAGTTGCTAAGTCGTGTTTGGCTCTTTGCGACCCCAGTGAACACGTAAATAACAATCTCCATACCCTTCCCAAAGGAGTACCCTGGTGGCTTAGTGGTAAAGAACCTGCCTGCCAATATAGGAGACCTGGGTTCAATCCCTGGGCTGGGAAGACCCCCTGGAGAAGGAAATGGCAACCCTCTCCAGTATTCTTGCCTGGAGGATCCCGTGGACAGAGGAACCTGGAGGGCTGCAGTCCATGCGGTCACAAAGAGTTGGACACAACTGAAGCGACTTAGCACAGCACACCCTTCCCAAACCCCAACAGAATGACAGAAAACTCATTTTAGAGACTTCTCTGGTGGCCCAGTAGTTGACTTCACCTTCCAGTGGAAGGGGTGCCAGCTCAATCCCTGGTTGGTGTGGGCTGAGATCCCACATGCCTTGTGGCCAAAAAGCCAAAACATACAACAGAAGCAATATGTAACAAATTCAGTGAAGACTTTAAAAATGGTCCACATTTAAAAAAAACTTAATATACATATATTTTTTTAAAAAACGAATGGAACAGAAATAAAGGACATGCTGCGATATGGAAAGAACAGAAGTCATGATTTCAGGCAATCTGAAGTCATCAACCAAAAATGAATCAGTCAAGTTGCTTGAAAGCAAAGTGAAAGTGAAAGTCACTCAGTCGTGTCCGACTCTTTGCAGTCCATGGAATGCTCCAGGCCAGAACACTGGAGTGTGTAGCCTTTCTCTTCTCCAACGGATCTTCCCGACCCAGGGATCAAACCCAGGTCTCCTGCATTGCAGGAGGGTTCTTTACCAGCTGAGCCACCGGGGAAGCCCCTCCTCATCCCATGTACTTTCTTGCATGCCTCAAACCTCCAACCCCTTTCCTGTCCTGTCTCCTCTCCTCCTTTAGTTCAGGGGAAATGGAAAGCAACCAGAAGAGAACCTCCGGAGGCTCCCATCGGCGCCCCTGCCCTCCTGTTCAGTTGAGTATACCCCCTTATATTTAGTCTGTCTTTTCCTCTGTTCGCAGAGGTGACCTGGGCTTCCCTGGTGGCTCAGTGGTAAAGGACCCACCTGCCAGTGCCCTCCAAACTATCCTTCCTCTTGGCATCATCGTGTTTCTTCTCTATTAGATCATCCCCATTAGCAAAAAAAAAAAAAAAAAACAAACAAAAAAACATTTTTTCCATTTAAAAAATACCTCCTTGGGGCTTCTCTGGGTGTCCAGTGACTGAGACTTTGTGCTCCCAATTCAGGGGGCCAGAGCTTGGTTCCTGGTCAGGGAACTAGATCCCACATGCCACAACTAAGAGTTTGCATGCTACAACTGAAAAAAAAAAAAAAAGATTCTGGAAAAATCAAAGATACCCAGTGCTGCAGCAAACACCTGGGACAGCCAAATAAATAATGCTTTTTATAGAAAAGTCCCCTTGATCCTGTGTACTTGTCTGGCTGCAAATCCATTTTCTGCCCCATTTGCAGCGGTGCTTCCTGGAGGAGCTGCACCTGCTGGGTGCAGTTCCTCCCTTCCTGTTCTCTCTTGAATACACTCCGCAGGTCTGTGCTCCTGCCTCACTACCCAGCCTGCCATCATTGTGGTTCAGTGGCTCAGTCACAGCAGACTATTTGCAACCCCATGAACTGCAGCACACCAGGCTTCCCTGTCCTTCACCATCTCCCAGAGTTTGTTCAAATCCATGCCCATTGAGTCGGTGATGCCATCCAACCATCTCATCCTCTGCCTCCCCCTTCTCCTTTTGCCTCCAGTCTTTCCCAGCATCAGGGTCTCTTCTAGTGAGTCGGCTCTTCGAATCAGGTGGCCAAAGTATTGGAGTTTCAGCTTCAGCATCAGTCCTTCCAATAAACATTCAGGGCTGATTTCCTTTAGGACTGACTGGTTGATGCTATCATTAAGGTCTGAGTGCTATTCGTGTTGCTAAACCCATATGGACCGTGGCCCCTGACCTAGTGACATGGGCATAGATAACCTCAAGGTAGGACAAGACTGTGTCTATCTCCACCCTGGGCCTCACTGAGGGCTTATCTCAGAGGAGTCATACATTCTTGCTTAGCTTTTCCTCCTGCTCTGTCCCACTTCCGGTACTAACCCTGACCCTTCTCCCAAGGTCACTCTGAATACACCTCCTGAGCGGATAACCTCTCGCAGGCTCGGCTCCTAGCAACCCAACCCAAGACAGTTCCTCTGTGCTCATTGCTGGGTGTTGAGAGGAAAAGTGTCCACATCTGTGTCAAATAGGAGACTTTGCTGTCATTGTTAACCTTTGCCAAGATTCCAGTCTGTCATGTGTCTGATACTTTCGGAGCTAAATGTTCTACTTAATTCCTCTGTCTCCCTGACCTAGTTTCACTCAGATAATAGCTTGCTATGAAAATTGTAACTAGCCTCTAGCACAGTGTCCAATAATTAACACAGATCTGGCAACAGAAGACATCCAATACATATTTTTGCATGAAGCAGTAATTTGGCCCTCTGATGGTACGTTGTCCATTTGCCTCATATGGTCATCATTTTAGTAGGTAACTTCTGCCCTGTAAGATCTGGATCTTTGAGAGAATGCTGACTTCTGCTTCCACAGAAAGTGTGAAAGTGAAAGTGTTAGTCACTCTGTCGTGTCCGAATCTGTGCGCAACCCCATGAACTGCAGCCCACCAGGCTCCTCTGTCCATGGAATTCTCCAGGCAGGAATACTGGAGTGGGCTGCCATTCCCTTCTCCAGGGGATCTTCCCGACCCAGGGATCGAACCCAGGTTTCCTGCGTTGGAAGCTGATTCTTTACTGTCTGAGCTACCAGGGAAGCCCACAGAAGCAGGGCATAAACTGAAAAGACAAAGTTCTCTTCTTATAAAAGATAAGCTCCTTGAGAATGCAAAAAGAATCTAGCACAGATATCTTCACAAAAGCAGTCTCTTAGCAAATGACACTTCAGAATGTCCAAGAACCTTGTGGTTGAAGCTGTTTATTTATTTTATATTTATTTATCTGACCGACTCAAGTCTTAGTTGGGTGCTCAGGACTTCTCTAGTTGTTGCCCCTGGGAATGTGGACTCTTAGCTCCCTGACCAGGGACCAAGCTGGCGCCCCCTCCATTGGATACTGAGTCTTAAGCAGTGGACCGCCAGGCAAGTCCCCCAGTAGATATCTCGATTGCAGGCTTACCAGAGACCTTGAGGCAGAAGAACCATCTGAGCTCTACGTGGACTCCTGACCCAGAAAAAAGTGAGATAATAAATGTTGTTCTAAGCCACCACATTTCAGGGTAATGAGTTACTTATCAGTAGAAGCTAACACTCCATGATGAAGTTGTCAGATGCTAGCATCTGTTTCTAGGGAATCGTTTGGACATAAGGGAAATATGATCAGATGTCATTCTGAGCAGAAAATTATGGGAAAGAGCAGAGATGTGAGTGGACTTTGATTAAAAACCAGTGTCAGCTTATAAACTGTGTGTGTGTCTGTGTGTGCTAAGTCGTGTCTGACTCTTTGGGACCCCATGGACTGCAGCCCGCCAGACTGCTCTGTCCATGGGATTCTCCAGGCAAGAATACTGGAGTGGGTTGCCATTTCCTTCTCCACGGGCCTTCCCCACCCAGGGATTGAACCTGCATCTCCTGCATTGCAGGCGGATTCTTTACCACTGAGCCACCGGGGAAGCCATAGCTTACAAACGAGTTTTAGGAAAACTAGAAGTACTCCAGTGTTGACAAAAATTATCCCTTTTTAGTAGCCAAGTGATCATACCATGTATTCTAAGTTTAAAAACTTAATGAACAAGGAGATCCTTGCAGTTTTACTTTCCTGGACAAGTACAGTGGTTTGTTCATAAAACCTAATAGTTTTCCTGGCCAAATGCTGTGATCTTTTTTAAGCTGCATATTATCAATATTTTTTTAATAGTTTTTCTTCCCTTTAAGTATGTGCTAACCTTTGACTGTAGCTGCACTTTTTCCTTCTCTGCTGGTAACCAGGATGTCCTGGCTTCCATATTTGATTGTCTGTGGCCCCTTCTTCCCTGCGGACCAGAGGGAGAAACTCAGAGGGGCTTCATAGTCTTTTTCTTACAGGGCTACAAAATAAGAGGATGAGGGGAATATTCTTAATTGAACTGAGCTGATAACATGTCAAGACAAGTTACAGACTGAGACTGTTAAAGTGAAAAAAATGAGCAAGTATGATAATCTTATCAATGAGCTCAGCTTTGCTTATTATTTGTAAGTGTAGGGACAAAATAATTTTCTTTGTTGTGATGTGGATCATCTTATGGAAAACAAATCTCCTCTTTGCAATGCAGCTTGCTGTAGAGTACATAGTCAGGCATGCTTTTCCTTTCATTTTAAAAATTTTTATTTCAATTTTTTAAATTTTAATTTAATTGAATTTTTTTGCTTTTGACTGCACTGGGTCTTCATTGCCACGTGAAGGCTTTCCTAGTTCCAAGAAATGGGGGCTTCTCCCCATTGTGGTGCCCAGGCTTCTCACGGCAGAGACTTCTCTTGTGGAGTCAGGCTCTAGGTGTGCAGGCTTCAGTACTGGGGCATCACAGTTGTGGTGTTCGGTCTCTAGAACTCAGGCTCAGTAGTTGTGGCGCATGGACTTAGTTGCTCCGGGGGCGGGTGGGGGCATGTGGGATCTTCCCAGACCAGGGACTGAACCCATGTCCCCTGCATCAGCAGGCAGATTCTTACCTACTATGCCAGCAGGGAAGCCCCAGGCATGGTTTTTAATGAGATTCATGGAAATTATGCAGGATTGAGAGCTAGCTTCTCATGCAAACTACCCTGTGCAGGGCAGGAAGTCTGACATCCCAGCCTTGGCCTCCTCAGTGCCAGCAGCTCCCCTTTCATAGCTGTGACAATCGAAATACTCCCACAAATCTTTAAAACTCCCTTCTGAGTCATGGCATCCCTACTGAAAAATCACTGCTCCACTGTTTAAAACTCCTCACCAAGTCCTGTCAGCTCAGCTGTCAATACAAGCCCTGCTGTGTGTAGCGTGATTAGCCCCTGAGCAGGACTCCACCCTCAGCTGGGGAAGGGAGCATAGGACTTAGACCGTGTCCGTCTGATGACAACTGTTGGTTCAGGATAGACGGCCCAATCAAAGCTGATGACACAGGTGGAGCTTTTGCTTAATATCTGCAGAAAGAGGCTGCAGTCTTCCCAGCCTACTTGAATGACAGGAGTTGTGGCTGTGGAACGCCTGTAGTCACTTTGAATCTTGTAGACTCAACCCAGTGGAATTTGGCTCTGGTTCCCTGTAGATGCTCATTCTTAGAAGGAAAGCTATGACAAACCTAGACAGCGTATTAAAAAACAGAGACATCACTTTGCTGACAAAGGTCCACATAGTCAAAGATATGGTTTTTTTCAGTAGTCATGTATGGATGTGAGAGTTGGACCAAGGCTGAGTGCTGAAGAATTAATGCACTCGAGCTATGGTGCTGGAGAAGATTCTTAAAGTCTCTTGGACTCCAAGGAGATCAAACCAGCCGATCCTAAAGGAAATCAACTCTGAATATTTAGAAGGATCAATGCTGAAGCTGAAGCTCCAATACTTTGGCCACCTGATGAAAAGAGCCGAATCACTGGAAAAGACCCTGATGCTGGGGAAGATTGACAGCAAATGAGAAGGGGGCGGCAGAGGATGAGATGGTTAGGTGCATCACCCACTCGATGGAAATGAATTAAAGCAAATTCCAGTAGATGGTGGAGGACAGAGGAGCCTGGCACGCCGCTGTGGCTGAACAGCAACAAAGTACTGCTAGATCTGAGGAGAAGGGAGCTATATTTCTGCTTTATGGGTTTATGTTTATGTACATAACAGTTTGGCCAAGGAAGAACTCGTATGTGTAATCTGTGATCCTAGTACTTTGACAGAATATTTTCATTGTACTCCCTTGACCCCTGAACCAGTTATGTTGTTTTCAAAGCTATAACCTGAGCACTTAGGGGAGGGGAGAAAAAGCCGGGTCAACACAAAGGTGCTCAGAAACAGTTTTCCTGTCCTTATTATTTTGTTTATTGTCTATTTCCCCCACTAGAATCTAATCTTCATAAGGGCAAGAATTTTCACCTGTTTTATCACTGTATTTTCAACGCCTCGGATCATGCTGCTGAGAGATGAGGAAAAGGTTAGTCTTGCTTTTCTGGTTTTCTTATTTGCTGCCTAAATGGTTTTCATTGACATCTACTTCCTTTCTGTTTTTTTTTTTAAGACCTTTTATTACGGGAAAAATTTAAATACATACAAAGTAAAGAATACATAGATGCATCTCCTTGTAGCCATTCTCCACCTTCGCCATTATTATGGCCAGTTCAGTTTCAAGGGTACCTACCTCCCAGTTCATCACTAATGTCTCTGTTTTAACAACGATGCATCTCCAGCAGAACCAAGGACGGTCAGGGTCTCCCGGCCTCCAGGGACAGGGCTTTGTTTCCAGCTGGCAGCTGGATGATCCACTCTCCAATTCCGTGTCAGAGGCTGTTTCCTTGGGTAGCTCCAGGCACCCACTCCCTGCGGCAGGTTCTCTGGGAAACAGACGTGGAGAGGAAGATTTGTGTGAGACAAGTTTCCTGAGGCGTGACCTTGGGGTCTTGGCCTCTAGAGGGATAGCAGAAGTGACCCCGAGCAGCGGATGCTAAACTGTCTTGGTGGTTGTGGCAGACCTCTGTCAGCCCCACTGGATCCTGAGCCGAGACGGCGTTTGGAGCCAAGCCACCAGGCCGGGGTCCAAGCCTCTGTCTTGTCGCCTCCCGCCACGGACCAGTCGCCGGAGACCGTGAACTGGGGCAGGGTGGCTTTCATCACCAGGGCCGGTTCCCTGGGAGGGAGTCGGCAGAGAGCTTGGAGCCACCAACACTTCCAGCGGCTGGGGGACTGTGGGGGTACCTGCCACCGCTGTCCCCTGTTACTGCCTCGTGGCCCACCCGTCCCCACTGAGCGCTGCTGCACCCCAAACCCCATTCTCAGCCTTTATCTTCTTGGCCACACATGTCTTTAGTGGCTCAGACAGTAAAGAATCTGCCTGCAGCGTGGGAGACCCAGGTTCAATCCCTGGGTGGGGTAAGATCCCCTGGAGGAGGAAATGGCAATGCACTCCAGTATTCTTGCCTGGGAAATCCCAAGGACAGAGGAGCCTGGCGGACTACAATCCATGGGGTCGCAAAGAGTTGGACATGATTGAACGACTAACACTCACTTTTCTTTGGGGAAGGGTGGGGGGCACACGACATGCGCTGCCCTGGCCTGAACTTGCCCCTTGCCTGGTCCCCAGGCTTCCAGCCCACTGGTTTGCACTTCTGTTTGCTCCTGACCCCTCTGGACTAGCCACCTTTTGTATCACGTGAGTCTCCCCCTGCCCACTGCCCCTACCCTGGCCTTAACCACTGCCCTGCCATGCCGGCTGCAGATCCGGGCCCCACCTCGCAGCATGGATGTCACAGCCCTTATGGGAGCGGACCCGGGACGCGCTCTGTGTGCGTTTCTCCCTTCCTGTTTCAGTCTCCGATTCTGCTCCCTTCTTCCTTCCCCCAGACCACGCTCCACGCTGCTGCTGGGGGACACATCCTCAGAGACACGATCGGATTCAGGCAGGAGTAGTTACTGAACACATGCCAGGTCCCCCGTGCAGGTGCTCTGGGCCTGCCGTGGCCCGCAGTGCAGACTAAGTCTGCTTCCTGGAGCTGACATTTCATGGGGAGATGCAGGCACTGATGGGAAAGAAACCAATGGATGCCTGAGTGAACGGGTGAGTCAGTACTGGACAGTGGTCAACACTATGCCAAGAACTGGAATAAAGCGAGAGGGTGACGGCCGGGCTGGCAAAGGTCTGTTGTCTAATGGGTTCCGTGTTGACTGTGTGTGTGTGTGTGTGTGTGTGTGTGTGTGTGTGTGTGTGTCTCTGTGTGTGTAAATCGATCAGTCGTATCCAACTCTTTGCAACCCCATCCCACCAGGCTCTCTGGCCATGGGATTCTCCAGGTAAGAATACTGGAGTGGGTTGCCATTTCCTTCTCCATGCAACTGTGTGTGTGTGTGACTCAGTCATGTCTGACACTTTGTGACCCCATGGACTGTAGCCCACTAGGCTCCTCTGTCCATGGGATTCTCCAGGCAAGAACACTGGAGTGGGTTTCCAGTTCCCTCTCCAGTGTTGATTTGAACGTGGAACGGAAGGCTCCGTGGAGACAAGTTCTGCATGCCCCCTACCCCCCACCGACAGGGAGAACTAAGGATGTTCTTCCTGCCGTGGACTCGGTCATCCAGGTCAGCTTTGCCTGGACAGCCAGCGGTGGCCTGGGGTCCTCCTTCCCCGTCTCCCCTTGTCCCCCCCCTGACCCCCCTATGCTGGAACAATGTCCCCTATGAGCCCCAGAGACAAAAGCTGCACTGGCTTCAGCAGGTTTATTCTTATCAGTGGCAGAACCCAGGCCATGAACAACCTCCTTCAGTGACGACTCTTGCCGGGAGGTTTGGGAAATGCTGACTAGCACAGAACTGTGGCTTTTTTTAACGGCAGGTGCAGCGCTCATTCCTGCTGAGCCGGCCCTGGGCCTGTGTGCAGGGACACACAGGGGGGTCCCCTCCCAGCCCAGCACCCCCCCCCAATTCCCCCTCACCGAGGTTATGGAGGAAGCCTGTATTAAATAGGAAAACTAAACAACAGCCAAAGGAAACCAAGCGTGATAGGAGCCGGTCTCACGTGGCTGATAATTCCTGAGAAGTCCCGGTTCTCATCTGGAGCCCAGGGCTTCATCTCCCTGCACCCCTCGCCGGGAGGCCCGGGAAAAGAGGAGCAGAGATCCCCCCTCGACCGAGAAACGGGGGCCCCCCCAACCTTACTTTGCAGGTCCCCACCTTTGCTTGTTTATCGGGGCGCCTGATCATTAACCCGCAGACATGGATGACAGATTCCCTAAAAGCCCTTGATGGCCCTGCCGGGGTTCCTCCGCACCCTGGCACCACCCCTCCTTCCCGGACTTGGGCTCAGGCGCCATCACGGCCCCTCCCTCCTCCCCCCTGCTCACCCCTCCCCCTCTTCACCCCCTCCCTCTTCTCACCCCCTCCCCGGCTCACACCCCTCCCCCACCCCTCCCCCTCCTCACCCCCTCCCTCTTCTCACCGCCTCCCCCCTGCTCACCCCCCTCCCCCACCCCTCCCCCTCCTCACCCCCTCCCCCACCCCTCCCCCTCCTCACCCCCTCCCTCTTCTCACCGCCTCCCCCCTGCTCACCCCCCTCCCCCACCCCTCCCCCTCCTCACCCCCTCCCTCTTCTCACCGCCTCCCCCCTGCTCACCCCTCCCCCACTCCTCACCCTTCTCCCTGCTCACCCCTCCCCCTGCTCAGCCCCTCCTCCACTCCTGCCCCCCTCCCCCGCTGCCCACCCTGCTCCTCTGCAGGCCTGGTCACTGCCTTCCCTTCTGCTCCCCCTAGCGGCAGGCTTGGTAAATTCCCCTAGGGAGCCTGGGTGACCGCAGCTAAGGCTGCCAGGCTCCTATGCAAACAGAAAAGATGCTGAAAGGCGAGAAAGTCCAGCATTTACCACTCAGAGGATGTCCAGCTTCTGATTTAAGCACAACAGACAGTCCATTCGGAAATCGTGAGGTATTTGTTCTTTATTGTTTGATTACAGACACAAAAAATTAAACACCAAAAATTACTTCTCTGTAAATAAGACTTTGTCATATAATCAAGACTTTTAGATGTTTTTTCTATTATCATACATGACAATACAATTGATGGAAAATAAACATAAGCTGATCATCTTTATCTAAATTGCAATCTGAATGAAGTTGGTTCTGTAAAGCTGATCTTGGTCACATTGCCCTTTTGAGTGGAATCAATTAGTTTACTGAAAGAGAACCCTAGGGTTAGAATGCTAGGTTATGCCTGTATTTTCAAGGCTGACCATAGTCCTAAGAAGTGGGGTCAGCAATAGAGACACAGATTTAGCAACCAAACATATGGTCACCAGAGGGGAAATGAAGAGGGGCATTAGATAAATTGCAATTGACACATACACACTATTATATATAAAATAGATGTGACTCATAGACTGTAGCCTGCCAGGATCCTCTGTCCATAGAAAGAATCCTCCTGCCATGTGGGAGACCTGGGTTGGATCCCTGGGTTGGGAAGATCCCCTGGAGAAAGTACTGGAAACCCACTCTAGTATTCTGGCCTGGAGAATTCCATGGACTACATAGTCCATGGGGTCGAAAAGAGTCAGCCACGACTGAGGGACTTTCACTTTCATATATATATATAAAATAAATAACTAATAAGAACCTACTGTATTGCATAGGTAAATCTCCTCAGTACACTGTGCTGACCTATATGGGAAAAGAACCTAAGAAAGTGTGGATTCATGTATGTGTGTAACTGATTCATTTTGCCGTGCAGCAGAAATGCACAAGCTCTGTAAATCAACTGTAGTCCCAAAATATAACTTAAAAAAGAGGGGAGGTGAGCTGTATGATATGAAGAAGACTAGGAAAAGCCTTCTGCAGTTAAAAAATGTTACCCAGTGTCACGTGGTCTGAAATGATGAGCTTAACCTTGAGCTAAAGGCAAAGGCTCCTATCAAGAGGCAGATGTCATTAGAATCAATTAGTCTTCGGCTCTTTTTCCCTTCCATTGTCAAATCTCTGAAAGCCTCCCTCTGAGCCACTGGGAAGAGGTGGGGACGGGCTCTGTAAGGAGCAGGGTCTATTTTCTTGCCGCCGGGAAACTAAAGAACAGGATGAAACGTGGGGACACAGGGTGGGGGAGCAGCCTCGGAGGGGCGCAGGGAGGCTTGTAGCTTCCCCTCCAGCTGTCCTCAGGCACCACTTTCAAATGTTTCTATTTCCTGAGTCTTTATAAAACACTTCTCTTCCTATGTCAGCAGTGTAGGTCAAGGGCTGAGAGAAAGACCTTTCTTCTTTCATTTGCCTGAGTGTTAGTGCAGTTTCCCTGGTGGTTCAGATGGTAAAGAATCTGCCCTGCAATTCGAGAGACCCAGGTTCAGTCCCTGGGTCGGGAAGATTTCCTGGAGAAAGGAATGGCTACCCACTCTAATATTCTTGCCTGGAGCATTCTTGATCCTGGCAGGCTGCGGTCCATGGGGTGGCGTAGAGTAGGACAGAAATGAAGCAACCTAGCACCCACGCATTAATGAACTAAGTCTTCCCAATAGCATGCCAAGGAACGCACTGTTAGAACATTCACTGCAGAGATGCACTGAGGCAGAGGAAGGGGAAGCCACTTGCCTAGAGGAAGCGACAGGGTGGATTCCAGCCCGGCTGGCACCTTAGCACTTGTGCCGGAGTTGGCCCTCCAGCGGAGAAGGGCAGCAGAGCTGAGCTTTTGAAGGTCAGCTGATCTGATCTTTGCAGTAGATCTCCATGACCTTTTAGGGCATGTTGATTGATTATCAGTCCATCCTGATGCTGGGAAAGATTGAAGGTAGGAGGAGAAGGTTGGATGGCATCACCGACTCGATGGACACGAGTTTGAGCAAGCTCGGGGAGATGGTGATGGACAGGGAAGCCAGGCATCCTGCAGTCCACGGGGTCACAGAGAATCAACATAACTTAGCGACTGAACATCAGTTCTTCCTAAAAGGATAGTGTTTCACTGCGGCTTGACTGAGCACATAGAATTCTATCTTGTTCTTCAGGATTCTAGGCTGAGTTCGTTGGAATTGGGTGGCCTCAGTTTCTACCAGATTGCATGATAGACATGAGATTGCTCCTTACTCCCCCGTGGGCACCGGTTTTATCAATTACTATTTGTAGAGCAAAGACAAGATTTCTTTAAGAAAGTTTTTCTTGGTGGTTGAAGTGTTTTAGAAACGACCACTCTGAAATTTTCCCGGCAGCATGAGTCAGAGTACTCATGCTCTGTGACCTTGACCGTGCTTTCCACTGCCCAGAGCACTGTTCTGGCGGGGCGGAAGAAAGACGGAGGGAAGACCCACTCCGTGGCTGAAACCCACACTCAGGTTGGACTGGGCTGGCTGAAAAGTTTATTCAGCTTTTTCCAGAAGATGACATGGGAAAATACAGACACGCTTTTCAGCCAACCCAGTCCATGCAGACAATCCGTTGCATTAAAAGAGCAGTTAAAGAGAGATCACACTCTTGTTGTGCTGGCTTTTTATGCCTTTTTTTCTCCCAACTGTGATTTTATCTAGCATGTGAGCATAAACCTATGTGGTTAGAACTGTGACCGAAGGGGCTCGAACTGCAGATCAACCAGTAAAAGCTGTAGTTTTAACCGCCAACATCTGCAACAGCTAAATAAGACCCCTGCCGCCTCCACTATGCAGTGTTTTCTCCTGAAAATGTGCTCAATTGTCACATAGGAAAAGGTAAATATTGGGCCAGTTCCCAGGGATGGTGGTCCTCTTTAAAAAAAGTGATTCCAATCCCTATGTCCTTTAAAAACAACTTAAGTAACCATATGAAACTAGATTCCATTCCTTTCACCTCTGATGACTGGTCCATCTCAAATTCCATCCATTGGGAATGGACAAGGAGATGGACAATATCCTTGGAAAGATTATATGTCTAGTCCAAGGGATGCATCAGTTTTATACTTTCACATAGGAGAAAAAAAAAAACCTTTTTGCTCAGATAGCCAGATGGTAGACAGAATTGCTCTACTTAATTCTGAAAGCTGTTCATGAAAGACAGTGCAGTGGATACGCTGACAGAGATGAATGCTTTGGGAAAGATTGCCCCCCAAACCAGAAACTTGATTTGCAATCGAGGAGGGTTTGTCTGTTTCCTAAGCGACTGATCTTCCAGAATGACTTTCAAAAAGGTGCGAATTGAAAATTAAATCTGAAATCATGAGATAACTAACATCTTCCTGTTACAGTTACACGTTTGGGCATATGATTAATTCCTGGTCATTTGGCAGGACTGTTACAACAAATCACAATCTGAAATAAACTTCTTATATTCAATTTGTATGCTAAAATGTATTGGCTTGGCACACAAGGATTTGATTTGTGCCAGAGTTTTGTAACAGGGAATAAGGATTTGTGTTGCCAAGAGAAAATTAAGGGACCGAGGATAGCATTCTTCTGAACAATCCAGAATACTATTGTGCTTAAAAATTAAGCAATGTAGGATTTGCACTTTAGTATTTTAGTATTATGTGTTCACACAGAAGTTCATGTATATAACGCTTCTCTTTCCAGAAGTAATTAGGGGATTCAGTTAAAACCAATTATTTGTGATGTAAAAGAGGTCCCTATGCCGAACCCCACACCAGGAGATGGTAAATCAATGGTTCCTTCCAGGGTACGTTATGTTTGATTATACTTATATTTCATAATATTTTACCCTTTTCATTTTGTGCTCATAGTTGCAGTGGTTTATGAAGTAACAGTCTCTAGATTTCATTCCAAGTGGAAAATTGGCATGAAAACCCTCAATCCAATTATTTCTGTACACATTTTGAAACAAATCATTTTGGCCCTTTTGAAAATTTTACAGGAGGTGATAAAAATAGGAAATTTCAGGTTTCAGATATTTTATTGCATTCTCCTAGCATAATAACAGGTTCATTAAAGAGGTTCACAATACAATATGAACTTTGTGAGATGTCCAGAACACACTTGCTGGCTCTCTTTTGAAAGTTTTGTGTGCAAGAAAGTTGTTCTGTTTCGCATGTTATATTTCATTTCGTTTTGCTGGGGGTTTTGTGAGATATTGAATTACTTCGCCCAAATGCATGATCCTAAGAGTCTGGAAGGTAGGAGCAGTGCTCTCGAGGGTAGGGGCTCAGGACTCTTCCCGGCTAAGATCACCCCCGGGACAGTGGGATGGGTTTCAGGGCTTGTTGAAAGCTTGCGAACTGAGAGCACTTCAGTTTACAGGGTGGGCTGGAGGCAGATGTCAGGGAGCTCTTCTCCGGAGCCCTGGCACGTCAGAGTTGCTGCGCAGTCACCGTGCAGGGACGTGGCGGGGAAAGCGAAGAGGCCCTCTCTCCTCTGAACTGGGGAGTCGGTCGTTTCACAGGCTGGACACATTACCGAAGTGCTATGACCAACCTAGACGCATGTTAAAAAGCAGAGATATCGCTTTGCCAACAAAGGTCCGTCTAGTCAAAGCTATGGCTTTTCCAGTGGTCATGTACAGATGTGAGAGTTGGACTATAAAGAAAGCTGAGCACCAAAGAATTGATGCTTTTGAACTGTGGTGTTGGAGAAGACTCTTGAGAGTCCGTTGGCCTGCAAGGAGATCCACTCAGTCCATCCTAAAGGAGATCAGTCCTGGGTGTTCATTCCTGGAAAGGACTGATGCTGAAGCTGAAGCTCCAATACTTTGGCCACCTGATTCGAAGAACTGACTCGTTGGAAAAGACCGCAGAGGACCTATAAAAGTCATCTAATGCACGGGGACTTAGTGGTGGTCCGGTGATAAGGACTCCAGGTTGCCAATGCAGGGGTTTGATTCCCAGGCAGGAGACTAAGATCCCACGTGCCATGTGGTGCAACCAAAAGGAAAAAAAAACAAAACAAAAAGTCATCTAACGCAGAGGTGCTTTCGCGGCTTCATCGCCCTACCCAGAACCCCCTCCCCCCACTTCCACACAATGCTTAGGTTTCTCCAGTCATGGGAAACTGTGCGTCTCCAAAGGCAGCACCTTCCGTCTGTGAGCAACCCCAGGGTTCCAGAGTTCTTCCTGCTATCAAACTGAAATCTGTCTTCCTGTAATTTCCACCCATTGTTCCCAGGTACATGCCTCCGACCCGAAAAGAAACCAGCCCTGTTTTCCATTGTGACGGCACTCCGCTCTCAGGGGGGAGGCGGTGAGGAGAGCGAGGAGGGTTTGTGGGCAGTCAGGGTCCTGTCCCCTCTGACCCTCAGTCTCTTCTTCTGTGCAATGCTAATTATCAGACCTGACTGACAGAGCGGTGGGGAAGATTTGAGGAAAATGTATAGAAGACATCCAGTGGGGGCTCAGTAACAGATTATCCTTGTTGTTACTACTGAAGGTGCCTAAGAAACTTCCCTGGGGGTCTGGTGGTTAAGACTTCACCTTCCAGTACCAGGGATGTGGGTTTGATCCTTGGTGGGAAAGCGAAGATCTCACTTGACTCACTGTCAAAAAAACCCTCAAAAAAAGGTAAAACAGAAGCAATATTGTAACAAATTCATTAAAGGCTTTAATAGTTATCCACATTAAAAAAATGATCTTAAAAAAAGAAGAGAGAGAGAAAGGAGGTGCCTAGTTATCTCCGCTAGAGTTTCTTTTTCTTTAGGCTAACAGGCCTCTGTGTTTCATGGTTTTACAGATTTTGTGGTTCTCCATGTTCCCCGTTGTTCCCATCTCGCCCAGCGCACTTCCATCCTTTTTTAGACTCCTGCTTTCGGGAGAGCGGTTGGGGAACGCTTCCTTGGAGCCACGTCACTGGCCCCTGAAACTGTATCAGTGTCCACAGAGGGTGCTCTGTTCCAGCCCTTTCCTCCAGAGACCAGACGTCCAGCAGACTCCCGTTGAGGAAATGACAGGCATTCCATGGAATAAGAACAGAAAGAATCACGAGACGAAAATCCACTGTCTCTAATATCGTGCTGATCACGGTATGCCCCTTGCCTGGCGGTCCTGGAGCCAGACGCCTGCACCTGTCTTCTCTCGGTCACTCTTTGCATCAGCCCAGTGATGCCACTGTCTCTGTTTCCCCACCGAGGACACAGAAGTCTGGGAGGTTTAAGTGAGGGCAGCGTTCTAGATTGAACGTAGGTCCTCTTACTTCGAACGATGCCGTTTCTCCAGGTCTGTCTGGTGGGATGGGCATCTCGGATCTCTTTCCATCCTCCCGTCCTCGTATTTCTACCCACCTCTTGCCGCCTCCCCTACCTTCTCTGATGGGTTGGGAAGGGACCCTGGCCACAGTGGGATGAAGGATGCTTCTTCTGCTCCATGCAGGGCCGGGTGGGACTGGGGGGCTTGAGGGTCCCTATCAATGAAGGAGGTGAAGCCAGTCTCTCAAAAGCTAAGGAGGCAAAGACTGTGTGAGTGACACGCATGTCTGCTATGTGTGTGCTAATTCGCTTCAATTATATCCGGCTCTTTGTGACCCCATGGACTGTAGCCCACCAGGCTCCTCTGTCCGTGGGATTCTCCTGGCAAGAATACTGGAGTGGGTGGCCATGCCCTCCTCTAGGGGATTCTCCCAAACCAGGGATCGAACTCACATCACTTACATCTCCTGCATTGGCAGCCAGTTTCTTTACCGTAATTAGCGCCACCTGGCAAGCAATTTCCAAGGTCAAATTGATGATCCAAACCAATCAATCAGCACAAAAAACAGTGGGGTAGGGACTTCCTTGGTGGTCCAGTGGGAAGACTCTGCACTCTCAAGGCCAGGGGCCGGGGTTCGATCCCTGGTCTGTGAACTGGATCCCACATGCTGCAACTAAGACCCAGTGCAACCAGATGAATAAATAAATTAACTAAAAATAAAAAACCCCACAGTGGGGTAGATGAGTATTCCGGGCAGGGGGAAACCAATGCACTGGGCACTCTGGACACTCACCTGCATAAGCCTTCCTGGGAGAACAGAAAACCCCCTGCAGGGAGACAGAAGGCTCCTTCCTCCCTGCAGTCTCCACCGCCAGCTTGTCTTTCCCACCCAGAGACAGAGCGGGAGAGGCACAGCAGCAGGCCACATGCCGTCGATGGCACAGTGATCCCACCTGCCTGACCCCCAGTTTGCTTCTAGATTGCCAGGCCCATGGGTAGCCTAGAGCGCCCCCCACCCGCCCCAAACTTCTGCTCCACATCACCCCACTGTTCCCATCTGATTCCCTGGACTGTCTCCTCAGCAGAGCAGGCAGCTCCTCGACCCTAAAAGGGTATTTCATGAGACCGACAATTCCCATTCCTCGGCTAAGAGCATACCATCATGACAATATGTGAGGGCCCTTTTAACACGGCTCCATAGGGACGTTTCCAAATCATTTGAGAAATATTAAAATTTAAAAATGCAATGGAACCTCCGTCTAGGGGCATGTATTTAATAATATCTAAAAAGCAAGTGGTTAGAAAAGGCAAGAAATATGCCTGCAAGGCAATGTTCCCTATAAAACAGAGAAGCCTAAAGCAAGTCCTGAACCGCAGCCTAGGAAGGCTGGGATGGAGGTTGTCCAGCTCATAAGCACATTCCTCTCCTTCTGCTGTTTCTTTTCCAGGTCAGAGGAAAACAAGCATAATAATATATCTTGCCTGTAGGTGCCAAGACTAGTGCTGGCCCCTTCCAGACTCTTCTTGATTGTGTTCGGGAACAAAAGCCCAGCTGCAACAGGAGAAAGAGAGCATTGGGTGGAGACAGAAGAGAATAGGGGTTTAGGATCGCTGCCCTGCGGGCAGCTCTCAGGAGCCACCAGCAGCCTCGTCTTTTGCTCAGATACATCCAGCTCTTCAGTCGTTGGCTCTATTCCGGGAAAACTCTAGTCCGTGTTGGTCGGCATGCCCCCCAGGAGACGGAGGGTGAAGGAGGGTGGAATGAAGGGACCTTTCACAAAGGTTAGACGCACTGTTTGGGAGCCCCAAAGACAGTGCAGTAACCCGTGCTGACCAGAGCTGCCCATCACCCAGACCCAGGGGGACAAGGGTGAGGGTAGTTACGGGGACCTGGGAGCATCACAGGGCTTCCCCGGTGGCTCAGATGGTGAAGAATCCACCTGTAATGCGGGTGACCTACGTTCGATCCTTGGGTTGGGACGATGCCCTGGAGGAGGGCACGGCAACCCACTCCAGTATTCTTGCAACGGAAAATCTCATGGACAGAGGAGCCTGGCGGGCTACAGTCCATGGGGTCGCAAAGAGTTGGACATGACTGAGCATCACGCTGAGAGGATGGCTTTTGGAGGATAAGGGGGCACAGCCAGTTCGGGGGACCACACAGGGAGGGAGCGGAGGGGATGAAGACCCTGCCTTTCTTTCCAGGCTTCCCTCATTGGCCAAGCCCAAGTGGAGCTTCGTGACCTGTGTGTACCAAACAGGTCAGGGGGTCAGAGAGCACAGAGGGTGGGGAGTGGAGTGGGTGTGGAAGGGCAGGTGGGCCGTTTCTGGACAGCCCTGCATGCCCAGCATCACCTGAGGGTCCTTGTGTTGAGCGGGGGGAATCACTGTTCACCCAGGCATGAAAACGGTGGACTTTACCAAGGCTGTGTTGTTGCAGAATGGTATACCATGTTCTTCCTCCCCTTTGAATCGTGGCTTAAATGCTTTGTGTCTGCAGATCCTTGCTAGTTCCTGGTGTGTGTGTATGTGAGTGAGTTCCTCTCTAAGCACTTAGATGGTAAGTAGGAATCCTGGACCCTGGTGTGAGCCCAGCAGGCCTGGTGTTTTTTGCCCGTGTGTGGGACGCAGACAATGGAATTGGACTCAGCAGTTTCTGGGATCTGGCTGGTGGGTCCCACACATGGTGTTACTTAGCACTGAATCCGTCAGACTTCGGGTATTGCTCTGTGAATTATTGTCATTGTTTGGCCCAGGCCTGCTGAATTTGATGGTAGAGGGTGGGCCCCAGGGTCCACCCTGGAGGAAATAGCTGTGGCTGCTCTCGCCGGAGTGAGCGTGGGACAAGTTTGGGGAGCGCTCTCTGGGACGCGTAGAGATATCCGCTGATGGAGACAGAGGTGGCTGCCCCCAGCTGGGTGTCCTGGGCTGAGCAGGGATGCTGAGATCTGGTGGGGCCTGGGAGTGTGAGTGCCAGTTCCAGGACTGACTGTGACCCAGGGGGCCATCTCTCTGCTGACCTTGAACCTCCCCTACATTCTTGTGAAAGTCCACGTTTGCTGTCATCTGTGCTGGGGAGATGAAAGAGGTGGAATTCCTTCTATAAGAAAAAGTGGGGTAACTTACTCAGGGCTTTGTTTTTGGGAGATGCCGTGTCCTGAAGAGCAGAGATAACGGCGTGGATGCTCAAAGTCGGGATGGACGTGGGCAGGAAGGCCCCGGGGTCTTTACCACAAGTACAGGCCTTAAAAAGAAGCATGACCTCACTTCACAGGCACAGCCCAGTGAAGCCAGTGAATGTGGAAAATCGACCCCAGCAAAGAATAGCTGCTTCTATCTATTTCAGACCGAGGACTTTCCCTCCTGCCAGTTACCTGCTCTGCTTATAGAACGCTTTGCAGGTGGGTGACTCAGCCCAGCACGGAAAATCCATAAGTAGACGGACTCTCTTTTAACTGGGGGGGTGGGGGGTGGGTGGTAGGATGTGCCGGGCTGCTGTTCTCCATGCCTAGAAGTCGGGGAAGATGTATGGAGCTGGGTGTCCATATGGCATGGAAGCGTAGACCTGGGGGTGTAGAGTGTGGGTTGGCCGTGTGAACTGGGCCTGTTACCCGGGAGAGCACTGGCTTCAGGGTCTGGCCAGAGAGGGGATCAGCCTCACTCTTATAAGCGACCTCAGGACTTCCCTGGAGGTCTAGTGGTTAAGAATCAGCGTGCCAATGCAGGGGACTTAGGTTCAATCCCTGGTCTGGGAAGATTCCACATGCTGTGGGGCAGCTAAAGTCCATGCCCACAACTACTGAGCCCCAGCACCCTAGAGCCTGTGCTCCCCAGCAAGAGTACTCCACTTGCTACAACTAGAGAAAGCCCCAGTGCAGCAGCAGAGACCCAGCAGGACCCAACAATAAATGTGCTTTAAAAAGTGACCATCAAGCTCCATGGGCCTGCACAAGGTAGCCCTTTTCCCTCTAGTTTCTTCATCCCAGAGCAGGCGCACTAGTGGCCACCTTATAAAGTGGCCGTCAGGATGAAAGGAGTTGCTCCACGTCAAGTATTTAGAAAAGTGTCTGGAACTTATACTAAGCTTTCAATTCATTTACCCATCTACTCGTTCATCATTCAAGAAGTATTTACTGAGTTATGTGCCAGGAGCTGTTTTAGGCTATGGATAACCCGGGTGAAAATATTTGCCTGCATGGAGCTTATTATTAGGGGCACAGAGCTGTAAAGATCTTTACGGTTTCATCCTTTTCTTCATATCACACAACCCTCATATGTTGAAAAGATGTGCAGGTTATGGCCACACAGGCCTTGCTAGCTTTGCTGACGTTAGGTGTTTCTGATTCCTGGCGGAGGCTGGAGGAAGAAACGCGTTCCTATTGAAATGGTTCATTCTTTCTGAATTGCTAATGCTTCCTTGTGGGTTTATGGGTTCCATAATGTTGAACCGAGGATGGGGGGTTTAAGACAATGTTTGACCTATGTAACCACCATTATAGATAGAAAAGCCCAGTTTAGGACAGAATTGAATTTGGGGAGTTAAACCCGAGAGACTGCCAACTTTTGAACTTTGCGGTAGGAAGGGGTGAAAGTTGAGAGTTGGTTCAAACATGGAAGTTTTCTAGTGATTTAAAAACATTTTTTATTTGTGGTAGGGAGGGACCTCCAACCCTCAATTCAATTAAAACCCACAAAGAAACTCCCTGCAGCGCACGCCAACCTTGGCTCTTTGGGACGGTGGCCTGGGTTAAATGTTTACAAATACTGCACTCTGTTTAGGGCTGGGTCTCAGAGTTCGGCTCTTAAACTTATTCATGGTATTAACTGATTCCAGGAAGAGAAACTGGGAAAAAAAGTCTGCAAAGGCACAGAAAGGAACCCAGCCACATTTTCTCATCTTTCAATCATAGAACTTGGCATGAGGGAACCTCAGTCTTTTCATGATTATTGTACAAGTTTTCTTTGTTCATTTATTCAGTAAATGCTGTTTGAGTGTCTAGTTGGGTCAGGTATGGCCCTTTATGCTGGAGACAACACAGTGAACCAAGTGGCAGCTGCAGGGCTAAGGAGGCCTGGCTCTGGCCCTCAGGGAGCTTAGGATACAGTGGGAGAGACAGAAGCTAAAAGAATTGATTATAGCAATAAACATCCAAGTAACCACTGGGGTGCTTCAAAGAAGAGGTAGGTGGTTCCCTAACAATGAAGAATGAGAGAATTTGCTTCATTAGTGAAGTCAGGGTAAACTTTCTTGTGCTGTGCTGAGTCGCTCAGTCGTGTCCAACTCTTTGCTACCCCATGGACTGCAGCCCACCAGGCTCCTCTGTCCATGGGGATTCTCCAGGCAAGAATACTGGGGTGGGTTGCCATGCCCTCCTACAGGGGATCTTCCTGACCCAGGAAGATCAAACGGGGTTCTCCTGCATTGCAGGCAGATTCTTTACAGCCTGAGCCCCCAGAGAAGCCCAAAGTGAAAGTGTTAGTTGCTCCGTCATGTCCAGCTCTTTGTGAGTCCGAGGACTGTAGCCCACCAGGCTCCCCCGTCTGTGGAATTCTCCAGGCAAGAAACCTTTCTTAAGGTGGGGTCAGGTCAGGATGATGATGAAAGTCCTTACTGTGTGTGATGAAGCTCGGCGGGGTCTGCTCGCCTGCCCCCCAGCCTCACCCCTCTCTCCCCACCTCTGTCTCTCCATGTTGCTGTGCACGCCACCCCGTGTTGGCACCCATGGCTCCCTCTCCTGGAATCCTCTGTTTCTCATCACCTCTTCTTCGTCCAGTTGACCTTCAGACCTCAGTTCACATCACCCCCAAGGGAATAAGAGGCTGACCTCTGACCTCTAGCCTCCAGGATGGTGAGGAATCAATCTCTGTTGTTTAGGCCGCCCAGCCTGCATTGTTCCAACAGTGGCCAGCAGCGAGGCTGGGTTCTGGTGATGCCCTCTCCCTCCCTATGTCCTCACAAGGCCTTCCATGGTGCGAGCATCTGGAGAATGAGAGGGATCTCTTGTCCCTCCCTCTTTTCATAAGGGCACTAATCCCACTGTGGGGGGGCCCATCCACACGACCTCATCTGAACCTAATCACCTTCAAATACCATCACGCCACACGGCCAGGGGTTCCATCTGTGAATCAGTGCATCCTTCTCACCAGGTACCAAGAGCTCTGCTCCTGCTGTGAAAATGGGCGAATAAAATGGTCATGGTCCTTATTTTCACACCCAGGTGACTCAGTGGTAAAGAATCCGCCTGCCAGTGTAGGAGACCTGGGTTCCATCCTTGGGTCAGGAAGCTCCCCTGGAGGAGGAAATGGCAACTTACTCCATCCAGTATTTTTGCCTGGAGAATCCAATGGACAAAGGAGCCCTGCGGGCTACAGTCCATGGGGTCACAAAGAGTCGGACGCCACTGAACACAGCACAGCCCTGTTTTCCTGGAGTTTACAACCAGAGGGAAGAATGCAGGGAACACGTATATACGGAATCTTGGAGTGAAGATCTCTCACTGGTGGGGGAGTCTGGTACTCCTAGGGTGCTTGCCTGCTGGCTGGGGGCTACCGGTCAAAGCAGGGGCCATAGTCAAAGCTGCAGTGGTTCCTGCGGGTCTGCGGGCCACTGTCCACATTCCCCGAGCCCACCCAGGAAGTCTCTCCTGGAGGAGCACTGAGCCGCCGGCCACCAGGCCACCCAGGAGATAGGGGCGCCTCCAGGATCAGCTGAACGGAGCCCTGCACCAGACGCAGAAACTGTTTCTTAAACATCCCAGTGTGGGTCCCTGGAGCGTGGGACATGCTTTGAGAAGACGCAGCACACACAAACCTTTCGCTCAAAGATCTGCTCAGTTACCAGCCGATGCAGTAGAGACTTTTAGGAATAGACATCGTGTGTTCATGTGAACGATGGAGATCAGGTTGGAACTGATAGTTGCCAAATTTATCGTGAGGATAACTGAATGTTTTTCACTTATGTGTGTTTCCTATTTTAGTTGTTTTTCTAATAAATGAAATAATTTGTATCATTTTAATAATAGTCCAGAGAAAGGAGACTTAAAACCTTGGTAGAGAGAGGTGAGAAACAGTGCTTGTGGCATTTCCCCTTACTGTAAAATTTAATCAAACAATTGATGGAGAATAGTCTTATTAATAAAACAGTAAAATACCAATTAAACATTTCCTACTGTGGTGCTTAAAGGAGATGACCTAGATTATTTCCTAAGATAAAAGCCTGCATGCATAAAACAGACCACACCATATTTCAAAGTCACTGGTAAATAGTATTTTCTGAAGGCAGCTAGCAAATTAATGTAACATTTAGAGTCTCTGATTTTGCACTTTTCTGGCCCTTTAAAAAAAAATACTTATTTTTAATTGATTGATGATTGCTTTACAATATTGGTTTGATTTCTGTCCCACATCAGCATGAATTAACCATAGGCGTACATATGTCCCTCCCTCTTGAGTCTCCCTCCCACCTCCTGTCCATTCCTGCCCCTCTAGGTTATCACAGAGCCCAGCTTGAGTTCCCTGGGTCAAATGGCAAGTTCCCACTGGCTGTGTCTTTACAGATGTTAGTGTGTATGAACCTGTTCTCAGAGCAGCGATGGAGACGCAGACATGGAGAACAGACTTACAGACGAGGGTTGGAGAGAGGGTGAGATGAATAGAGAGAGTAGCATGGACTGTTAATGAATCGTTGGTATTTAAAACATATGCTAAGAAGTATTGATAATCTTTTTTTTTCTGAGCCATAGAGCAAATTCCTGCTGGCTATCTATTTACATATGGTAATATAAGTTTCCATGTTACTTCCTCCATATGTCTCACCCTCTCCTCCCCTCTCCCCATGTCCATAAGTCTATTCTCTATGCGTCTCCACTGTTGCCCTGTAAATAAATTCTTCAGTGCCACTTTTCTAGATTCCATATATATGTGTTAGAATACGGTATTTGTCTTTCTCTTTCTGACTTACTTCACTCTGTATGATAGGTGCTAGGTCCATCCACCTCATTAGAGCTGACTCAAATTCATTTCTTTTTATGGCTGAGTAATATTCCACGACAATCTATCATTTTGTTCTGTGGTCTAACCGTCCCCACCTCTGTAGTAACAGCTTGGGTTCTGCCACCTCGGCCCCTGAGTTAGCAGAAGGGACCGTTTCTCAGGGCGCGTGGCTCTTTCTTTTGCCCTTTGCAGAGGTGGACCACACTATTCTCTTCGCTCCCTTCTTCCACTTTCTGCTTGGCAATCCTTCCATTCCTCACATTTCTACTACATTGCCAGTTTCCCCTGAGCCCCTGGATTGGGTTGGTCACTCCCACTCCAGGACCCCTACTTCCCTTTGCAAATTCCGAGGTCTGCTCCCTCTTCCCAGGAGCAGGGAGAGACGTGTCTCAGTTGCGGCTGCTCTGGGCTCTCGCTTTCCGCACTGGGTCTAAGATGCCTTGGTTCTCAGTGAGTGTTTGCCAAACCGACTGAACCGGGCTGCGGGTTCCTCTGGCTCCTCGTCCCCTGGCGTTTGTCCTGTTGTTGACTTTGCCCACAGCCTTTGGCCTGGTACTGGACAAATCACTTATAGGTCTCTCACTAAGTTGAAAATCACGGTGTCTGGTCTGTGAATGTCACAGGATTCTTAAGTATCAAGTGAGGAGCCTAGAAAGTGCCGCTGGATCAGATCCCCGTTGGATGGAGACCTTGGCACGAGGCGAGCCTGAGCTTCCTCTGCTCTTCTGGACCTGGTAGCTTGACAACTGGCTCTTGGTTGCTCAGCTCTTGCCATGTCCAGACCGGCTGTGACTCTGATCCACCCAGACCGGTTCCTGGAAAAGTCCTAATTCCCACTGATGTAAAAAGGGAGGAGAAGGATGAGGAAGAGATGCTGTGAGCAATCGAGGCTGGAGACCCTCATCCCATGGTGAGTGCTAGAGTCACCCAGGGAAGAGGCCAGCCAAGGACCACAGCAGAGGACACCTTGGCAGTAAGAAGGGGGTGGCAGTGATGCCGAGGACAGGACCAGCGCTCTGCTTCCTGGGGATGGCTCATTTCATCCTCTCGCTGCCCTGTGAGGGAGGGTTTCCATTTTTTTTCCCTCATCAGAAGAGGAAACAGAGGCTCACTCAGAAACCGAAAACTTGCCCTGAAGTCCTACAATAAAGAAAAGTTAGAGGCAGCATTTAATTCCAGTGCCCTGGTGGCTCAGTGGTAAAGAATCTGCCCGCAGTGCAGGAGACCCGGGTTTGGTCCCTGGGTTGGGAAGATCCCCTGGAGGAGGGAATGGCAACCCACTCCAGTATTCCTGCCTGGAGAATCCCATGGACGGAGGAGCCTGGTGGGCTGCAGTCCATGGGGTCACAAAGAGTTGGACGCAGCTGAGCGACTAACACGTTGCTATTTAGGTCATCGCAAGGCCCTGAGCGGAGCTCCCTGCGCTGGACAGGAGGTTCTCATTCTAATTTATCTTTTATGACAGCTCTGTAATGTCTTCATTTTGCAGGTAAGGGTGCCTAGACAAAGAGGTTGGCTACCTAACCTCGGCGAGTGGCAGCTTGAGGAATCAAACTTTGGCCTTTATAAGCTTCCCTTGCCCCGTGCTCTGAGTGAAGCGAAGGTTTCAGACCCTCTAGAAAAGGAGCATCCTGCTTCAGGCTACGGGCCCCCGACACAAGGGTCGCACATGAGAACGAGGAAAGGACGAGGTTTGGGCTTCTCTCAGAAGGTACCAGCTGCGTGAGAAATACGGTCTTCTTTGAAACTGACAGTTTTATGTTCTTGCTTTATGTTTGTATTCACAATGAGAACATGCACTTCTAATATTTAACTTACAGCTGGTAGGAAATATCTTTGAACTATTCTCAAGGTTTGTGCCAAATATTTTTAAGATTCAAAGGCAGGCAAAAACCTTGTCATTTTCCCCAGCAGATTTTTTTGCCTCTGGTGTTATTGCCTGGTTTAGGCATGCTTGCCTTACAACAATGATATTTGAGCAAAAACTACGTTTTCTGTGTTTTCCTGGAAGCTCTCATTTCTCATCATCTGTATTTAAGAAAAACAAAACCAGTGTATACAGTCTTCAGTTTGGTTCCTCTGAGTTTGCATCTCATGCACGGATGTGTTTTCATCAGGCTGCCAAATTCCACTTTTCTTGCCTTGCCTGGGTAATTCTGAAACAAACTCAAAACTAAGAACAAAAAACAAAGGAAAACATGAGATTTGCAGTCAGGAGATTGAAATGCAGCTCTTCCATTCATTAACTCTATGACTAGGATGCATCAGGCCAGCCCCGTCTCTGTTTTCTCATCTGTAAGGCCAAGTTGACACTGTTTATCTCCTGGAAATGAAATATATGACCCCATTTGGAGCATCCTGGGTATTGTTGGGCATGAGAGTGCTAAGTCGCTTCAGTCGTGTCCGACTCTTTGTGACCCCATGGACTCTAGCCCACGAGGCTCCTCTGTCCAAGGGATTCTCCAGGCAAGAACACTGGAGTGGGTGGCCATACCCTCCTCCAGGGGATCTTCCCGGCCCAGGGATCAAACCCGCGTCTTTTAAGTCTCCCACATTGGCAGCCAGGTTCTGTACCACTAGCACCACCTGGGAAGCACATACTTAAATCCACACATGCTTTCTCTCTCCCGTCCGGCAGTCTTTTCTTCATTTGGTGAGAATTTTCCTCTGTCCCATCTCTTTACTGCTTTCTGTTGTTGGCAAAGACTCTCTCTCCCAAGCTGTTTTGAATTCTAGAACAATCCTTGTTATTTGGTCTCAGTTTCTATATTTTTTAGAAAAGTCAGCCCTTTTTTTTTTTTTGACTCTCTGCCTTCTAAATTTCTGGCATCCTCATAGTTTGGCTAACTCCAAAATGTGTTTCTGGGATAAAGTTTATGTGTAAACAGCAGGCAGCTGAAATCACCAAGCCTCTGCTTCACTGGGGCGGGGTGGGAGGGGTGGTAGCAATGGAGGAGGGTGAACTTTCTAGTCTCTTTTCAGATGTTGGAGTCACACATTTCTCTGTCTGCTTTCAAATTTCTCTGTCTGCTCTTAGGAATTCTACGAGCCTGGACTTGGCCCTGGGTTGCCCTTTTGGAGTCGTTTCTCTGACCTTAAGCCCACTCTGGATGGGAAGAGCTAGGGAAGAAAAGCCTGTCCTCTACACCCCCCCGGAGCCATAAAGGGGGAGCATTAAACTCTGGCCCCTTTCAAGGCGAGGTGATTCCAGATTGGATTTACCTGGGAGTAGAGAAACCCCTCCATCTGTAAATTCTCCCCCTGAACTCAGCCAGGCGCTCAGCGGGCTGTCCCTTGGTGCCACCATCCCTCTGGACGTGGTGTTCATGTCTCAGGGCTGCTGTGAAAACTGTCACCAGCGGGACGGCTGCAGACAGCAGCGGAGCTGTCAGGGTCAGCGTGTCCCCGAGCTACATTCAGGCATCCATGGCGCAGCATCTGGGGTGCTGCTCAGCCAGCAGCGGGGTCACCCCATCTCTACGTCCATCCTCAATCGTGGAGCCCTCTCTGCCCTCATGTGATGGGGTCCCCTCCGTGCTGGTCTCGTGGCTTTGTAAGGACACCAGTCATCTTGGATGAATGACCCATCCTATCCAGTGGAACCTCATGGGACCGCATCTTTTATTTTGTTAACTTTTAATTTTATGTTGGTTTTTTTGGTTTTGGTGGTGGTTTTTTTATGATAGCTGATTTTTTTTTAAACTTTAATCTTTTTGTTTTGTATGGAGGTATAGGCGATTGGCAAACAGTGTTGTGATAGGTGAACAGCAAAGGGACTTGGTCATACGTATACATGTATCTATTCTTCCCCAATCATCCTTCCCAGCCAGGCTGCCACATAATATTGAGCAGAGCTCCTTCTGCTCTACAGGAGGCCCTCGTATATATGTATCTGCAAGTGAAAGTGAAAGTCGCTCAGTCGTGTCCGACTCTTTGTGACCCCATGGACTATACAGTCCATAGAATTCTCCAGGCCAGAATACTGGAGTGGGTAGCTTTTCCCTTCTCCAGGGGATCTTCCCAACCCAGGCATTGAACCCAGGTCTCCTGCATTGCAGGCAGATTCTTTGCCAGCTGAGCTACTAGGGATGCCCTATTTTCCCCCAAAGCCCCTTCCCATCCAGGCTGCCACATAATATTGAGCAGAATTCCTTCTGCCCTACAGGAGGTCCTTGTTGGTTACGGGCATGTGTCCAAGTCGATTCAGTCATATCTGACTCTTTGTGACCCCATGGACTGTAGCCTGCCAGGCTCCTCTGTCCATGGGATTTTCCAGGTAAGAATACTGGAGTGAGCTGCCATGCCCTCCTCCAGGAGATCTTTCTGACCCACTGATCAAATCTACGTCTCCAGCAACTCCTGCATTGCAGGCAGATTCTTTACCGCTGAGCCACCAGGGAAGTCCCCTTGTTGGTTATCCATTTAAAATATAACAGTGTGAACATGCCCATCCCAAATTCCCTAACCTGGCCATCAGAAACGGAACTCAGCAGCTGAGTTTCTTTCACCCCAGGCAGGATGAGAGAACTTTAGTCTTCTTCCCTCAGCATAATACAAGGATTTGTTATTATTGTTCAGTAGCTCAGTCGTGTCTGACTCTTTGCAACCCCATAAACTGCTGCACGCCAGGCTTACCTTTCCTCCACCATCTCCCAGAGTTTGCTCAAATTCATGTCCATTGAGTCGGTGATGCCATCCGGTCGTCTCATCGTCTGCTGCCTTCTCCTGCTGCCCTCAATCTTTCTCAGCATCAGGGTCTTTTCCAATGAGTTGGCTCTTGGCATCAGGTGACCAAAGTATTGGAGCTTCAGCTTCAGCATCAGTCTTTCCAGTGAATATTCAGGGTTGATTTTCTTTAGGATTCTCCACGCAAGAATACTGGAGTGGGTAGGCATTCCCTTCTCCAGGAGATCTTCCTGACCCAGGGATCTAACCCAGGTCTCCTGCATTGCAGGCAGATTCTTTACCGTCTGAGCCACCAACGCAAGCGCTTATGTTGACATATATATATAAACAAAATCTACATATAAACAAAATCCACTCCCCTGAATTCCCAGGGGTCTACGGATATTGTGACAGCCACCTTCCTTTCCGTTGTCTTTTTGGGGGCATGCCGCGGTGTGTGTGGGATTTTAGCTCCCTGACCAGAGATCAAACCCACGTCCCCTGCATTGGAAGTATGGAGTCAATTACTGAACCACTAGGGAAGCCCCCCGCTTCTGTTTATTAATCATTATATTTTATTTCCCATGCCCGCTTACTGAACAGCCAACCTGTCTCCCCACGCTGTCCAGTTCTCTCTCTTTCTGCCTTCACTAGCTTCCCTAATAAAAGACTTGTTTTCATGCTTTTAGCTCATCTAGATTGTGGGTAAAATTAGAGCTTTGGATAAGAGCATTTAGAACCCTTTTCTTTTTGAATTGTTGCATGTTTTTTTCTAGCTGAAAATGTTCTGTTTCTTAAAAAAAAAAAAAAAAATGTATGCCCACTAAAAGCAAATATACTCTCTGATTCTATTGCTTTGCGTACTCAGAAATCACCAGTGTAAAACTGCTACCACTATTGTAGGCCTAACGTTTTTCCCTTTCTTTCTGACTTCTTTAACACATGGTTCATGGCCTTTGCTACATTTCAGCAGAGTTAATTAAGTTTTCGGCTATGAGCCTAAATCATGAGTGTGCTTGTTGGGTACACCGAAAATCTTTTTCTTTTTTTTGGTTGTGTTGTTGTTTTATGTCTCCACAGTAATTTAAATTGCGTTAAAAACAACAGCCAAATTTAATATCCCCATAAATAATATCCAGATTTTAAAATTCCCTTGTGACTTAAAAGCTGTACGTGAATTTTATGTTTTTTATCGTGGCTTAATCTCTCTCTGACATGATTATTGTGTCTAATAAGGCAAAAGAAAAATAAATCTGACAGTGGAGAAAATAAGACAGCAGAGTTAATTGGTCCATTAAGAGTACGGCAAGAGGTTACAGATCCAGTGAGCTGCGAGGGTGGACGGCAGCAGGGTGGGGTGGTGGGCCATGCCTCTTCCATCGGCTCTCCTGCTGCCTTCTTTGTCATTGTTGTTTGGTCTCTAACTCACATGGAACTCTGTGACCCCGTGGACTGCAGCGTGCCAGGCCTCCCTGTCCATCACCACCTCCTGAAACTTGCTCAAACTCATGTCCACTGAGCTGGTGATGCCATCCAACCATCACATCCTCTGCCACCCTCTTCTCCTCTTGCCCTCAGTCTTTTCCATTGAGTCGGTTCTTCTCATCAGGTGGCCAAAGTATTGGAGTTTCAGCTTCAGCATCAGTCCTTCCAATGAACATCCAGGACTGATCTCCTTTAGGATGGCCTGGTTGGATCTCCTTGCAGTCCAACGGACTCTCAAGAGTCTTCTCCAACACCACAGTTCAAAAGCATCAGTTCTTCGGTGCTCAGCCTTCTTTATGGTCCAACTCTCACATCCGTACGTGACTATTGGTAAAACCATACATTTGACTTATGGAGCTGTGTTGGCAAAGTGATGTCTCTGCTTTTTAATGTGCTGTCTATATTTGTCACAGCTTTCTTTCCAAGGAGCGAATGTCTTTTTAATTTCATGGCTACAGCCAACATCTGCAGTGATTTTGGAACCGAAGAAAATAAAACCTGTCACTCTTTCCACCCTTTCTCCTTCTATTTGCCATGAAGTGATGGGCCCAGATGCCATGATCTAAGTTTTTTTTTTTTAATGTTGAATTTCAAGCCAGCTTTTTCACTGTCTTCTTTCACCCTCATCGCCAGGACAAGCCTGTGGTCCCTGAAGGGGCTGCTGGCTTTCACGGGGCTGCTTTGGAACCAGGGTCGTGTGTAATTCTTGCTTGTCTACATGCCCTCTCCCTCCTCCAACTCGCATGCTGTTGCAGGTACTGTGCATTTCACTCGGCACCTACTTTGTCTTCCCGTATGATCTGGCCAGGAAAAGGAAAGCCCTTGGCTCCTTAACCCCTCCTGGTGTAAAGCTTCCACGTGTTTCCAGGTCCTGCCAAGTGGCTGCCCTTCCAGAGACCTGGAGGTGGGCATGGCTGGGAGTTTAGAGCTCTCTCACAGCTCTCGAAAGGAACCCACTCCACCAACACCTTGAGTTCGAACTTCTAGCCTCCTGAACGGTGAGACAAGATGTTCCTGTTGTTTAAATCACCCAGTTTATGAAACCTTATTATGGCAGGCCTAGCAACTGAGACAGGCTTGATACTCTGTTGTGTTTGGGAAACGGACTGTGGCCAAACCTAGAGGGAAGGTCAGATGCCCACTGCTTAAAGGTACTATACATCTGCAGGAGACGCAGGAGATGCAGGTTCGATCCCTGGGTTGGGAAGATCCTCTGGAGGAGGAAATGGCAACCCACTCCAGTATTCTTTCCTGGGAAATCCTGTGGAGAGAGCAGCCTGGTGGGCTACAGTCCATGGGGTCACAAAGAGTCAGACACGACTGAACAACATCATATCTGCATAGGTCAAGACAGATGATAAATGAAGATCCTGTGTGCGTGTATGCTCAGTCATGTCCAACCCTTTGCGACCCCGTGGACTGTCGCCCGCCAGGTTCCTTTCTCCATGGGATTTCCCAGGCGAGAACACTGGAATGTATTGCCGTTTCCTCCTCCAGGAGATCTTCCTGACCCAGGGGTTGAATTTGTGTCTCTTGTATCTCTTGCACTGGCTAGTGGATTCTCTACCATGGAGCCACCTGAGAAGCCATGAAGATTCTGGGCTGTTAATAAATGAATGAATGTGGCTGCAGGTCCTGGAACTTTTAGGAGGAGTAGCTGCGACAATGACGCAAGGAGCAAAGCAGGCACTTTAATACTTCATAAGCACGCTGGCTGAAAATCTTCCCAATAAAAATTTCAGATGAATGGTTCATGGTTTTGCAATATGAAAAATAAGGTAAATCAATAAGAAAAGACATCAAAAATCTAATATATAAATAACAGAGTTTATGAACAGTTTTTAAAGAGGATATATAAAAGCTAACAGATGTGAAAATGTTTAGCTACATCAGATATAAAAAAATAAAAATTTTACCAGTTATACATTTAGAGTTTTATTTCTTGGACATTCATTCAACCAAGTGCAAATTTCTCCTGCCAAATTTATTTCATCTCATTTAACTAAGAAGATTCTATTTTTTATATTTTATGTTTATACTTTTATCTGATAGTATGTTTTACCATGTGTGATTTTAATTGCCAACAGTTTAACTGTTGACTTGTTGACTTTTTCCACTAATAACTTTCATTATGAATTCGATGATAGAAACTTGTATTTTTTCAAAAAGTATCTTTTATTTAAATTACAAAACAGAAAAAACAAAGAGAAACTTGCAGTCACACTATGAAGATCATCCCGTTGATACTTAAAGAATATAATACATGTACTTAGTTCAAATAATAAAGAAAGATGCAAATGAAAACTCCAAATCTCAGTTTTCCACTCTCCTCTGTTCATCTCTGTAGCGATGACCACTTTAAGATGCTTCCGTATCATGCACAAATATTTTAACTTGTATCTTTATATGTATTTTAACTCAAATTTGTAGAAAATTTTAAGTACTCAAGAGAATGACAAAGAAAAGTGAAGACACACATAGATGAGAGAAATGTACTCACAGAGCTTGGATACTCCCTCAACAGAACTTTATATGATTTTACATTAGAGTCTAAGTGTTTCCACAATCAGATTGGCAGGGCTGTGGGTAGTAGTGTATAGTGGTAGTTGCTCATGGTGTCTGACTCTTTGTGACCCCACAGACTTCAGTCCACCGGGCTCCTCTGTCCATGGAACTCTCCAGGCAAGAATGCTGGAGTGGGCAGCCATTTCCTCCTTCAGGGTATCTTCCCAACCCAGGGATTGAACCCATGTCTCCTGTATTGGCAGGCAGATTCCTTACCATCTGAGCCGCCAGGGAGAACTATGTATTCTCCCTCGTAATTGTGAAATACCACATTTTATGAAACCTTAGAAGTTATTCAGATTTTTAAATGTGGAGGAGGAATGTCTTTAAAATCCTCAGATGCTGAAGTTATGCATCTAGGGTGCTATCCTAGGGAAATATTTAGGAGTGCAGATAGAGATTATGAATATTTATGGTAATATTAATGTAAGTAAGAAATGACCCAAACAGCCACTTTGGGCAATTAACATAAGGTGTGTCCATGCAAGGAATTATCAAGTAACCATTAAAACAGTGAAGACTACTTAAGGACCCACCTAATGATACGATTTTTTAAGCTAAGCAAAAGTGGGAGGTGGGTGGGAAGTTCAAGAGAGAGTGGACATACATACACCTGTGGCTGATTCATGTTGATGCATGGCAGAAACCAACACAATGTTGTAAAGCAGTTATTCTACAATTAAAAATAAATTTAAATTTATTTATTTAAGTAGGCTGTCAAATGGTATATAAAAATGGTCTCAAGGGACTTGCCTGATGGTCCAGTGCCTGATGGTCAGGAATTCACCTTCAAATGCAGGGGATGTGGTTTTGATCCCTGGTCAGAAAAGTAAGCTCCCGTGTGCAGCTAAGCCCATGCGTGACAACAAAGATCCTGAATAACACAATGAGGAAACAATGCAGCTGAAATTTTTAAAATATTAAATTAAAAAAATTAAGGATTCAGGGGGAAAACAAGTCAAAATTAAAAAAAAAAAGAATGATCTCAAGCATGGAGGAAACACAGACAGATACAATTAGAATAAATTATGCCCATATTCATAGGCTGGTTAATTCTGAGGGATGAGATGATGTATTTTCTAATTGTTCTACTGTACAAAATGGATTAATATTCAATTTCGGCATTTAATTAAAACTGACACATAACTGTTAGAATATGGCTATCACAACTTTTCTCTGCAAAACCAAATTTGGTTGTTTCATCGCTAAGTTGTGTCTGATTCTTTGCGATCCTGTTGACTGGAGGCTCCTCTGTCCCTGGGATTTCCCAGGCGAGAATACTGGAGTAGACTGCCACTTCCTTCTCCAGCAAAACCAAATAGACCACCAATAATCATGTCAGAAGACGTGGGCTGAAGAGACTGCTCGGAAACCTGCCACCAACCCTTGGCCGGGTTTGAAGGGGTCAACAGACTCGCCGAGAATAAAGCAGTTAAAAGACACCATAAAAATGCAGGGCAGATGCTACTATATCAAGCTGGTTCTCTGAACTATTGAATCTTTAATTCAGAATTTAAGCAGTCATAAAAATGAGCATGAATTGCCTATATCACCCACATCTCTTCAGAATTCAGTTGCTTTCACTGGTGCCTAAGGATGAAGGATGAAATTTAAAAAAAAAAAGCACATTTCCTGGAGTTTTAAGAGATTCAATAGACTCAAGTGAAACTCCCTGACTTGGGTATGCAGAGACTGAACAAGCAGAAGATTAGGAAGATCAAAAGCTTTAGACTTTGATGAGGAAGCAAGCTTCCTGTTTAGCCAGGGGTGAACAGCTACACCCAGGACTGAACACAAATTGCAAGTTTAGCACTGATATAGACAAGATCAACATCAGATACATGGCCCGACTGCCCCTCATACTTTCTTTGTAAATGAATTCCACGGCGTCACAACCCTGAGTTTTCTCCATTTTCCTCCGTGAAAGTGAGGTCACTGTGGTTTCCTTACAGCCAACTCATTTCCTCAAAGGAGCAGAAGGGGAGAAGGACTCGCTAGGGAGCTGCAGACCTGCGACCAAACAGCCTCGTTTCTCTTATTTAAATTCTGATTTTCTGGGAAAGACGTGTGCTTGTGTTAGGCTCTTTTCAGAAGTGGGCCTGTTCGTAAATGGGTCAGTGGTGTTGCAGAATATTATACAGGACTCTCCCAAGTGCTTGACCCAGAGCTTGAGAAGAAAGTAGTTAATTTAAAAAACAAAACAAAAGCAAAGTTTTATAATGTTGAATGAGCAAATTAATTTTTCTTTTCTCTCTCTTTTTTTTTTTACTTACTCAAAGGCTAAATATTAACTTAATTGTTCAGAAAGAATGACAACGCAACATTATTTTAAAATTCTCTTTATTAAACCAGTTTGAGATCAGTTCACTTGGTTTTGAAAATTCGTGGAGGAGTCTGGGACTCTAATGGTGAGAGTGATACTCAATCATCTGAGCCCGTCTGGGTCGTCATGGGTGGGTTTGGGGTTGATTCAAGTGCATCTCATTTACTGTGCACTCAGTTTCTAGGATTGTTACATCAGCTCCACCTCAGATCATCGGGCATTAGATCCCAGAGGCGGGAGACCCCTGCCTTAATCCTTCCCATGGTGGATAGTGATGCGCTGTCCCACCCCCGGTCCTTGGAAACCTTGTTCTCCACAAAACTGGTCCCTGGTGCCAAAAGGGTTGGGGGCCGCCAGGTTGCAGAGCAGAATGACTTGTTTGTGGTTAGAGGATCCTTCCGTGTGGTCAGGTTGAGAATATTTACCTCTGTACATATCATAGTAACAATGAAACACCCGTTTTATCATCATTATTTTATAACTAAAGGTACAGTCATTCTATAGCAAGCCAACTGCTGGCACATGTGGTTTAATTCTTATCAGGTCCTTGCATGACTGTTATTATCAACCCCATTTTTAAATAGGGAAACTGAGGCCCAGCAGGGCTAAATAAACTTGTCCCAAATGACATGGGCAGAAAGTGAAAAGGTCAGGAATCAGAGCTTGGGCCACACGATAACATAAAATCACATCACTTTCACCAAGCCCATTTAGCCGGCATGAAGGGCTCAGAATGAGGGTTGAGGAAGGGTAGTGTCTTCACAGTTGCTTTCAGAAAGGAAGATTGCCATGTGCTCAGTTGTGTCCGACTCTTTGTGACCCCATGGACTGTAGCCCACCAGGCTCCTCTGTCCATGGGAGTCTCCAGGCAAGAACACTGGAGTGGGTTGCCATGCCCTCCTCCAGGGGACCTTCCCCATCCAGGGGTCGAACACGCATCTCCTTTGTCTTCTGCTTTGCAGGAGGATTCTTCACCCGCTGAGTCATCAGGGAAGCCCTGAAGAGGTTTGTGCTTCCAGAACCCAGGGAAGATCCTTCTAAAAGGTTACATTCAGTTAGGCCACACTCAACAGGAGCAGTGCGTGGGGCAGCCTTGGGCAGGGAGGCACGGGGTGCCAGGGGAATCAGGGAGACGTCTGCTCCAACAGGACCGCCTGCTTACTGGGGGCCACCAACTGGGGGGGATGCAGATATGACAAGGACGTGTCACGTTCCTGACAAGGCAGGGGGCACAGTGGTGCTGTGACGCCTTCCGGGTCGTCTCTGGAGCCTCACATGCCTGGTTACTTACTGCTGATCCTTTCGTGAGTACTTTTTCCCTTTCTCTTACCACCCAAGCTCAGGCCCTCCTCACTCTGATAGCTCCTAACTGATTTTTTTTTTTCTTGACTCTGTTCCATCCATATCGGGTCCCAACCCATAACACCATCTAATTAATTTTCCTGAAGCTCTTTGATCACGTAACCACTCTGACCTCAAAACATTCATAACTCCTCTGGCCGGTTGGACAAAACAAAACTTTTTTAAGCCTTGTATCCAGGGCGGTGCTGACCTTTGCTTTTTGCTGATCAGCTGTGATTCCGAACGAACACGTTAGCTGGAAATGCTTTGACACGTTTGCTTCTGAAGTTTTGTCTGTACTCTTTCACTCACGGGAAAAAAAAAATAATCTTTCCTCTCTGTGATGCCAATCAAGACCAAATTTTCAAGGCCAGATGAATTTTATTTTTGTCGGGGAGCAAGTCCTTAAGTCTTGGGTGCTTAAGTCAAACAACTTGAAAGACTGCACCCCTGGGTCCCCAGCCACACCAGAAGCCAGAGGTCTTCTTGTGTCAGCATCGGCAGGAATCGGTGGCAAGGCTTGAGGACACATGGTGAAAAAGAACACGGGATGTTCTGTGCACAGAATTCACAGATGGACGGTATAGTGAGGTCGTGGGAAGGAGGATGGGATGAAAGGAGCTGGGACTGGATTTGAGGCTGAGATGAAGGCTGCCTTAGAGAAGGAACGGGGGCTTGAGGTGTTGGTCACAACCATCGCTTTAGTGACTTGCCTTGGATAACTCTGAAGCCTTTGTTGGCTTCCTTTGTGGCTCAGATGGCAAAGACTCGTCTGCGGTGCAGAAGACCTGGGTTCGATCCCTGGGTCGGGAAGATCCCCTGGAGAAGGGCAAGGAAACCCACTCCAGTATTCTTGCCTGAAGAATCCCATGGACAGAGGAGCCTGGCGGGCTGTGGTCCATAATGTGAGGTCGCACAGAGTCAGACACGACTGAAACAACTTAACAACACTCACGCAGCCCATGAACCCTTGGTACCCAGTCCCCACAGCTGTTACTGATGGGGAACATCCAAGACTGAGGCTGTGGTGTGAAGTTTCCAAGGAAAGGCTCCTTCTCTACCTACAAGAACCCCAAATGCCTCTAAAGACTGGAAACTCCAGGCAGGAAAACACACTCCTCTTCTCCTAACTGTAGGAGAACCTAGGTTCCTACTCCGGTTGCTGTTGCAAATACTTGGTGGGACCCGACCACTTGACCCAGGCCACCTTTCTTCACAAACCTCTCAGTGAAGACTTTGATCAAATCCCACTCAGTTCAACGTTATCATTAGTAGCATTTTACAGCATAAATGTATTCCACACTGTATGTTGGTCACAGTCTGTCTCTGGGATTACAAGTTCTGGAGTCTTGGTTTATCAGTTTGAACTTTTGGGACCACATGTAATATCAAGGATAAAGCATTGTGACTAAACAATATATACTGGAAGAAATTCATGGTAATGGCATTTGGCTAGAGTTGAAAGCTTAGCTTTTAATGTTCCTGAAGATCTAAAAGGAACTCGGTTTTTTGTTTTCTCCCAAGGTCCTTCTCAGTTAACTGCATAATATCCAATTATGCATCTTAGAAGAATTTAGGGTTGAGGAAACCCAGCGACTATCGGAATCTTTGATTCGACCAAATATTCGTTCCCCAAACCAGTGCTTACACAGCTAAACTCTCCCCTCTGGGACTGAGTTGATCGTCATAACTTTTGAGTTTGCCTTGCAAACCCACAGACTCATTACAGTAAAATGCTACAGCTTACAATGTTTTAAAATTGTAGTGCTATAGCTGATTTTGTTCTTTATTTGATCAGGAAAGAAAAAAAAAAATCCCACCAATCTTTTTTTTTTTTTTTTCTTGATGTCTTAAGTGAACTAGGCTTTTCATATTTATTTTTTAAGACTGTAGAATTTTAAGCACATCATTTTATAGGTGTAGGAATCACAAGTCACTAAAATATTTTGATCTTAAAGATGGAAAACAAAAAACCGCTGTTATCATTTATTGCAAGTATGCAAGGAGGCCCCAGGATGGTTTGTTTATTCTAATGTTTCTTTGTGGCGAGAGGAATGACAGGCTACCCTCCTAGCCCGTCTCCTAAACAGATTGCTGAGGCCACAGAGATTGTGCTCACATAAAAAGGTGTAAGTTATTTGTCTGGTTTGCAGAAATACTAGGCTGTAGAGGCGTTTATAAATACAATTTTCTCTAATTTGCTAAAGACATCATATGGACACACTTTCCCTAGGTCCAAAGCAAGAATTGGGTTCGTTTTCTTCTTATTGGAAGAATTATATTCTCCACCGAATGAGTCTTAAGTTAAGGGTTTGTTTTAGGCAGGATCAGTCACTCAGAGACCCTGATTTCAGTCCTCCACATCAGCGTTTCTCAGCCTCAGCAAAGCTCACTCTCTGCGGCCAGAAGTTCTTTGCCGGGGTGGGGACTGTCGTGTGGATCATAGGATGTTTCGTAGCTTCTCTGCCTCCTGTCCACTGGAAGCTGGCAACACTCCCCGTTCCGCGCCCCAAGCTGTAAGGGTAAAATGTTCACCAGCAAGGGGCCGGGAAGGGAGGGGAACCTCCTCCAGTTGAAAATGACCGCGTTGTTGTTTAGTGACCAGTCTTGTCTGACTCTTTGCAACCCCATGGGCTGTAGCCCACCAGACTCCTCTGTCCGTGGGATTCTCCAGGCAAGAATACTGGAGTGGGTTGCCAAGCCCTCCTCCAGGGGATCTTCCCAACCCAGCAATCGAACCCGGGTCTCCTGCATTGGCAGGCGGACTCTTTTACCACTGAGCCACCCGGAAGCCCAGCGGGATTAAGCTGGGGACAGGCGATCATCCCTGTCACCTGATAGGTGGATAGCCGGTGACAGTGAAGCTCCACCCTGCCCACACTGCCTGTCTCTGCTTCGGCATCGGTGGCTCAGTCTCACAGCTGAGGCAGCAGCCTCTGATATGATGCTCTACTTTCTACATCACCCCCTAACCCTTTCTGACAATGGTTCTACACCCTCCGGGCCAGGCACTCCTGGGTTAAGGAGCTTTCTCAGAGAGAAATGGTGATTCTTCTGATCCACTTTAGACACTTGCTTGTGAACCCACAGCAAAGGCAGACACTCAGATTGCACTGCACCCCCACTGTGTGTTAACAAGCTGGGAGTGGGTGGTATGCAGTGGAGGGTGGGTGGTATGCAGTGGAGGGTGGGTGGTATGCAGTATGCAAATCGATGTTAAATTAACAAGCCCTGCAGTCCACAGGGTCATAAAGAGTCAGACATGACTGAGCTACTAACACTTTTTCACTTTTTCAAACTTTAACATCAAATCACCTGGGGTTTACTTAACTACAGGTTACTGGGCCCACTGTGAGTTTCTGATTCCGTGTCGATTCCCAGACTAACCCAATTCCCCGTGACCTGGGTTGCCTCTGTTGAAGCAGTTTGGTGAGTTGTCCAGATCCTCCCGACATTTGAGGAGATAGAAAGTTGTGGGCACACGCAGATGCAGGCATCATCCATCTCAGTTTGAGGCACGTTTTTTCTCTCAGCAAACTCTCACTTCAGGGTGATTTCTCTAGCTTTTCTCAGCCACCCACACACCCGCCAGTGTGGAAAGCCTTCCTTCCCCAGCATGGGCTGGGTGGGGTGGCTGGGTGTGCTGTCTAAAAGCCCATCCATCATTTTCAAAGCCATATTTTTTCTCAGTTTTCAGTAATGGCACACAGGAGTGGTTACTGAGGGGCAGCCTTGATCCACCAGAAGTGACGGTCAGGACCCCAAATCTCCAAAGTTTCAGAATTTCTCACTTGACCTAATTGACCTTGGGAGAAGAAAACTCCATGCCTTAGGCTCGAAAGAGAGAAATCAGCTTTATCTGGATTCCTAATTTTGCCAGATACACTTGCTTCACTGATGATATTAATATTTTCCACTCGAGACTTTTATGCTTTTGTATGTAGCTTGTATGTCAAAGAACATAATCCATCACTGGTTACCATCGTCCTTACAATAACTGGCAACAGTTTAAAAGCGGTGTTACAGACGGACTTCCCTGATGGCCGAGCAGCTAAGACTTCATGCTCCCAATGCAGGGCGGGATTGGGTTTGATCCCTGGTCAGGGAACTAGATCTCGCATGCTACAACTAGAGATTCTGCATTCTGTGTTCCACAACTAAGACCCAGTGCAGCCAAATAAATAAATATTAATAAATAAATATATAAAAGCAATGGTTACAGATAGGTTTCAACTTGAGTCCTAATTCTCGGGTATGAGTATTGATGCCTGGAGTCCTTTGTGGAGAAAGATCTCCAAGCGGAGGTCAGCCTCAACACCGGAGTGCAATGACCGATTGGTGATGTCCGCTGTGGGCAGGGACACGGGGAGCAGCAGTAGGGCCTTACCCTCCTCGGTTTTCCAACGCATGTGCTGCTTCGGTTTAGTGATCATCACTCTCCACCTGAGGGCCGCCACTTTTAATAGGGACATATATACCTGAAGCGAAAGGAATGTGTCCAGGTGAAACTGGATCTTCAGGGAAACATGCCTATCCCAGGTCCCCTACAACCTTACAGAAGAGTTGCCTGGGACTTTCCTGGGGGTCCAGTGCTTAAAAATCCACCTGCCAATGGAGGGGACATGGGTTCGATCCCTGGTCCGAGAAGTTCCCACCTGCAGCAGGGCGACTGAGCCTGTGAGCTGTACCACGGCGGATGAGATGGTACACGCTAGAGCCTGTGCTCCCGTTAACAAGAAGCCACAGCACTGAGAAGGGTCGGACCCCACTGAGCGACTGAGCAGGCACGCGTGCAGCTTACTATGGTTGCCATTCTCCTCCGGGGCCACCCAGGAAGGCTGCGGGGAGACTCCTCGTTGTAAGGAGCATGGTGGGTCTTGGAGCCTGGTTGGCTCCTGGATTCTAAAATATTCTTTTTTAAAAAATATTTATTTATTTGACTGCATTGGGTCTTAGTTGGGGCACACAGGCTCAATAGTTGGTGGGCGTGGGCCCAGTTGCCCAGCCGCAAGTAGGATCCTAATTTGGCCACCAGGGACCGAACCCACATCACCTGTGTTGTAAGGGGGATTCTTAACCTCAGGACCACCAGGGAAGTTCCCCGAAAGTGCTTTCAATCACATTTCAGTTCAGTTCAGTTCAGTCTCTCAGTCGTGTCTGACTCTGTGACCCCATGGACTGCAGCACGCCAGGCCTCCCTGTCCATCTCCAAGCTACTGTCTTTGAAATCACCGGGGAGCCTAGAAACCATCTCCCCATGTTTTTCAGGGGACTGGGTTCAGGTGGATGGTCATGATTTCCAGAAAGCATGACCACTCTCCCAGCAGGAAGTGCTGCCCCTGGAAAAAGGGAGGCGTGGTCTTTGAAGGCGACTTCAGATCCCAAGGTAGTTGGAGATATATCGGCAATAAAGCTTTTCAGGCGCGGCTGAGAAGGTGGCTCTAAGCCTTTGAACGTACAGACCTGGTGTATTAAGAGTCATCTTCGCTGGGTCATTGATGGAGGTGTCTCGCCTGCTCTTGCCTGTGCTCAGTCCTGGCTGACTCTTTGCAACCCCAGGGACTGTATCCCACCCGGCTCCTCTGTCCATGGGGATTCTCCAGGCCAGAACACTGGAGTGGGTTGCCATGTCCTTCTGCAGGGGATCTTCCCAACCCAGGGATGGAACCTGCGTCTCCAACACAGCAGGCGGATTCTTCACCACTGCACCACCTGGGACTCCTCTGTGTAAACAGACAGCCCCCAGGGCATTTTGTGGGGAGCAGAGGGGGATGTGAGCATCCCAGGCATCTCTGGAGGGGAAGGGGGGCACCCGGAGACCCAGGGCTCTGGAGAAACAGCCTAGTTTGCAGTTTCGTTTGAGGCCACCTCTTCAGCTTCACACAAAACCACTCTCGGTGGGAGGGAGCGAAGGCGGCTGGTGATACCCCTGCGGTTCAGTGAGTCAGCCGCTCCCCACAGAGCAGGCGGCCAGACTCCTCGAAATGTTAATTATCTGTTAGAAAAAACAGTTTATTTTACACAATTTCAAAACCCAAAACCCAATTCCTGGGCAGACGCTGTTATTTAACTCCCTCCACTTACGAGTCTATGCGCTCCATAAAGGTACGTGAAAAAGTCATCAAGTGGGCCTTTTTGGAGGTGACAACAGACGCTCTTGACTCTAACCCGTGACACCTACACACATGGTGACCGAGTTCCAGGCAGACGTGCGCCGTGAAATGACATTTCCTCCCCACCCCTCCGCCGCCCAGCTCTAGATTGGCCGGGCTGCTCAGGAGAACGGTATTAAATCCTCAGTACAAAATGATCGACTCCATTCCAGCTTTATCACATCATTCACATAGCTTCTGAGGTTCTTTTATCAGCTCAACTTCCTCCATTTCTCCAGCGATAAATTGCACTTTATTTCTTTATTTTATGGAGTGCAGAGTCACAGTCATTTCCTTGTCCTGGTTCCGTTCACTTCCTGGAAGCTTTGTTTGAAGTCTGCAGACCGTGATGTGTGATTCAACTGTGGCCCTAATATGTGGGAAGCAGCAAACCGCTACTTTACGTCAGAAACAGTTCTTTTCCCACGAAGGTTCTGGCAATGGCCTACCTAACAAGTATTTTAGGGCTTAGCGTAAAGCTGGTAGAAAGTGAACATTCCAGGAATGTTTGACGACTGACTGTTAAGATTGATCTGAAACAGAATACTGATCCTGCCAAGAGATGCTTAAAAATGAAAAAGTGGTCACACCAGGATTCTTTTCACGTTGGTTTTTTGGTGGGTTCCTCGAAGTGTCTGCACCAATTTTTTTTTTCACTTTTTTCAAGTCCTCTATTCCACCCACACCTCCCACCATTTCACAACATAAACAGCCTCTCAGTTTATCAGAAAGATCAAAGTTGCCTTTCCTTTCTCTTGCTTCTCCCCCAGCTCAGAATTCCTCCGCAGTGCTTCTACTTCCTCTCTAAGCCCCAGTGGGTGTTGCTTTTCTCTCCACAGGTAACCTGCTCACCTGTGCCCAGATCTCATTCCTTCCATCGCCTTCTTCAATTCACCACCACTTCTTCACACCTGGACATTCTCTTTCTAGTTTCTCTTTTGTCTATAGATGATGAAATGACCTATATATTAGGATTCTTTCAAATCTGTCTTCATAAACAAAACACTCTGCACCTTGAAAAACAGGTCTGGCACTTTCTTGGATTTCACTGTGAAACGTTTTCTTCTAAGAGAAGTCACTTGCACATTCTGTCTTTATTCCTCTGCCTACTGATTCCTTTTCAAACACATGATAAGTAACTTCAGATATGCAGATGATACCGCCCTAATGGCAGAAAGCGAAGAGGAACTAAAGAGCCTCTTGATGAAGGTGAAAGAGGAGAGTGAAAAAGCTGGCTTAAAACTCAACATTCAGAAAACTAAGATCATGGCATCCTGTCCCATCACTTCATGGAAAATAGATGGGGTAACAATGGAAACAGTGACAGACTTTATTTTCTTGGGCTCCAAAATCACTGCAGATGGTGACTGCAGCCATGAAATTAAAAGACGCTTGTTCCTTGGAAGAGAAGCTATGACAAACCTAGACATCATATTAGAAAGCAGAGATATCAGTTTGCCAACAGAGGTTTGTATAGTCAAAGCTGTGGTTTTTCCAGTAGTCATGTACTGATATGAGATAAAGACGGCTGAGCACCAAAGAATTGATGCTTTTTGAGTGTGGTTCTGGAGAAGACTCTTGAGAGTCCCTTGGACTGCAGGGAAATCAAGCAGTCAATCCTAAAGGAAATCAACCCTAAATATTCGGTGGAAGGACTGATGCTGAAGCCAAAGCGCCAGTGCTTTGGCCCCTGGCCCCTGGTGCGAAGAGCCGACTCACTGGGAAAAACTCTGATGCTGGGGAAAATTGAGGGCAGGGGGAGAAGGCGGGGACAGAAGCTGAAATGGTTAGATAGTATCACTGACTCAGTGGACATGAATTTGAGCTCTGGGCTCTGGGAGAGAATGCAAGACAGGGAAGCTAGGTGCGCTGCCCTCTCTGGGGTAGCGGAGAGTCGGACATGACTGACCAAATGAGCACAAAGGCACCAGACTGTGAATTTGAAGAGAGAAGCTGTCTGCCACGTCTCTCTCTTCATCCTGCACTGGTTGTCTTCTGCTCACCATCTTTAGCACATGATGATACTTTTGATCAACAGCAGAAGGAAAGTTGAACATATGCTGATCTGCAAAAGGACCACGCCTGGTGCCTCTCATGCACACAGCCGCCTTAGTACTGATGAGAGCTTTTGTTCCTGAAGGAAACATACCCAGGAGACCTGGCACAGTGATATCAATATATATTACATAAATCTATATGAGGGTGAACCTGAATGATGTAGCCAATCCCCACTTGGCACATTAGGTTCAACGGGGGTACAGTTTTCAAAACTGGAAGAGGAACAGAAATGAGAAGAAAGAGAAACAGGTGTGTAAAGATGAGTCCTGGCGTGTCCAAGGCAAAATCTGATTCTTTGTTATTATTGTTTTGGCCATGCCACATAACATGTGGGATCTTAATTCTCCCACCGGGGATCGAACCCACTCCCCCTGCTTTGGAAGTATAGAAGCTGAACCCCTGGACCACCAGGGAAGTCCTGCCTATTTATTATTTTTAAGGCGCAGATGTGGAAGTGGGGAGAAAATAAATCTCCAACATATTTTTTGTGCTATTTGCCCATAAAACGTGTGATAAGGAAGAAGCATGAAACTGTCACGGGAGAGAGATGTTGAGCTTTCTAAGGATTTAAAAAGATTTGTGCCACCTCGTCTACTCCTCATCAACACGTCTGATGGAGACCTGGATGTGTTGATTGTCGAGAGAACAGGAGACAGGAAGTCCGGGTTTATGGTCTTTCTTTTTCTCACTCTTCTCTACAGGTTCTAGGACAAGCCATCTCACTCGTTTTTCTTTGAGTTTTGATGACTAAAATGAGGGAGACAGCAACGGCCTATGACTCAAAGGGACCAGGAAGCCTGATGAAAGTGGGCACCCGATTTTGAGGTCACGGAAGGCTCGTCTCCAGGTAAGTACAAAGTGGGGAGGAAGGAAGTCCCTGTGGATCCACAGTTCTGGAGGGGGCGGGGAACACGTGGAAGACACTTTCCTTGGCTAGCAAGTGCCTTGGCTCAGTATCAAGTAATGCTAACCATTTTGGAGCCTTCCTTAAGAAATCTCAAATGTTGAGAAAGCTACCCAATTGAAAGTAATTACAGAAGCCCAAGGGAGCTCAGACCATTTCTAGCATCCACCGATTTCTGTCCAGCTAACTTATCCCCCTTTTCAGTATGTGGGATGGTGTGCAATTTGTGCTAAGTGCCTTGAGTATCATTTATCCAATTTTCTATCCAACACTTAATGTAAATTCAGGTGAAAAACTTGCTTTCAACCAACTAAGAGATGTTACCAATTATTGAAACCACCTGAAATTTTCGAAACAGATTAAGGAAATGTTGTACTAAATAAATATATAAATGACACTGTTTGCTGACATAATCTGCTACCTGTTGTCCTATTATCATTTGAATGATTAGTGATGTATTTTTTAAACTTCTTCTATTTGCTAATGACAAGGAAGGAGATAAGAACGTTTGAATTAATGTTAGTATTAATCTTTATAGATGTTGGTATGTTCCTGAATACCAGGAAAGCTATTTCCACGGCTGTTTGTGAAGTTATAATAATTGACAGGAAAATAGAATAATAGACCAAAAGCCATACATTTGAATGATAGCAAATAAAGCTTAACCTAGGACATTTCCCTCTGATAGAAAAGACCTTCAACTTTTGAACCTTATTTGTCCATCTAGCCAGATGGTGATAAAAACAGAAAAGAAGCATTGGGATGTGGTGTTTTAATGAATTTGTAACGTTTTTTATTTTCCTGCGAAAGAGAAGGACCTAACATTTTGAGTTGTTAAGTGGAGTTTCGAGGAGATTTATCAAGAGTCTTGAAATCGTTTTTCTGGAACCGTCTCTAAGATGAGGATCTGCAGCCATCTCGCCGTGACTGATGGGATCAGGAGAAGAGGGCTGTGGGTGTGACCATGGGAAGTAAAGTGCATTTACGGCCAAGCTGGGGGTGGTCCAGGATTCCCGTGCTTTAGCAGAGAATTTGCTTCACAGTTGAGACTCACCAGGGTCTTACAGCAGCCTGTGAATTATGTGCTTGGAGATTCTCTTGGCTGAGAAGCTTCTGTGCCCTGTAACTTTTAACAGATCTTTTCTCCAAGCTTAGATGCTGTTGTTATTAAAACTGCTGGTTAAGATGTGGTTAATTTCTTTCTTTTTTTCTTTTTTTTAAGATGTGGTTGATTTCATGTTCTGATTAACACCAGTCACGAGTCACCCATTTTCACATGAGGAGGGAGCTTCCCTGGTGGCTCAGAGAGGAAAGAATCTGCCTGCAAGGCAGGAGACACAAGGAGACCTAGGCAACGGCGTGAGAGACAGAGCATGAACATTGTGTGCTAAGCATCCCGGTGAATGTTCATCATACACGTAGTTATATTTTTAGAAGGAGAAGTGGTGAAAAGCGAAAGTGAAGCTGCTCAGTCGTGTCCGACTCTTTGCGACCCCACAGACTGTAGCCTACCAGGCTCCTCTGTCCATGGGATTTTCCAGGCAAGAGTACTGGAGTGGTTTGCCATTTCCTTCTCCATGGGATCTTCCCGACCCAGGGATCGAACCCAGGTCTCCCACAGGGTAGGTAGACGCTTTGCTGTCTGAGCCACGAAGGGAAAGTGACGTCATCGTAATTGCAGAGCCTGTGTTTTTCTGGCGTAGAGAAGAACCGAACGCTCACAGGCTCAGTCGCAGTGTGCGACACCCGGTTTGGCTCGCATTTGAGGCGCTGCCACGAGGCAGCGGCCATGCCTCCATCCATCTTTGGGTCCCCAGGGTGTGAGGCAACATCGGCAAATAGCAGAGGCTCCACCGATGATTGCTAAGCAGTGTAAATAATTTTAAATCACAGAAAACCCCAAGCCTGATTCTAGCCAATAATCCCAACGATCCTATGAAATCTTTTATTCATGCACATTTCAATACCCATTTCAATGGACTAGTTTGAATTTTGTGTCTTTTTGAAACCCTGTTGATGATGGCTTTGAATCAATTATTTTGTTCCCAAAATGCTTTCTGGTGCCAATGTCCATGACAGCGAAAAAGAGGGGGAAAATCGGTATTTTGTGAGTGAACATGTCTGTGTGCTGAGTCCTAAGGATGTAACATCCCACTGCCAAGGTTACAAACTCGTAGGAGAGCACGGAGCTGCCCAGCACACAAGGTCACCACCCAGCTGACGCTGCCACAGCCCGAGCAGGAAGCTGGTCTTCTTGAGTCATTCACGGGCCGAGGGCAGTCCTGGGGGTCTTCCCTGACGAGGATACCCGCAAAGACTCCTTCCTGCTGTCAGCAAGTGCCAGCTCTGTGTTCAGGAGAGCTCGAGTGCATCTTACGCCAACAAAGCGGCTCACGTTCTTCATCTGAAAAGAGGAGCAGTGGTCGGGTCACCGAAGTGTGCACCGAGCACTTTGTGTTCTTGCTATTGTTCAGTTGCCAAGTCAAGTCAGACTCTCTGCGACCCCATGGACTGCAGCACACCAGGCTTCCCTGTCCTTCACTATCTCCCAGAGTTGGCTCAAATTCGTGTCCATTGAGATGGTGATGCCATCCAACCATCTCATCCTCTGTCATCCCCTTCTCTTCCTGCCTTCAATCTTTCCCAGCACCAGGGTCTTTTCCAATGAGTTGGCTCTTTGCATCAGGTGGCAGAGTATTGGCGCCTCAGCTTCAGCATCAGTCTTTCCAATGAACATTCAGGGTTGATTTCCTTTAGCATTTTATCAAACACCAAATAATTCTACTTTAGGAAAAAAGTCCCAGATTTCTCCCTTTGTCATAAAAGCATTGCCTTTATTTGCTGCCCCCACTGGTATGCTTTTGACTAGAGAGGTGAGGAGGTGTAAAAAAGGGGAAGGTAAGACTCCATCCTACCTTGCTCACTGCTGTATTCTCAGCGACTCACGCACTGCCAGACACACAGCAGGTGCTCAAGCAGTGTTGCTGAATGAATGGAGAGAGAGAAACGTGGCAATAGGGCTGGGGGTATGGCTGTGCTGTCGGCACTTTGACATTTTCCCTGTCTTTTCTTGTACATGCTTTTTTTTTTTTTACTTTGTATTAGGGTATAGCCAGTTAACGAACAATGCTGTGATTGTTTCAGGTGGACACCAAAGGGACTCAGCCATACATATACATGTATCCTTTCTCCCCCAACACCCCTCCCATCCCGGCCACCGTGTAACACTGAGCAGAGATCCCCCTGCTCAACAGTAGGTCTCGTTGGTTCTCCGTTTTAAATGTAGCAGTGTTTGTACATGCTTTCTTGAATCTCTTAAATCTATTTTTAATATATCTTCTGTGTATCAGGCCCTACAGGGACTGTAGGGCACGCAACCATCAATAAGAAGGTTGGAGTTTTAGAGCGTTTCTTCATTACTCTTTGTTAACTTACTTATTTATCCACTTCACAATCATTGTGGTTCCCCTGACAAGGAATGGATGAATCCTGAGATTTGTTTCTGAAAATAACCCTCTATCAAAAGTTATGCTGTAATGTGCCTTGTAGTTTAGCAGCAAAGGCCAAGCAGTTAAAAATAGTAAGATGAATCTAAACTGATGATAAAGGTGTAATAACACGGACCATTAATCCCTAAAAGTGGAGTAATCTGCAGAGGAGCCTTAAATTGGAAAAAGAACAGGTCTAATATTAATAAATATCACCTTAGAGACTGTCAAAGAAAAGCAGCTGAAACCAAATTGGCTAAAGGAAGATGTAGTCATAAGATCTTTGGGGAAGAAAAAGTATGAAGAGATAATATAAAAATAGAGCTATTAACTGATGCCATTGCAGTAGCTAATATAAATAGTTATTAGGATATGTGACCTGGAGCCCAGGAAAATAAACTCTTTTAGTCTTTACTCTTCAGATTACCTCTATGCTTTAATACATTGAAAAGTTGAACAGATTTGACTTAACCAACATCAAATACTCCATAATGAATATAAACCGTTTAGGAAGAGAACATGAATCCTAATAGATTCCAAGGTGAAACTGGAAGGAATGTTAAAGTCATTTTGTCCAAATTTCCTATCTTCTAGAGAGGAAATTGAGGTCAAGAGAGGTCAAGTGACTGATTCAGTGTCACACAGAGTCCATCATTCCTACTGTTGTATCTTCACTCTCCGCAGCCACACTTCATGGAACATGGATATATTCTCTTCCTGGGATAGAACTATCTGGCTGGGTTGTTGAGCAGTCCGAGTTAACTAAAGCAGTTTGGCATATTTCCATACTGACCCTCAAGACCATAGCTCCCCAAAAGCAGAATCCACTGAAACCTACATGCATTCCCCTGGCTGACAGTATTTGTTTGAAGACAACTAAAATGTGACTAGTTCGGTAACTTTCTGAGTTTAAATTTGTGTGGCTCTTTACTGTGTTATTGGTGACAATTCAGAGAGGGAACCCAGCTTTGTTAACGAAACGCTCCTCATCCTTCAGACTGTCCCAAATCCTGTTTGTTCTCATTTATGTTATTTGGGGAAGCACATTACAGGTGATGGGCGGTTGGATGCCATCACCGATTCAGTGGACATGAACGTGGATAAACTCCCGGAGATGGTGAGCAACAAGGAGGCCTGACATGCTGCAGTCCATGGGGCTGCAGGGTCAGACACGACTCGGCCACTGAACAACAGCAACAATTACAAGTGAGGCAACCGGGGCCCAAGGGTCGCCTTGGGGTCACTTGGATGGCAGAGCTGCCATGTGCAGTCTAGTTTGTATCCTCCTCCTGTGATGGTCGATCTTATGTGTCAACTGGCGAGGGTACCCAGGTGTTTGATTAAACACCCATCTAGATGTTGCGCTGAAGGTGTGTTTAGTTTAACAGTTAAACCAGTAGACTCAGTAAAGCTGATGCCCTCTCCTAGTGTCCGTGCTATGTTGAAGGCCTTAGGAGAAAAGACTGCAGTTTCCCAAAGAAGAAAGGATTCTTCTCGAGACAGCAACATGGAAGTCTTGCCTAAGTGTTCAGCCTGCTGCCTTATAGAATTAGACTCAAGGTTATAGTAACTCTGCCCTGAATGTCTAGCTTGAGGGTCTAATCTATGGATTTTGGACTTATCAGCCTCCATAATTAAAATCAGTGTCTTATCTATCTACGGCAGCCCACTCCAGTATTCTTGCCTGGAGAACCCCATGGACAGAGGAGCCTGGAGGCCACAGTCCATATGGTCACACAGACTTGGACACAACTGAAGTGACCTAGCACTCACTCATCCATCTGTCTGTTGATATATATCTATTGGTGTCTATCTATCATCTGTCTATATCTCTATCTACCTACCTACCTATATCCATGTATCTACTGATAGCTATTATTTATCTATCTCTATCACCTCTCTGGAAGCCTAGCGTGCTGCAGTCCATGGAGTCACGAAGAGTCAGACACGACTTAGCACCTAAACAACAGCAATTGCATCTATCTATATCTATATATCCATCATCTGTACCCAGCTTTATCTACCTACTTACCTATATCTATCTACCTATCTACATCTATCTAACATTTATCTATCTCTGTCATCTATCTACTTATCTATCCATCTATCTCTAAACCTATCTCATCTATCTACTTTTCTATTCATCTGTCTCTATATCTATCTATCTATCTATCTACCTGTCTACCTCTGAGTGGTTCTACTTCTCTGGAAAGACGTAATACACTTCCTTCCATGCTCTTCTGCATACTTTCTGTTGTACTAAAGCTGGACTTTTGAGCAAGCGGAAAACATGCCCTTCTGTGGGCCGGGAGCTTGTGGACCCGTGAGAGAGGCTGTCTATGGAGTGTCCACTCCATCCGAGAGAAGGCATTCAGAGAGGCCACGCACGACCCAGGAGTCAGGGCGGTCATGAGATGCAGCTTCCCAGGCCCATGGGAGCTGCAGCATCAGGAGAGGTGTCACAGCTGACCCTCCCACTGAAGGCCTTGGAAATAAAGAGGCTTCAGAGCAAGACCACCAGTCTCAACGAAGGGCATCTTCCGGAGAAGAGCTCTGCATGCTTCTCGAGTTACAAAAGAGATGCAGGGGAAGACATTTTACAGGGTACCGTTTGAAAAAGGACAAAACATATATATTCTTCTTATTCATTGGAGAACATCAACACTTTCTTGCATAGGAAAGAATTTTAGATTCTGAACTAACTGCTTTAATGAGGGACAGATAATAAGTGTGAATTGAAACTAATTGGTGTTTCAGATCACTGAGCCTGCTGAAAAACCATTTGTGATGAGGTCTGTATAAGTTAACAGTCGCTTTTAAATGCCTAATTAAACATCGTTCTGTCCCCAGTGAGAGTAAAAAAACCTGTATTGTCACTCATTGCACGACACTTAACCAAGTGATTGAAGCCAGCGGTCTGCACAGATTTAGCTCTTGTGTGTGGCAAAAGCTCCTTTTCCCTGGAGCAGACTGATGTAGGCAGCCTTCGGACAATGACACATTGTGTCCCTTATAGATGGGAACACGGCCTCACGGTGAACAGGAATAATGGGCTAATGTGGGGAAAAGCCAGGAGATTCTTGCTGAACAAAAAGAAAAAAAAAGGGCCAAGGTGAGAGGTGGCCTGAACTTGGTTGATTTTTTTTTCCTATCCCACAAATGATAATTAATAGGGTATCTGTCAATAAGGAAAATTTTTAAATGATACTATTTGGGCTTTAAGGATTAAGGGTAAAAATGTTTGTGACGAATTATATTACGAAGTGACCAAAGTTTCATACTTGTAGTTTAATTTTCCTATCGGCCAAAGCCCGCAGGACTCCCATGAAAAGGGGACCGTGTAATGGACAGAGGCCTGGGCGGGGGTCAGAGGGACTCTTCTGGGCCGCTGCCTGTGCAATCGTTTTCTGGGCTTTGGGGCTGAAGAGCTGTTCTAGAAATGAAGTAATTCTTAAGGAGGGTGTCCGAGAGACACCATCTGCAAAGTGAAGAGGGTCTGATAAGACATCTGCTCCTCCCTCACCCCTTCCCTCACGCCCCCAATTCTTTCCACTGCCATTCAATGTCTTAGGGCAAAGCATCAGTTACTACATGGTTTTACACCAAAGCGGTGTAGTAGGTAAAGGAAAAAAAAAAATGTTATTTCTATGATTAGCTTCCCTAAACATTTGCAGAGTAGTTGATCTGACTACTTTAGCATAAGGCAAAGGAAGATATTTTTAAGGAAATATTGTGTTCCTTATAATCCCAGAAAATGAACAAAAAACTAAAGCCAACCCCACAGACATTCAAGGGCGGGGGGAAAGAGCGGTTCAGATTCTTTATAGAGCTGGGACAAACTCTGAGGTTTGGGGGGAAGCTTTATTTTGTGTGGAAACATCATTTGATGATGCACGTGATAACACACTGCTTCTCAGGGAAGCAGGGAGCTTCTTAGGGGGCTTAGAGAGAAGGAGAGGCCGTGGGCTGGAGGGCAGGGGACAGTGGGAAGGAACGCGGGGAGAGGAGGAGCGGGAGGAGGCTTCATCGCTCGGGCTGAATCGCGTGTGTCTTGATTTGACTCCACGTTCCTCCTTATTTCAGGGCTTCCCAGGTGGTGCAGAGGGAAAGAACCAACCTACCAACGTAGGAGACCCAGGAGACGTGGGTTGGAGCCCTGGCTCGGGAAGATCCCCTGGAGCAGAAAATGGCAACCCATTCCAGTGTTCTTGCCTGGAAGATTCCATGGGCAGAGGAACCTGGAAGGCTACAGTCCACGGGGCCGAAAAAGCGTTAGACATGACTGAGCGCGCACACAACTTATTTCTACTCCCTGAAAACCGTGGTGGAGGTGACAAGTCAGGGCACTCAGGAGGGTTAAGAGATCATGTTTGTGTACTATGGCTACATTAAAAGCAGAGATACCACTTTGCCAACAAAGGTCCATCTAGTCAAGGCTATGGTTTTTCCAGTGGTCATGTATGCATGTGAGAGTTGGACTATAAAGAAGGCTGAGCACTGAAGAACTGATGCTTTTGAACTGTCATGTTGGAGAAGACTCTTGAGAGTCTGTGGGACTGCAAGGAGATCCAGCCAGTCCATCCTAAAGGACATCAGTCCTGGGTGTTCATTGGAAGGATTGATGTTGAAGCTGAAACTCCAATACTTTGGCCACCTGATACAAAGAGCTGACTCATTTGAAAAGACCCTGATACTGGGAAAGAGTGAAGGCAGGAGGAGAGGGGGACAACAGAGGATGAGATGGTAGGATGGCATCACTGACTCAATGGACATGAGTTTGAGTAAACTCGGAGTTGGTGATGGATGGGGAGGCCTGGCATGCTGCAGTCCATGGGGTCGCAAAGAGTCGGACACAACAGAACTGAACTAAAGGCCACATAGTATACTTATATAAATTTGTATGTTGTATGTATATATATATATGTGTGTGTGTGTCTTTTATGGATAGTATGTTTAGGTTTGTGTCTTATATGATCTCATATTTTGCTTGGTATGCTCTTATAGTTCTTATCATTCTTTAGAAATGTTGACTTTTGTACTTTAGCTAATATGTCTTGATTAACCTGCAAAGGGTTGGAAACTTCTTAATGCCATCTCCTTCCCTTATTCCTCTAAGTAATCATTTGCCTCAAACAGCACTGCTGGTTTTAACACATTACTTGCCCTGATATCTGTTGAATGACACCAGTTGGTCAATAACATTCATGGGTCCTGAAGTCACATTTTTTTTTCTTTTTAAACTATTGCTCTTTAAAAAGAAAATTTTAAAAATTGATGTCTTTCTACTTTCTATTATTTTTTGGCCACACCAATCAGCATGTGGGATCTTAGTTCCCTGACCAGGAATTGAACCCTAGCTCCCTGCTAGGGAGAGCAGAGTCTTAATCACTAGACCATCAGGGAAGCTTCCTGAGGCCATGTCTCCTTATAGCCAACTCCAGTCTGCACCGATTTGCTTTCCTTCCGAGTCGGATGATGACGTAGATGCTCTGGCCATTTCTGTCTTTTTGGACTGTAGCTGGGTCAGCCCAGCCCGGCCCAGATGCTATAAGCCAGTGGGTGTCGTGTGTAAGTGTGTTTTGTGAGAAAGGGTCAGATCCTTCTAGTTTAAGCCTACGTTGCTTGAGTTAGACCCCCAAACAATGCTGGCACAAGGACTCTCACCAGCATTTGAACTGAACTTCTCCTGAACCTTCATCTCCACCTCCCCTCACGCCCTCCCTAGACACACTCGAATTGCACTCACAGCCTGCAGGGAAGTCAGCTGGCGAAGGTGGCGGCTCGCACACCCTTACGCCCAGGACAGCGGGACGCAGCCTCACCTGGACAGGTCCCTCGTTGGTCACGGGCCGGGCGGGAAGAGCCCAGGATCCCGTGTGGAGGAGGCGTCCACCCGGCCTCAGCCAGCACGGCGGTCCCCTCGACCTCCGCTTTGTAGAACCCTGAGCGCAGACCTGGACTCCGACCTCACCCCCTCCCTGCCTCAGGCTCCCCAGCCCTGGGCAGGCTGCACTGCTGTCTGGAAGTGAAGAGCAGTCTGGAAGCACGCCTGTCTTCTGAACTGCTCCAAGATGCTCACATACAGGACTTCCCTGCTGGCCCAGGAGTTAGGGCGTTGCGCTTCCACTGCAGGGTCATGGGTTTGATACCCAGTCAGGGAACTAAGATCCCACATGCTGCGTGGTGTGGCCATAAACAAATATAAAAAGTAGGACTTAAAATAGATACTCATATACAGACAAGAACACCATTTCCCCAACAAAAACTGCAACAAATACAGAGGAGACAGTGTTAGCTCAACCAAGTGTATGTGTGTGTGTGTTTGAGTTCAAACTCTTTGCAACCCCATGAACTGTAGCCCGCCAGGCTTCTCTGTCCATGGGATTCTCCAGGCAAGAATACTGGAGTGGGTTGCCATTTCCTTCTCCAGGGGATCTTCCCCACCCAGGGATCAAACCCGAGTCTCCTGCATTGCAGGCAGATTCTTTACCATCTGAGCCCCCAGGGATATTGAGAGTTAAGCCCTGGAAGACTGTTGATCTTCTTTCTTGTGTATTTGACACTCTCGGTAGAGGGCATGAAGGTTTAAGTATCTCCTGCTGAGTCAGGGAAATGGTACATGATGATACAGCCTGGCTACACTCACCTGAGAACGATTAGGGCCTTCAAGTCCCTGTCTCTTTACTTAACTCTTCACTTTTCTCCTTTTCCTGTTTGCTCTTGACTTTCCCAGCTGCCGATGTGTAGTTCTCATTTCTAACTTCTTGCTTTTTCAGTGTTGTATATGCTTTGATGATTTCCCTTCCTAGTTAACCCATGCCCTGTGGGATCTTGCTCTAGACTAGATGAAGAGTAGAGCGGGCTTAATAAATCATCAAAATAAAAATGTTTACAGCAAGTCTGCCACAATTTGACTCTCCATATCACTACTTAGCTGGAGAGATAATTCAGATATGAAAAGAACTGTGTTAAGTAAACATCTTTGTAACTCTTTAATCTTTTCATAATATAAGTATATTTATAGAATGGGTAGATGATGAAGCAGATACAGAAAAAATTACAAATTACAAAAAAGTTCCTTATTGTATATTTTGCTTATAATTTTTGAACACCTTTTATTCAGACACTATAATGCCTAGAGTTTCCATTACAAATCTCTAAACATGTTTAATTTCCAAACATGAAGTCATAAATCTCTAAACATGGAAGGTTTGCTGTTTAAACTTATAAGTGATCATTTCAGGCATATTTATCTAAGAAGGAAAAAACTAAAATATATACTAGTAGTACTTAGAAATTTAATATTATAGAAAATCTCTCATATCTTTAAGAACATTAGAGATAAAGGACTAAGGCGGCGTTTTAAACCATAATGTAAAATAAACTATAACTATTCTGTGATTGTATTGATAATCTCACCCTGCTGGTTTTAATAATGTGAAACAGATTTCACGATAATAAACTCCATATGAAGAGCTTTTTCAAAAATGAAAAGATCAAGACAAATCGAGTCAGTCTAACCACCCTTTTATATAAACTGTAATACTTTATATATACTATAATACTGAAAGTGGATAAAAATGGAGCAGTAGGATAGACGTTCTTATAAAATGGAAAATAATGCCTATCTGTTGCTAATTGTTCCTTAGCAAATAGTTTACAATATTAGGATTTCAGTATCAGCAAATCAGAACGACAGGAGTTGGAGGAGGCATCCTGAGACCATGTAAAAATTATTTCTATTTTTAAAGTTGCAAACTCATGGGGAGAGTTGAGATTCATCCATGAAAACTGCACATACAAAAGTAATGCAGCAGGCTACTTTATCTCTGGCTGTGTCCACGGAAACAATTATGCATGCTTTGGACAAAGTACTTGACATGTAGTAAATGGAGGATAATAACAGAAAAATCAGTGAAGGACAGGAAAGCCTGGTGTGCTGCAGTCCATGGGGTCGCAAAGAGTTGGACACGACTTAGCAACGGAACAACAATATGAAAAAATTAAATAGGCCCCAAAATAAATGAGACTAAGATATTAAGCTTTTTTTTTTTTTCCTTTTGATAGCTTCCTCTTCGCACTTCAGAGCTTCTGACCTCTCTCATGGCCGAAACCAGAACATTCCTCTCCAAGCATGACATACATCTCTACATGGAGTAAGGACTGCCCCCTTCCCCGATGTTAAATCTGTGTAACTTCTATAAATTTTTGTACCATGTTAGGCCATGATTAGAGTTACTCTTATGAATCAATTTTTCTTCCATTTTATTTTCTAATTGCTTTCTTCCTGGAAACTATTGATCTTTGTATATTTGTGTTGGGGTTTCCCAGGTGGTTCAGTGGTAAAGAATCTGCCTGTCAGTGCAGGAGACCCAGTGTGGGAGGTTGGGGGGGTGGTCCCGGAAAATCTCTTGAAGAAGGAAATGGCAACTCATTCCAGTATTCTTGCCTGGAAAATTCCATGGATGGAGTAGCCTTGTGGGCTATAGTATGACTGATTGACTATGCACACTAACATACATCTAGGTTTGCTTATCCTTTTTTTTTCTTTTTCTCCTTTGCCTGAGTTGAGCTATTTTAATGAGGAGGCGGGTTTAAACTTATTTGTAAACCTATCTTTTGGTTTTGTGAGTGAAAACTTATTTTTCTTGGCATAGTCTTCTCTGACCTATAGCTGCAAATCATAGACCTAGTATCTCCAATGTAGGAAACTTTCAGAAGGAACATTTATTACAATTTTTAAATATTTTTGTTTTATTATTTTATATTTTACTGTTTTTATCCTTTTTCTTTCAGAATAGTTTTAGACTTATAGAAAATTTGTAGAGATAGTATAGATGTCCAGTATGTTAACACCTTACATAACCATAGTGCAAAGACCAAACTCAGGAAATTAATGAAGATACAATGCTGGTTGGCTAAATTATAGACTGTATTAGAATTTCACCAAGTTGTCATGTCATGTCTGTTTTCTGCTCCAGGATCCAGTCTGAGATCCCATATTGCGTCCAGTCATTAAGCTTGAAATTATGACCATTTCTCAGTTTCTTTGTCGTTCACATCCCTGTCACTTTCACAGAGTACAGGTTGATCATTTTGTTGAATGTCTGAGGTCTGGGTTTGTTGTTCCTTTATTTTTAAGGAAGGAATCTCTCAGTGTTCATGTCACTCTCTGATTTGATTCTGGTCTAAACCTGGCCAGAGAGATTGGGCGATCCATAGAAGACCTGATGTTCTCTTTGCTCAAACGGTCATCTTGTATCTTTGAAGACTTCTAGATGGAGTGATGGACTTCCCTGGAAACTCAGCTGTTAAAGAATCCATCTGCAATGCAGGAAAGCCTGGTTCAATACCAAGTTCAGCAGACCTTTGCCTTTTGCAGGTATGATCCTGCTACGTGGACCCCTTACAATTCTATGGTGTATCCAAAAGTCTCTCAGCAAATTCAGAACAGCTGGAAATAATTGCATGCCTAAGAGAGAGAAATCATTTCAGGGAGTCAACCAAACCTGGGTCTGATTAGTGCACGCCTGCCTCTTGGAGACAGTGATCTGGAGTTGGGGTGTAATAATAATGGCTAATAAGAGCAAACAGTATTTAGTAATTACTATGTGCCAGGAGTCGTGCTAAAAGCTTTACATCAATGATCTAATTTATTCCTCACAGCCACCCCTTGAGGTGGGTAGGAAGTCGCAGACCTGAGCTGTTAAATAGCTTACTTATGATCGTGTACTGGGGAGGGTAATGCTGTCTGGAACAGAGATAATTTGTTGGTGAATGAATAGGAGCAAAAAGTTCTGTTGCATAAGCTGGCTATCGGATGAGGGCAGGTTGGCAGATGGAGTTAGGTGGCCAGTAACTGGGTGAGAAAACGAAGAGGAAAACCGAGTCAAAGACGAGTCGAAAGATTCCCTAGCAGTTATCCCAGATTAAAGACTTCTTCCCGATTGTGATATTCCTGCTTTGCTTTCCTACCAGGTAAAGGACCAGCCTTCGCTTAATTCTTTACCAAACAGTTCTTCCTATTTTGGGACCGCTGTAACGGTTGGTCTTTTTCCTCCTTCTGGGCTAAGACCTAGTTTCCCTGGTGGCGCGGTGGTAAAGAATCCCACTGTCAATGCAAGCGATGCAAAAGATGTGGGTTCGATCCCTGGTGCGAGAAGGTCCCCTGGAGGAGGAAATGGCATCCCACTCCAGTGTTCTTGCCTGGAGAATCCCGTGGACAGAGGAGCCTGGCGGGCTACAGTCCATGGGGTCACTAAGAGCCAGACACGACAGCACACACACAACAGCCTGCTGTCTGGTGTTAACGTGATAAATATAACGTCTCTTTTGCTCAACAGTCCTTCAGATATTTGAAGATAACAGTCGTGTTCACCTTCAGCCTTTTTTTCCCTACTTGCATGTTTCTGAACTACTTTTAATACGGTTCAGAATCCTCTTACCAACCGTGTTTCTGTTATTTGTTAGATAATAGAAAATATTATCTAAGACAGACCCGTGAGGGTGAGCAGGACTGGCTCTGTGGTCCTCGCGGAAGATGATTGCACTCTTAGTGTTCACAACAGCACATCGGTGATGCGGCAGAAGAGCAAGGGAGAAGAAAATTGCTTTCTCCCTTGATGAACAAATACCAGAAGACTCTTCAAGTCTGAATTTGACATGAAAAGCAAATGAAAGTCATTGTACAACCAAGGCAACTTGGATGTCAGGAAAAGAGAACAGCATGGCCAGCCTTAAGTAGCCAGTTGAGAGTGGGAACAGATCCACAAGAGAGTCTTGTGAGCACAGTAACAGTCTGGAAAGATTCAACATAATATCATTTCGATAATTATTCCTTTTAAGATTTCCCTTAGAAGAACACGTAGCTTAGATTTCCTGAGTGTATAATCTGGAGCACATCTGAACATTTATAAACTGGATTCTGCCTGGCACTTAAAATGTTTTCCTATTTAGGAGATGTGATTGGCAAATGAGACTTTTATCTTTTGGTGCCATCAACTGATATCCTGCAGAAAAAGTTAGATGATGGATTTCTTTTGGAACACATGATCATTCTGTAACATTACCTCTTTTCTTCTCTTCTCTTTCTTTATTTGTAACTGAACCCTGAAATAGAACTTAATCTGTCAAATGAACTCTCCATTTGTTCTTTTTGAACAGCAAACACTATTACTGTAAATGTCCAAATTATAAATCTTCTAAATTAAAAATAGTTCAAAAAAGAAAATATCTCTTGCCAATATGTTTTCCTATGATCCTTGGTGTTTACCATGCTATTTTAAAATAATGTCTTTTAGCAGGAAAAACAAAAACATGGCAAAATAATGTCTTTTGTTTGTGTGTAATGCTCAATAAAAGATCAGTAAACGTAAAGGCTAAATACTATTGAGAGTTTGAGTCAACTGAAAATCAGTCTGAATCATTCATAATTCCCTTCTAACCTTGAATTCTCTTTGCAACGACTCTGCAGACCGTCCTGAGATGCTAGGACATAGCTTCTTATAGTGGTAATAATTTGTGGCTCTCTCATTTCTCAAGTCATTACATAGAAGTTCAAAAAACTACACTATTTATAAGACAATGAGTTATACCCATTTTTAGAGAGGTGAAGTAGATGCTTTACTATATTTTCAAGATTTCAGGACCTATGATAAAAAGAATCAAATTGATTCTTTAAGTCTCCTTAAAATCTGTTCATTTGTTGGCAAACATAGGAATTGATTAAGTAATTTCAAGTCCAATTGCCAACAGTTTTCTTCATTTGTATTTGAAATTGGAGAAATAGCTATATTTATTAATGGAAATTTCTCTTTACTTACTGCCAATAATTTTTCAGTTTGTTCCTTATGAAATGTGTGGATGTCAAATTTTTATTAGAATACATTTAAAATGAAGAATTCTTCTTAGCAATAATATGGTGCAGAAAGAATGAGCATTGGATGTTACATCAATCCTTTGAAAAGTTAATGAAAAATGAGAAAAACAAGACGTGCTCAAGATGCCTGCCCCCCCTCCCCCAACCTGGTTTATCTATTAGTAAGATCAGGTGTCATAGTATTTAAATGAAGACTTTTGGTTTATAAAATTAAACATTGCTCAAAGAAATGACCTAAGTTTTGGGGTGAAAATAGCAAACTCAGTTAAAAGGTTCTGCTGAAATACTTCTAAAATTATTTTAGAGGTGTTTTTTTAAGGCACAAGACTGTGATTCTTTGAACACTCAGAAAGTCAGTAAACCTTCCAGCACTGAATTTTCTCCTTTGCTCTTCCTCTGTGTCACCAATGTGTTGTTGTAAACAGTAAGAGCATAATTGTCTCCCGCAAGGACCACAGAGCCAGTCCTGCTTAACCTCATGGGTCCATGTCAGCATCTACACGGGCATCATGTGCTTTCAAGAAACTGACTCAGGTGCGGCAGGAAAATGCAAAAGTGCAAGTGCCCGTGGCTCAGCCGGGTCTGATGGCAGCTCTGTAGACTGCAGCCACCAGGCCCCTCTGCCCACGGGGTGTCCTGGGTGAGAAAGTGGAGGAGGCTCTAGAGTGAAAGCATTGGCCTAAAGCTCAACGTCCAGAAAACTAAGATCATGGCATCCGGTCCCGTCACTTCATGGCAAATAGAAGGGGAAACAATGGAAACAGTGAGAGATTTTATTTTTTGGGGCTCCAAAATCACTGCAGACGGTGACTGTAGCCATGAAATTAAAGACACTTGCTCCCTAGAAGAAAAGCTATGACCAACCCAGACAACATATTAAAAAGCAGAGACATTACTTGGCTGATAAAGGTCCATCTAGTCAAGGCTATGGTTTTTCCAGTAGTCATATATGGATGTGAGAGTTGTACTATAAAGAAAGCTGAGCACTGAAGAATTGATGCTTTTGAACTGTGGTGTTGGAGAAGACTCTTGAGAGTCTGTTGGACTGCAAGGAGATCCCACCAGTCCATCCTAAAGGACATCAGTCCTGGGTGTTTATTGGAAGGATTGATGTTGAAGCTGAAACTCCAATACTTTGGCCATCTGATGCGAAGAGCTTACTCATTTGAAAAGACCCTGATGCTTGGAAAGATTGAAGGCAGGAGAAGCGGACGACAGAGGATGAGATGGTTGGATGGCATCACTGACGAAATGGACATGAGTTTGGGTAGACTCTGGGAGTTGGCGATGGACAGGGAGACCTGGCACGCTGCAGTCCATGGGTTTGCAAACAGTCTGACATGATTGAGTGATGAGCTGAATACTAGAGTGCAGAGCCATTCCCTTCTCCAGGGGATCTTCCTGACCCAGGGATCAAACCCAGGTCTCCTGCTTTGCAGGCAGATTCTTTGCTGTTTGAGCCACCAGGAAGCCTATAAAGCAAACAGAGCATCTGATTTTATTTTTCACTCAGAAATGAAAGAAATCAAGCATTTTAAATATTAAATATGCTTGTGAACACTGATGCCTCCCCTTGCTTACATAAGCTGATGGTTCTTACGTGTAGCACCTGATGTGTTATGAAGGCAGAGTGGGTTTGCCACAATGTGTTCAGGCCTTTCTTACTTATTTTTGCCAATATAATTTGCAGGGTAGATGTAAATAGTTTGCTTGTTTCTGACCTGAAATTGATTCTGTTTTCTGCTCCAGTGAACTTTGGGGCAATGAAAGTGCCGGGCATATTCAAACTTTTGGCCCATTAGATAGACATTATTTAATTTTCAAATGTCACTGCAAGGCATTGACAGATGAAATTGTAAGCATTGCATTTGTGTGAAAAAGGCAACTTCGATATTTAAAAGCCCTCTGTAAAACTTGACTATTTTTCTAACTTTGTGGATAAAAACGTTATCCATGTCAAAGAAATAACATTTCTTAAGCTTTAGAAGTGAATTCACTCTGATGCATAGTTAACCAGATTAGTCATGTTGCTTTTTTTTTTTTTTTTTTAATAATTTTGGTCTTTTTCCAGTTAATTTTTCTGCATCTTATTCTTTATGTTCTGCTCTTGTTTGTTTGTTTGATTTTTTCCATTAAGTTGAACTGCAGTGTTGGGGAGAATGTTCAATTCTTTGTAGGTGTGTGTATTTTACATGCAGTGGGCAGGAGCAGCACTTTATCACCTTTTTCTGGTCAGAGCTGCTCTTTAATGTTGGAAATGCCCTTTGTTATAGTTGGGCTGTCAATCACATACCTCCCCCTGCCGAAAACATCCATCAATGTCAGTGTCTTGGACCTGAGTCTGAGCAGAGCCGCAGACTCAAGCCAGGACTTCCACGGAAGACAGCAGGAGAGAGGAGCTCTCTGGCTGCTGAAGCCTCTGTTTTAAGGACCAGGGAAACCTGGAGCCCCCCTTGAGCCCCGTGAGGAGTCTCACGCAGAAATGAAGCCAACATCAGCAGCATCCAGATAAGGAAGAGAGGAAGAGCTCTGATACTGGAGCCTCTGATCAGTCTCCGCCTGATGCCGGCCACCTGCAGGTCCTTGGTCCTTCCAGGAGTCAGAACTCCACTTGGAGGGCAGCGTGTGCTAGTGTGGAGGCTGCTCTGGTGGCTGTCTGAGCCAAGAAGCCGCCTGCCATGGAGGGGACCCAGGTTCAATCCCTGGGTCCGGAAGATCCCTGGAGAAGGAAATGGCTACTGACTATTCTTGCCTGGAGAATTCCATGGACAGAGGAGCCTGGTGGGCTCCAGTCCAAGGCTTGCAGAGTCCAACACACTAAAGGACTCACACTTGTTAATATGTGTCAGTGGCTGCTACAGAGTTTCTGGGTGAGATAACACTGTGCTGGGAAAGCTGGGTGAACTTAATGGATTCCATCTATAAAAAGGGCAGTTGCATAGAGTTTGACCCAGCAGAGTAGCAAATCCACACGGTCAGCAAACTCCAGATTCCAGTCTCCACCCATTCTTTTGTGGTGTTGGCCTCTTCAAGCCTCAGTTTTCTCTTACTGAAAAGAAAGGGGTGCGAAAATATGACCTTTGTGCACAGTGATTGTGAAAGCTGATAGAGCACTGTGAAAACCTTTGTAAGCAATCAGGTTCTGTTTAAAAAAAAAAAAAAAGTCACCTGTTGTTCCTGATTGGAAGGTCTGATTCTTGAGACGTGTTACAGTTCATCCCAGTGATCTTTCTGGTGGCACTCGGGCAGGTTTCTAGAACTGGTGGCACAGGCGAGGCTGTGCAGATGTCAAAGCTTGTCTGAGAATGTTACAAAGCCCTGATTTATGGCAGATGGTCTTCTCCACAACTAGGTGGTATATGAAGACACTGGTGCTTACTGAGTACTTATTCTGTTGCTTTGAGCCAGGACAGTTAATCTCACATCGGCCTCAGAAGATGAGCGTTGTTCCTTTAACAGATGTACTAGCAACTGCTAAGTGGCTCCATCAAGACCCCAAGTTCTGGGGGTAAGCTCCCAACCCCAGACCACTCAGCCTCACTTCCCTGTATTGCTATTAGAGAAGCAAAGACCGCCTCCTTCTTTTGTGGCAGGTCAGTTAAGACTCCAAGGGAGTCGCTGAGTGGCCTGGTTCTACTATTTCCAGTCACAGGGGGAAATCCGTTTTTATGTCAGAAGTCTCCATAAACCCATAGAAACATTAAAGGGTGTAGTGCTTCTAAAAATGTAATCCCTGTCTTTCAAAAAGGCCATTTTGATGCAAAATGTATATAGTATCACCGACTCAATGGGCATGAATTTGAGCAAACTCTAGGAGATCGCAAAGGCCAGAGGAGCATGGTACGATGCAATCCCCAGGATTGCAAAGAGTCAGACACTACTTAGCATCTGAACAAACACGTGTGTATATGTAAATACATAAAAACCCCCTAAAATGGACATACAGTGAAATCTGGGTTTCATAATTAGTAGGATATGACACATAACTCAGTCGCCATGATATAAAGTACCTTGAAAAATAAAAATGGTAGAAACCACGGAAAACATTGCTTTAAAGAGACATAATGAGTCCCATTTGGGAGAAATAAAAACAGACAATAAATCAGTTGAGTAAACACAGACTCAAATCTGGATAGAATTATCTCAAATGAGTTAATAGGTTAATTCAAAATAATATTTTAGGCTTCCAGCCACGGGCTCACAGATTCACTGTCTGTCCTCAGCATCAGTTTTCTGAATCTGTTCTGGATTTATTTTAGTGGAAATGAGTGAGGAATTAAGACATAACTAAATTACTTTTCCATGATGCATATGGGGTACTGGTGCCATAAAAACATAGTTTCCTCAAAGTTTAATTTATCAATTGGAGTGTAAGATTAAAATAAAGATACTCCCGAGACAGACAAATAAACACATATGTACACAGATATGCCTTTACCTCTCATGAAGGTCTCCTGGGTACTGTGGGCAGAGAACAAATTATGTCACCAGCCACAGGACTTGTTTTATAAAATTATTTCTAAGATAAGTAGTTGCTGGAAGATATTCCTCTGGCACTCCCTAATATCTCAAACTCAGACTGAGTGGTCTTAGAATCTGCTTTTTATTGTATAAATCAACTTTAGCAATATTCATAAACAGTAAAATGCCAAGACATGAACATTAAAGAGCGTCACATCTTTTGAAATTATACAGAAGTGTATACAGTATGACATTTCAGATAAACATAAGTGGCCTTCTGCCCTGAAAACAAGAGAAATCTTTATCCATAGAAGAAATATTTCTTAGACATTTTTATAAGTGGCCTGATATTAACATGCTGCAGTCCATGGGGTCGCAAAGAGTTGGACAGGACTGAGCGACTGAACTGAACTGATGAGCATCATAACTCGATCCTAAGTACTGTTTTGTTTCTTTCTTTTTCTAAAGTTTTATTTACTTACGTATTTTTGGTTGCCACACATGGGCTTTCTCTAGTTGCAGCGAGCGGGGCTATTCTTTGTTGAGGTGCACAGGCTTACTGCGGTGGCTTCTCTTAGCGTGGAGCGCAGACTCTAGGCTCCTGGGCTTCAGCAGTTGTGTGGAAGAGGCTCAATAGTTGTGGTGCGTGGGTTTATTTGCTCCAAGGCATGTGGAGTCGTGCCACACCAGAGATTACATCCATGTCCCCTGCACTGGTGGGCAGGTTCTTATCCCTGGCACCACCAGGGAAGTCCTGCTTTGTATCTTAATATTAGCCGGATAACCAGACCGGGAGAAGACATTTGCAACCTACATAGCAAAGATCATATCCAGATTATATAAAGGACTCTTACAAGTCAATAAGAAAATGTTTAAACATGAAATACAAAAATGATGGCAAAGGATATAAAAAGGATATGAAAGAAGAATCAAGAAACAGAGCAACTAGCTTTAAGGAAGATGCAAGAAGCCACAGTTTCACTTTTATCCTATTGGCTGATGAGGATGTGGAAAAACAGGAATGCTGATACATCCTTGGTGGAATTGTGAATGTCTCACCTCTTTAAAGAGAAACTGAATAATGTGGGAAAAGATTGATGGTGTTAGCACCCCACTTTGAGGTGTCTCTTCTAGAGAAACTTTCACAGAAATGTTTAAGAAGGTGTATAAAATGATGATCACTGCAGCATCATATACAACAGTAAAAACTAGACACAACTTTTTCTTTTTTGTAGTGTAATGGACGACGAAACTGTGATTTAATCATAGAATAGGAGAGCGTGTAACAGCAGTGCCCAACCTCATAGGCACCAGGGACTGATTTCCTGGAAGACAATTTTTTCATGGACTGAGGAGCCGGGGTTGGTTTGGGGATGATTCAAGGGCATTGCATCTATTGTGCACTTTAATCTACTGATGCTGCTGATCTGATAGGAGGTACCAGTCCTCCTGTGGAGGTTGGGCCTCCTGGTATATAACTTACGTATAGCTGTGCTTAGTCACTCAGTCCTGACCGATTCTTTACGATTCTATGGACTTTAGGCTCCTTTGTCCATGAGGGTTCTCCAGGCAAGAATACTGGAGTGGGTTGCCATGCCCTTCTCCAGGGGATCTTCCCAACTCAGAGATAGAAGCCAGGTCTCCTGCATTGCAGGCAGATTCTTTACCATCGGAGCCACAAGGGAAGTTATATATGTAGAGTTAGATCTTAAAAAAACTACATGGATAAAATGGAAAGCCGTAATTGTGGAGGAAAGCCACAAAATAAAATAAACCACAGGAAAACACTTATGTGAATTTCAGAACACAGAAGCAATGGTTTACGTATATGGCGTGTGAATTCTCACACAAACGAGATTACAAAAACAAGCTTGGGAATGATACACATTTCCAGATGAGAATTTACCTCTAAGGAGAGAGAGGAGAAAGGGAAAAGAAGATGGTCGTTGTTTAATTAATAATGATTAATCTCTTAAAACTAAAAGAGCTGAGGCCAACATGGCAAAATGATAGTATCTGTGTAACGTCTATGGTAAGTCAATGTGTGTTGCATTTTCGGGAACTTTTCTACAAATTTGAAATATTTTGTTCTTAAACAATTTGAATGAAAATGACTTCACGTTGAACATACTAAAATTAATTGCTTCTCCTCTTCTCTTTGGCTTCTGCATTCTGCATTCTGACGATTTGGGAGGCTAGCAAAGTTGATGTAGGCAGGGCACACTCCAGCCCGGATTGGAGAAGGGAGCAAGCCTCTTGGTCTGAGAGTCTGGGATCCAGTTCTGCAAACAGCAACTCACTAGGATCAGGAAGCACTGCCTTCATCAAAAATGCCATTTGCAACCACATGGATGGATCCAGACAGTGTCATGATGAGAGAAGTTAGACAGAGAAGCAGAAACATCATACAGCATCCCTCATATGTGGAGTCTAAAAAGACATGATACAAACGAGCTTGCTTACAGAACAGACTCACAGACTTAGAGAACAAACTTACAGTTGCCAGCGGGGAAGGATGAGGGGAAGGGATAATTAGGGAGTTTGGGATGGACATGTACACACTGCTGTATTTAACATGGATAACCAACAAGGTCCTACTGGGTAGCACAGAGAACTCTACTCAATGTCATGTGACTGCCTGGATGGGAGGGGAGTTTGGGGGAGAATGGACACATGTATATGTGTGGCTGAGTCCCTTTGCTGTCCACCAGAAACTATGGCAACATTGTGAACCAGCTGTGAGTCATGGTTAGCATTTGTCGTTGAGTTGTCTTCAACTCTTTGCAACCCCATGGACTGTAGCCCACCAGGCTCCTCTGTCTATGGATTCTCCAGGTGAGAATACTAGAGTGGGTTGCCATTCCCTTCTCCAGGGGATCTTCCCAACCCAGAGACTGAACCCAGGTCTCCTGCACTGTAGGCAGATTCTTTACTGCCAAGCCACCAAGGAAACCCATATGCCAATACAAAATAAAAAGTTGAAAGAAAAAAAAAATGGCCAGGAACTGGAGAGCCATTGGACAGAACCCACAGAGCTAAGTCCCAGGCTTGAAAAGGTAGTGGTATTTGTGACAAATGAAAGAGCTGAAGTTGGCATAAGAAATACTTTGGAGCCAACTCTGTCCACAGTTCCCAGCTCTGCTCCCAGGCCTGCCTTCCCCCCTGATCTTTCAGGAAGCGCAGAAGAGGGCTGGCACTCTGTGGTTCTGGTAGTTGCACCGGTCAAATCTCAAGGAGGAACCCTTGGTTCTGATGAAGATGTGGAGGTTGTTGGCATCTCCTGGGTCGACGGCCTGAAGCAACACCAGTTAATACCTACATAAAGGAAACACTTAAAATCAGCGGCTGTGAATCTATAAATGCCTATTTCCAGAAATACCAATTCTTTCATTGTTCTGCTTTAATGAAGTCAGTATCTCCAAACAAAAAGAGAGATGGAAATAAGAATGGAGAACTGCCAACAGGCTGTGTTCTCAAACTAGGTTTGACACGTAAAAAAATTTAAAACCTTGATTTTGATTGTCTTGCGTGTTTATGAAACCAGAAAAGAAGTAAATTTGGGAAATGATTAAAGGTATGTCACCCCTACTCTCCCAAATCAAATCTCTCTCTTTTTTTTTAAACTTCTTTATGGTAAAGATTTTCATTTGCTTTATGTCCAGTTAAGTATTTAGTTCTTTGCAGACCTGGATCAGTTATTCACTGTCTTGCTCCTTTTGAGCTGAGCCCTGGCATTCTTTTTCAGCCATGTATCAGAAGGTAAACAAGTATAGAAATTACTCCTTTGAAGATTCCGCATGAGTCTGTTGCTGGTTAGATTTTCCTTGCAGAAATCAAACAGAGTTTCCTGTTGCATGTTTACCAAAGCCCTTTCTCTCCAGAAAGAACAAACGCAGTGCTACAATTTTCCCATTTGTTAATTTTTCCCGTTGAGCTCAGTCCTTCCCCTGAAATATCTTCTTTCTCATAGTCCACCTCGTTTAGCAGTAAATACAGAGGATTACAAACATTCTTGTTAGATATAAAACATTCCAGGAAATTTAATTTCTTCAGTCATGGATTTTAGCCATAATGATACTCTGCATTTGTATAAAATCTCTGCTATGAGAAACCCAAGCCCCGTCTTCATTATCTGGAGACAAGCATTATTATCATAATTTAGCATCCTGTGTAACTGAGTCACAGGAAATGAACCAGAAATAAATCATACCTGGAGTGTAACTCACAAAAGAATGTAGCCCCAAAGAGAGACGGCTGCTTTGTGCCTTGGAAAGTTTCACGCTGGAAGACAGTATGGCTGGGGACCATCTAGGGAAGAAGGGGTCTCAATGGATGGGTGTGGGGTAGGAGTCGGAGTCGATGGGGTTGGGGGGTAGGGGGCCGGGCGGTGGAGGAAGCCGGGAGGAAGGCTTTGGCTGCTGCTGCTGGCTCCTGCTCCCTGCGAGCCGGCCTGGGAGACTTCTCTGATGTGTCACGCCCTCAGCCCATCCAGGCAGCCGCCAGTCCTCCACCTGGGACCCTGCTGGGTGCTGCGCCAAGATGCAGCTGCTTCTGTGGGCCCTGCTCCCCGCCCACGTGACCCAGGGTGGTCCTGCCTGGGGGCGGAAGTGCTCGCGGCCTCCTAGACCCAAGGGGTCTCTGCTTCCGAGGAGACACTCAGAGTGTCTTAGTGATCTAGATTTTTGCCCCCAGGGGCTTTCTCTGCTCAAACCAGCTTCCCAAAACAGAGCAGATGTGCTTGAGAAAAAGGAGGGAAGAGGAAGCCATGATGAGCAAGGTGCTCCCGTGTTCCTGGTAAGACTGAAGGAAGCTGGGGGCTTCTCCGTGTCCTTGAAGACTCCTTCCCCACTGAGCGCTGAGAACGGGGGGTCTCAGCCATGGTTCATCCTATCCGACAAGCCCACCGGGGAAAGTGGGACTGGCAGGAGTGGTAAATCGGAGAGGGTCAGATGATCCTCCCCCTCCCAATGCAGAAAGTGTGGTGCCCACCAGCTGCTGTCTGTGGGCTTTGTCCTTGGGGGTTTCTCACCACTTCTGGTGATGCTTTTTTTTATCTCAGGGTAGAAATCAATGAATGATTCTGTTCTAGCAGGAAAGACACACTAACCATCTCTTGAAACTGAGACAACTGATCACTGCCGGCGGAAGGAAGCTATGGGTCCAGGAATTGCCTAAACGCAAGGGGCTCCCAGGTGGTGCAGTGCTGAAGTGGCTCTCACCTGCAATACAGGAGACTCAGATTTGATCCTTAGGTTGGGAGGATCCCCTACGGAAGGAAATGGCAACCTGCTCAGGTATTCTTGCCTGGAGGATCCCATGGACAGAGGAGCCTGGTGGGCTGCAGTCCTTGGGGTTGCAGTGTGAGACACAGCTGAGCATGCATGCACCATCTCACACACGATGAAAAGCAAAGTTTTCTGGAACACTAAAAGATAAACACTCAAGGAAAAAAGCATAATGCAACCTCTTGGGTCCACTCACAAAGGAATTCTGCCCCAATTCAGCCATGGATCCATGTACCATGTATTTATTTATTATTTATTTTAATTTTTTGATGTGGGCCATTTCTAAAAGCCTTTATTGAATTTGTTACAATGTGGCTTGTGTATGTTTGTTTTCTGGCCCTGAGGCATGTAGGACTTTAACTCCCCAACCAGGGATTGAACCCCAACCTTCTGCACTGAAATGTAAAGTCTTAACCACTGGACTGCCAGGGAAGCCCCAGTGTAGCATGAATTTAAAGCAAACGGTTGGAATTTGGAGGGGCTTTCTTATCTGGCATTCCACCATTTATATAGCTAGTCATGGAGTGGGCTAAAAGGCTGTGACAAAATAAGGTAAGCAAAAAAAAAAAAAAAAACAGAAAAAGGAATACCTGCAAATCTGTCACCTTTCTATTGGTGTGCATGGAACACAGTTCAAGAAACTCTCATGAGAACTTCAAGAAAGGAAACATACCATGTCTGTCACTAAAAGGGAAAAAAAAAGTCACTGGGCCAGGGAGCATTGATTAGAACAATAAGGACTTCCTGGAGCCAAGAGTCAGAACAAACGTGTGAAAGGGTATGAAGGGACATTACCATACTCAGCCTTTCAGAGGAAAATGCTCAGTAAACGCAGGGTCTCATGTCAATATTTGTACAAGGAAACCTGCCTCCGCCTGACTCCAAGGCATGCTCGAAAAAAAAAAAAAAATCTTGAGAAACTTTGTACAGTATCCACAATAGCAAAAGAAAAAAAAAAAAACAACTTGGAGATGGGGGTGTCCATTCTCATGGAAATGAAATGTATTTAACATGGATCCCTTATTTTGAGCTTTGGGGTTGGGGGAACAAGTCTAGTGGCCCTGGTCCAAAGGAGGTGTGGCTGCTGGCTTGGGCATTCGGGCCTCAGCTAGCTCTTGCAAGTTTCAGCTGGGAGGTTCTCAGGTCCTCTATGGACTGGGCAGGGCTCACTGAAGCAGGAGAGATTGCTGCTTCATTTATAGGCGGCACCGTTTACAAACAGCAAATCATCACTTGCTTCACGTTTTGGGTGTTAGGGTCATTTTCAGCAAAAGCTGAGCGTCGGGACCCACTCAGCCCGGTCAACCCAGTAGGAAGAAAATTGCAAACGTTATTGAAATGAAATTGGGACGGATGGCTGCTTTCAAGAAGCACAGACTTCCACCTGCAGACCCTGCTTTTTCTGAACCTCCCATTTGGAGGAAGTTGGTTGCATTCTTTTGAGTCTTGCTGGTGTGGTTCTCTTCTCCTTGTCGACCAGCCTTTAAAAATAGGCATTTTTGTCTGGAAGGAGAATGCACTGATCCACACCTTTAATTTCAGATTCTGAGAAAGGTTTCTGGTGTACTGAGAATCTTGAAAAGTAGAGAAATCTACTGGAAAGGAATTTTCAAAAAAGGTTTCTTCTTTCTCTTTAGCAATAACAAAGAAAAAGAGAGAGAGGAAAATAAGACTTTTCTATTTTAACACTTTAGTGTATAATGGCATATGAATAATATCATCATTTTTCTGCCATTTATTCAGATGTGAAGGAACTCAGTGAATAATAATAACTGCTGTCAAAGGTATTTATATTTAAAAGGTCTTTATGTAAAAAAAAAATTTTTTTTTTGTTAGGACTGATTTTTCTCTAAGAGAATCCCACCATCTCCTAGCAACCAACCTGGCCATCCTTTTGAATAGATGCCGCATTTACAGTGGGTGCATAACCTTTGCGGGGAGGCATTTGCAAATTTCGCAGTCAAGACTCATATGCATTCAAAGCAAGTTGTTAAACTGATCCCAGAGCCAGCCTGGTGATAGAAGTCTCAGGGGGTCTCTTCTCTTGGCAAAAACGCGCACATCTGATATGCACACAATTCCCCTGCCTGCCTTACTCCAGCCTTGCATGTTCTGCAAATGAAAAACGGCCCCTGAAATAACCTGTTCACAGAACTTTTATCTATTTAAAAACAAGAACTAAGTCGACAAAATGCAAAGATTTTGCTTCGCAAATTACCATCCTAATGGAAAGATCATCTCTCAAGAAAGAAAGCATCTAGCAGGAGTTCATTTATTTAAAAAAAATTTTTTTGAAGAGTAATGGAAACATTAGGAATTCAATCACCTCTTTTTGTTACTGCATTTTGCTTATTTGTAATATATGAATGTTGCTTTCTAAATCTGACAGTGGGGGCTTTCCGATATTCTAAAAACATTGACCGAGGTTCCTAATCTTTCTTTGAGATGAATATAGTAATAATGAGATTATGCATCTGAGACACAAAATTCATAGAATGAGGGGAGATAGAGACAGGGACAAGAGTGGTTTCCTGTGATTTCTAACTGTGCGGTTGTGTTTAACAACAGAATGGATATTTTCATCTAAATGAAAAAACAGTGTTTGTTTCACGTAAATATTGCAACCTATTAGAATGAGGATATGGTTTTAAAAGAGCACTTAAATAACCAAGAAAATCTTTAAAATGCACCCCCTGGAATCAAACTTGGTACATGAAGTATTTGTACATAAAAAGGAATGCGTGGAGATCTTTATCACTCCTGGGAGCTTTGTCCTCTGTCCTCAGCCCACTCAAGGTTAACAACTTCGGGCAAGGCTGTGACTTCAGCCAGTTTTGTCAGGAGACCCTCCTCTTTCCTGTTTTTCTGTACGCTTTCTCCTCCTGCATTTCCAGGTTCCTGTCTCTCTTTACCATCAAAGGTTTCTCTGGTGGCGTTGCCCTATAGGATCCGCCTGCCAATGCAGGAGACACAGGAGACGTGGGTTCCATCCCCGGGCCGGGAAGATCCCCTGGAGAAGGAAACCGCAGTCCATGCCGGTACTCTTGCCTGGGAGATCCCATGGACAGAGGGGCCGTGCGGGCTGCAGTCATGGGGTCACAAAGAGGCGAACCTGACTGAGCACGTGGACACGCAGCATCCAAACAGGAACCTCTCAGATAACCAGATATGATACTTGTTTATTTTTGGTGTTGCTCTTTAGTTGCAAAGTCATGTCCAACTCTTTTGTGACCCTGTGGGCTGTAGCCCGCCAGGTTCCTCTGTCTCCTGCTTCGGCAGGCAGATTCTTTACTCATTTATTTGCTGAATCGTTTTACTTTAGTTTTGATTCACTTGCCTTCCATGTAACTATGCATTGTAAGTCTTCCCTATCTTAGTTTTGGAAGGTTGTCAGGAATTTGTAATGACAGTCTGAAATTTCTGAAGTGCTTTGCCATTTCAAAGAGGCTCCCACGTTGTCTTATTGATCCTCACAATGACCTTGTAGCGGTATATATTATTTTTTAATTAGCACCACCAGTTTTGTATCTGAGGAGACTGAGCTTTGGAGAGATGACCTGACGTGCTCAAGCCAGAGTCTCTAGGGATCGTTGCCTAGAAATTCGTGTCTTTGCAAACCTCCCCCTGCCCTGGTGCTTCTTTAAGGTTTGAACACCGCTTCTAGATACCCAAAAATCCGCCTGCAATGTGGGAGACCTGGGTTCAATCCCTGGGTTGGTAAGATCCCCTGGAGAAGAGAAAGGCTCCGCACTCCCGTATTCTGGCCTGGAGAATTCCATGGACTGTACAGTCCATGGGGTCACAAAGAGTCGGACACGACTGACTGACTTTCACTTTCACTTTCTAGACACCTACTCCTTACTATGTCTGATGAAAGGGAGCCTACATCCCCTGTGTCTGAAACCTTAACCCTAAAAAGACTCTTCCTGCCTTCTCTTCCAAGACCACTACATTTGTATGCACTGTTTTTCTAGAAGAATCTGTTTTTACTCATACTTAAAATTGATTCTCTTCTCTCAATTGATTCTCTATAATGTCCTTTCTTTAACTTAAAAAATTTTTGCACAATTTTAAAGGTTAACTCCCATTTTTAGTGTTCATAAAATATTTGCTATATTCCCCGTGTTGTACAATGTACCCCCGTAGCCTATTCTGTCCCTAGAAGTCTGCCCCTCTAACTCCCCGGCCCGGAATCACTCCTGTCCCCCTTCCCCCTCCCCACTGATAAGCACTGCTTTGTTCCGTCTGTGAATCTCCTTCTTTTTCATTGTATTCTCTAGTATGTTGTTAAAAAAAAATGCATTTTTTTTTTACTCTCATAGTCTTTTTTATTGCCATTGTGAAGTTTCTAGCTATGTGTTGAAATTCAACCAGTTCCTATGTTTCTGAAAGATATTTTTACCTTTCCCAAATAGAGGTGACAAGAGAACGGGGAACAGTTCTGAAATGTAAAAAAAAAAAAAAAAAAAAAAAAAGAATTACGTAAAATAAATGTGAAAGGAAAATGTTTTGAAGTTTGTGTTAGAGATTGATATTGATTTGTTCTGGGAGGATCTCCGCCCTTCCCAGGCAGGACACAAATGGATGGCCCGCGTGAGCCCGTCAGAACCACAGAGCTGCCTTCAGCAGCCTTCCTGTAAAGACAAGACGGTGCATCAGTCGGTTAAGAATCTCGTTAATTCAGAGAGAAGGATGTCATGGGTTGCTTGTGGTTGTTAGGTTACCATTCCCACTTGCTGGCTTAATTGCCTGAGACGTTCTCTTTTAATGAAGTGTTTTTGTATTCCGGGGAAGATTTTAAAAGTATGTCATGGTAAACTGTTTATTCACAGCGATAGCACGGGAAGAGTGGATTTTCGGCCGGGCCCCAGCCCAGCGCTCCGCGCTGAAGAATGACAGCCCTCAGTCCAATGGTTAAGGACGCGGTGTCTCACGCTCGCGGCGTGCGTGCTCGGTGCCTCGGTCATGCTGCCTCTTCGCGGCTCCTCGGGCCCCGGGGTTCTCCAGGCAAGAGTACTGGAGTGGGTTGCCATTTCCTCCCCCAGGGGGGTCTTCTCCACCCGGGGATGGACCCCGCATCTCCTGTGTCTCCTGCATTAGCTATTCTTTTACTCCTCTGATGCTAAACACATGCACGCGCGCACACACTCAGAGCAACGGCCCCTTTTAGCAAATGTGTCACAAAGCTTTGTTTCCAGCTATAGAGGAAAATAAGACATCTATCACACCGTTTTCCTCCCACTTGAAAGCATTTCCAGTAGACAGTTGCACAGGGTGAAGCCAGATGTGCCAGCTGAGCGGCGGGGAGGGGAACGCCCGGAGGCTGAGTGCTCCTCGGAGGATTCTAGAGCCGGAGATCACTCCCAGGGGCTCCTGGCTCCGCCCAGGAGTCCTCAACTCAGACAGTAAGAAGCAATTGAGGGGCGATTTGAATACAATTTTCTACATAATCAAAAAAACCAATAATTGAGGATTGAACTTGAGCTATGGCTTAATGGGTTGTTCCTGCGTTGTTGTCTTTTAACGGTTCCATATGGAGACAATAAAGCGACAAGACAAATAGCCTGTTGTAAAGTTTCAGGGCTTCTCTCTGATCCCCATTCATCCTCTCTTGTCAGGTTACCAATCCTAGCCCCCCAGTTTTTCTCCCAATTTAGAGGGCTTGAGCAAACACATTTTTCATTTGTACCTAACTGGCAGTCTGAGCGAAAATAGAAAAGCGACTGCTAAGAACTTTTTCTTAAGTAGCTTTTCTTTTGAAGAGAAGAGGAAATATTGACTCAATTGGGTTAGGAAGATGCAGAATATAGTTACCTTTATAGGATACTTTTTATTTATGCCTTCTGCTCAGGATCCATTTCAACTTTATTTTTAGTTTGCAGACAAGTATCTTTCTTTAGCTCCGTGTTGACTTTGCTGCTATCTTTTGCTTTCTTAAAATGCAGGCATTTGATGAAGGAAAGTTTTATCTTGATTTTCAGACTTTCTGAAACTTTTTTTTTTAGAAATAATTAAAAAATCCTCAACTGAAAAGCAGTCATTGTAGTGTTCAGTCTGATTGCCTGTCATCATTAAGACAGCTTACAGTCTTGACTTTTGTTCATTAACCTGCTACCTGGGGTTGCTTGTATGCATACTCAAGTCAGTCATGTCTGACTCTTTGCCACCCCATGGACTGCAGCCCACCAAGTTCCTCCGTTCATTGAAAGAAAACACTGGAGTGGGTTACCATTTCCTCTTCCAGGGGATCTTTCCGACCCAGGGATGGAACCCGAGTTTACTACGCATCCTGCATTGGCAGGCAGATTCTTTGCTACTGACCTTCCTGGGAAGCCCAGTACCCGGGGTTGCAGAATTGCTAAATTCATAGTTTGAGTTCCTGAGAAGATGCTGCTGTTTGTAAAGAAAGTTATTCTGGGGTGAATAAGAATGAAAATAGAACTAAACATTTCAAAGATCTGAAGGGCACATCAAGGGTCTCTACCATCCAACACAGTTGTAGAGTTGAACAGTTCAGAAAAGAAGTTTTACGACAGGATACGCTAATGATAGACAGAAACTCCACGTCCGCATCCAACACATGTGATTTTTCTTTCCAGAGTTTTCGAGTTCTCCAGGTAGAATCTCTGTGGCTTCTTGGGAAGTCTCTGATCTCCTAATTGTCTTCCTCAGTAGCTTTGTAGAAGCGTAACAAGGACGTCAGTGTCACTGTCAGATGTGTACCTGTTATAATGTAAAGGAGGCTCTTGCGTTTATTATTTCTCTGTAGGTCTTTTATAATCTACATGATTTGGGTTCCAAGGTAAGGAGGAGAGGCTGCTTGCCCCATACCATCTTCCTGAGCTCAGCAAATGACTCGAAACCATCATTTGAGGATCGTTCTTGACTCTTTCCTCTCCTCTATCCTCCTCTTTGTTGTTCAGTTGCTCAGCTGTGTCTGACTCTCTGCGACCCCAAGGACTGCAGCATGCCAGGCTTCCTTGTCCTTCCCTATCTCCCGGAGTTTGCTCAGACTCATGTCCATTGAGTCGGTGATGCCATCCAACCATCTCATCCTCTGTCATCCCCTTTCTCCTCCTGCCCTCTTTCTTTCCCAGCATCAGGATCTTTTCCAACAAGTCAGCTGTTTGCATCAGGTGGCCAAAGTATTGGAGCTTCAGCATTAGTCCTTCCAATGACTATTCAGGGCTGATTTCCTTTAGGATGGGCTGATCTGGTCTCCTTGCAGCCCATGTTCGAAATCGACCTAAAACCCTCTTCACTCAGCCTTCCAGGCAGCATTCTAGTCTTTCGGCTCATCTCTACCCTATTCTCTCTGCCTTTAGTTAAATCCGTGACACCGTGACCCCATTCTTTCTTGATTTCTCTTGGCTCACCTGACTGTCTTTCCCTCCTGGAACTCCACATCCGCTCTCCTTTGAATAAACTGCAAACCCCGATGACCGGTGTCCGTGGTTGCAGCCTCATCTCTGCCCTTGGAGCCGGCATTGTGTCCCTCTCGTGGGCCACCTGGTACCCAGAGCTTTTCCAGGTAGCAGCCACCCTTCCTGCTGCTTCTGCTTACCTGCCTGCAGCCCATACCACATTCTGTGAAGACAAAAAAGATATCATTCAGTGGTATATTCCTGGAGCCAAGCTTGTCAGCCAGTCTGGAATCAAGGTGAAAGACAGTGTACTGATGATTAAGTGGAAGCTGAGAAAGATGACTGGACAAATATAGACAATATTTTTCTGAAAGTCTACCAATTTGCCAGCAAAGGAGAAGATGTTGGGGTCAGGTTCCCCTCTCTTCCTCTCTCTCTCAACGTGCATGACTTATGTTTTGTAAAAGCGTGCATGGCTCAGACAGTAGAGAATCCGCCTGTAGTACAGGAGACCTGGGTTTGATTCCTGAGTTAGGAAGATCCCCTGGAGGAGGGCATGGCAACCCACTCCGTATTCTTGCCTGGAGAATCCCATGGACAGAAGAGCCTACAGTCCGTGGGGTCACAAAGAGTCAGACACAACTGAGTGACTAAGCACATATAGAACCTTTGGAACACTGGGGTCTGAAGGGCCAGGTGATGGTGCTGATTATGGTGGGGGTGGGCCAGGCCACGGCTATGTATCACACCACGATGCCCCAGGGTTGGTGGGGGGTGCACTGGGACTGAGAGTCAGCCTTGGTGCAGCACCAGGATGGGTCGTCCAGAGGCCGGGATGACTTTTTGTGATAGTTTTTTCACAAAGGTGCTCAAAGGTGCCTTACATGCCAGCTGGACTCTGGCAAAGGGGAGCAGCATTTAGTAACTGCTTGAGTGAGGACCTGAAGACCGGAGAAGTAACGGCTTCTGTGGCACAGGAGGATGAGGCACCCTGGGAAGCGTCACCTGTCCTACAAAGAGACTGGACCACAGCGGGAAAAATGGTGCAGTGGACCAGAAGCTCTGTGCCTCAGTGCTGAGAAGCCGGGAAAGTTTCTCCCCCTATCCATCCATCCATCCATCCATTCACCCATTCATCCTCCTACCCCTCCATCCATCCATCCATTCATCCATCCCTCCATCCTTCCATCCCTCCATCCATCCATCCATCCACCCATTCATCCTCCTACCCCTCCATCCATCCATCCATTCATCCGTCCCTCCATCCTTCCATCCCTCCATCCATCCATCCACCCTCCCATCCATCCGTCTACTATTTCTGTGAAGAAAGAGGAGAGGGAGTTTTTTGATAACTGGGTTAGGGGAGGTTTGGGGGAAGTTGAAAGCTTTGAAGCAGCCCCTGTGGCAAAACTGAGAGGGAGCTGGTCACAAGCATGGCAGAGCTCCGTTCCCACGAGTGTGGCCTTGGCAGGAAAACCGAGGCTTCCACAATGAAACACGTCATTATCTGTGGACCCAGTCTGCTGAGTTGTTTGTATGTGGCCAGACGGCCCTCAGACCATCCATAACTACTTTTATCCACCTGCTTATCTCTGCTTCCCAAGCCCACGAAGGACAGGGTCGCGTTGCTGGGCTGGGAGGAGGCAGCCTCTTCCTGTTTACTTCCGTGGGGACCCCTTCTGTTCCCCCAGGGCTTCTGATGAGACATCGTGAGCCTCGGGAAAATACTAGGAAGCTGGGAGTTTACAAACAAGAAGGCTGGGTGACATGTGAACTCTCTCAGTGATGAATTCTGAGAAAGTGAGAATGCTGATGCGGATTCCAGAAAGGCGCCTGGGAGGCAGGCCGAGATTCCTTGCCCTGGTCCAGCCTACACGCCCTGTCTGGGACTTTACGGCCTCCGGCTGGAGCCATCTCCTTGCCTCAGGTTATGAGCCGTCTGTTTTATTTTTTTTACGATGATGATGATGGCAAGTGTGTGGGCAGACCATCGATAAGAAGCTTCAGAGCCCTCATTAATCTGTCGATTGCTGTTGCTAAATGTAAAACGCTTTACCTGCGCTGAGAAGGCGATTGGCTCGGAGCCCTGAGCGACCACAGGGCATTTGTCTGTGCCACTTCCCCTGCTGTCTTTTCTGTTAAGACCTTTGTGCTCACAAATGTGAAGAGTGAAAAGACGGGTCCTCCTTCCTCCTCCACAGTCCCTGTAAACCGGTAGTTTGGGTTCAGCTCTTGGTCGCTTTTCATGGCCCTTCTTATCCCTCCTTCCACCAAAGAGGCAACTTCTTCATGGTCGTGCTTGCTAAGTCACCTCAGTCGCGCCCGACTCTTTGAGACCCCGTGGACTGTAGCCTCCCAGGCTCCTCTGTCCATGGGATTGTCCAGGCAAGAATGCTGGAGTGGGGTTGCCCTCCTCCAGGGGATCTTCCCGACCCAGGGATCGAACTGGTGTCTTTTATGTCTCCTGCATTGGCAGGCAGATTCTCTATCGCCAGGCCACATGGAAAGCCTATAATTTCTTCATGGGTCTCAAGCCATTCCTGTAACAAGAACAATATATTCTTAAGTACCGCATGCATCCGAGATTTGTCTCGATACGGTCCATTTGTTTTAATTTGGGTCTGTCAGCAGATAAAAAGAAGAGAAGTAATTAAACTTGTGACGAGCACGGAAAAACATTTTAAGTCCTCCTGCTGCAGCCTGAGGTCATTCCGTCTCTTCCACTTGTCACATCAAAGCCCTCCACTCCCCAAACTCAGCCATGCTGTGATTAATTACTTCATCCAGTGAATTTGTGAATTATGGTTCTATGTGATTTATGTCATTTTTAGCTTCGATCCAATTTTTTTGGGGGGAAGAGGGGATCTCTGTATTCACTGAGCCAGTCAGCCTTCACCTTGGAGAAAGCGTGTTTCCAACACGGATTTGTGGTTATGTTTAAAACACAGCATTTGTTGTTTACAAGGGATATGTTAAGGCTTTCGATAATACGCTGCAGTGTAACTAAAATGTACAAGAAAGTTGTTATTCTATTTGGAGATTAGACTTGGAAAAGATAGAGTTCCTTTCTACTACCTGTGAGTTCTTTGAGCTGCACCTCTCATTCTTTCTCTCCTATGTCTCAATTTCCCTCCCTGGCCTGAATAATTCACGCAAGAAATACAGAGCATTGCTTTAGGCTTTCCCTCGGCTCCTCCCCTCCAATTTCCTGTCGAGGTGAACAAGGGTACATTTATTTAACATGACTAAAATTTTTTTTTTCTCCCAAATTAAAATTGGTGATTAGGACAATGTGAGTTGATGATTTAAAGTTAGTGTAGTTTTTGTTTTCTTCTATCTTCTTTCATCCTCTTATATTTATTTTTCTTTCTTTTTCTTTTTTTTTTTTTTGTGATGGTTGGATGGAGTGTCTTTCAGAAAAAGTTCACCACAATCTGTAGTGCGTCTTTTTGAAAAACACACAAGAAAAGGCCCCTTCCAGTTTCCCCAGCCCAGATCTTTCATTGAAATTGGAAGAAACATCTCCTGTCTGTCACCTGAATCTTTGCTCTTCAGAATGTGGTTTCAGGTGGGGGCTGGCGGCCTCTTGACCCCTGTGGTCTGAAAATATTTACTTAGGAAGGACTGTGCTCTTGTCCCAAAGAGTCTGGGGTCTTGTTTTTTAGAGAGGTAGGTTTTTTCATGGGCTTCCCAGGTGACTCAGTGGTAAAGAAGCTGTGTACTAATGCAGGAGACACAGAGACACGCATTTGATCCCTGAGGCAGAAGATCCCGTGGAGACGGGAGTGGCAGCCCACTCCAGAATTCTGGCCTGGGAAATCCCATGGACAGCGGACCTGGGGGACTGCAGTCCGCGGGGCTGCAGAGAGTCAGACACGACTGAGCGACTGAACACGCGTGCACGCAGGCCGTTCCGTGGGGCTGGTCGCTGCAGCGAAGACGCATGACTAGGCAAAGCAGAAATGGGAAAACCCTGAAAGGGAAGCCCTTTCAGAGACTGTCAGCCAGGAGCCAAGAGGATTCCGTTCACAGTTACAACCTGTCACAAAGCTACATACTCGTAAATGGAGTAAACCAAGGAGCTTGGGTCTCAAAATAAATATAACAGCCGAAGTAGTCTCACATTCATTTAAGAGAAATACCCACATTTGTGATATAAAGATTATAAATATTAATATTTCCCCTTGTTATTAAAAAATGATATTCATGACACAGTTGTTGTCGGTGAGGCCAAAGAGAATAATATTACCAAAAATGTTTAATCAAATAGTCTTTATTATGAAAGTGATGCAAATCACATTGTTTCTATATTATAGAAAATAGTAGGAATAATCATTTATAATTCCACCTCCTTTAGAAAACTACTCATAGTTTTTTGCATGCCTTTTTTTCCCCGGGTACTTTTCTTAAGTGTAGATTAACTTTTAGGCTGTAATCAGAGTTAAATATATTTTTTGTGCATTATTTACTTCCCATTGTAACACTTTTTACATTGATTCTAGTATAGTAGTAATAATATCTCTTTAAGGGAAATACACTATAATTTACTTAACCTTTTCACTGTTTGGGGATATTTAATTTTTTCTCACATTTTTAGTATTATAAAGCATACTGGAATAAAGGGCCTGTGGCATGCAAGCATTTTAGGTTAATTTTCCAGCTAGATTCCCAGGAGTATAATTCCTGGACCAAAGTTCTCGATCTATCTACTGCCAGGTTATTTCCTTTAAAGGAAAAACATTCATAACTGCAAGAGCAACATATAAAATAGCATTGTTACAATACTACACTTTGGCTGACATTTTGTTTTTTAATTTTAAAACTCAGTTTGCTAACTGGTGAAAATGCTTTTCTGGTTTTTTGGTTTTTTTGTTGTTCAATATAATTTCTTAAAATAAAAGCTTGACATTAGAGGTAAGATTGAAATCCCTGTTGTGATTTTTTTTAAGATTTCACTTTTAGTCCCATCACCTCCCTCTTGCTAGAGATGACAGCATTTATGAATCTGGGCATGTGTCTTTCTAGTTCATCCTTTTGCTCATTGAGTGTGTGTATGTGTGTGTGTTAGATGCTTGGTCATGTCCAACTCTTTGCAACCCCATGGACTGCAGCCCACCAGGCTCCTCTGTCCATGGAATTCTCCAGGCCAGAATACTAGAATGGGTAGCCATTCCCTTCTCCAGGGGATCGTCCCAACCCAGGGATTGAACCTGGATCTCTTGCATTGCAGGCAGATTCTCTACCATCTGAGCCACCAGCCTCCGCTGTTGTAGGAGCTGCTATCCTTAAATGATTAACAAAGTCTGAAACAGCCATATCTTTAGTGCTTTCAATTCAGTCTGCTTTTTTGCATCAATCATTGTGTTTAGGGTTTTTAGATCCACCTTAAAAAAATGCTTTTCTTTAATCTGGATGTCTGTTCTTTGTAAGGGTCTGTATGTTTCATATGTAAGTGACTACTTGTGGGTTTACCTTCCCGAATTATCTGTTCACAGACTTTCTCATTTAGCTGTACATTTCCAGATGTCTTTTGCTCAACACCTCTCTTCCCATCTCAAGTGATTAATTCCCCACCCTGGTCTCACCGGCGTGTTGGATGATTCCTCTTGCTTGAAACAGTCTCTTCCTCTGGTTCCTCTCACACCACCCTCCCGTTTCCTCCTCTCATTGGCACCTCCTCCTCCATCTTTTCTGGGCATCCTTTCCTCTCCTGCACTTTGAGTGTTTGGGGTTTCTTTGTTCTGCACACTCTTCTCACTTGCCACCCTCTTGCTGGATGATTCCATCCGTCCCCATGGCTATAAATACGATTCCTGTGTAGATGACTTACGTATCCAGCCAGATCTCTCCTCTGACTCATATTCCTAATTGCCCACAGAACGTCTCTGACTCCACATCTCCAGATTAACATAGCCGAGGCTGAACTCTTATTCCGCACCCCACCCCCCACCCCAGTCTCTTCCTCTCCCTCTCTCACATCTCATGGATGGAATTCCCACCCCATTGATGGTATTCCCACCCACTGGCTTGATCCAGTGAGGGACGCTGGCTTCCTCTTTCACCCCTTCCTCTTGTTCAGCAAGCCTCTGAATTTGTATCTTTCCTTCCATCTTCGTGGACCTTGCTGTAGTTCAGGCCGTTGCCGTTTGCCTGGATGATGATGGTAATTTTTAGCTAGTTTCTGCTCTGTTCCACATTCCATGTGTCATTATGCAGGCAGAAGGCTGGTGAAAACAAAATTAGCTTTTGTGTTTATCATCCTCTCCACTGCACCTGTTGTTCCATCGCTCAGTCGTGTCCAGCTCTTTGTGACTCCATGGACTGCAGCATGCCAGGGTTCCCTGTCCCTCACCATCTCCTCGAGACGCACTTGGAATCACATCTAAATTCCCCAATCTGGTCTCCAGGACCAGGTGTGGTTTGCCCCTGCCTACTTCAGTCATTCTTGCTTGCCTTCTTTCCTCTTCTTGTTCAGCCATTTCAACCTTGCCCTTCCTCAGACGGGCCAAGCCCCCTGCCGAAGGAGGGACTTCACTGCTCCTGGATGCTGGGTTCCCTGAGTCATCACCCGGATCTTAGTTCTTGCTTGAATGTCACCTTCTCACCCTTTGAGTTTCTGTGAGCGCCCTCGTTTCCCTGGTAACCCTCATCACAGTGTGCATCCTTGGTCCCTCTCGTTGCTCTTTGACGGTCTCCCCCTCTGGACTGCCAGCTCCATGGGGGCAGGGACATCCCATGGTGCCGCGTCTGGTACAGTCCAGCACTGGGCGCCTGGCTGTTGAACGCTGGTCCCCCGCAGCCCTTGGTGTTATCTTCTGATGCTAACCCTGGAAGAGCTCAGTGGTTCAGCTGGGGTGTGGGAGGTCATCTGGTGGAAGCCTGAAGGATGGATTATGATTTCAAAATTGGGAACCAAGTGACACAGTGAGCTAGTGATTTTCAACTTGAGGATAGAGCTGATGAGTCTAAAGTAAGGGGATCAGATGTCCAATGTACTAAGTACCATGCTGGGTGCAGACTCTGAAAGGTCCACTCAGGTGACAACTGGAAACCTCTGCGTTGCAAAAGCAGATGTAGTGGGTTGGTGGTGGGCAAAAGACCCCTTATTTCAGATTGCAGACAAAGTGAGAGGCTGAGGCAAGCAGAGGCTGAGTGTTCTTTTGGAAAGGAGAAAAGAGGGGGGCAGAGGAGGGGAGAAGAGAGGACTGAGGAAAGGCTTTTCACTTCGAAGGAAGCATCTTGGGCACTTGCTTTTATTCTCAGGTGCTCTGATGGATCAGAAAGGGGGACGTTGGCTCTGGAGGAAGGAGGCAGCCCAGGGGGATAAGTGTGGAGTTGGGGTGGGGGTCAGCCCAGAGGACAGGAGACCAGGAAACACTTCTTTGAGACTGAAGTCAGCACGGTGACGGTTGGCACGGTTGTTGGTATTATTAGCATTATCCTTGTCCTTCTGGTTTTGATGGAAATTCCTTGAGGACGAGACATGATTTTTACCTTTCCTGGGCATCTTCCCAAGCGCTGGCCTCATTTCTGAGCACAGAAAAGCCCATGCATCGTAGATTACTATGTGAGGTGTGGAGTCTCATCCTGTCGGGCGTATCCCCGCCGATTTGTTCCAACCCTAAAAAGCATGTACTAGCCACAGGCATCAGGTCTCTAACCAGTGAGCCAGCCCCACTCCAGATCACAATCTGCCAGTTTCCTCCCCCTCATCCCCTGTCCTTCAGTGTCCCGCGGCAGGGGGTGCAGCAGCCTGAGCCCCCCTGGGTGGAAACATTCCTCCCACCCCGCCCTCACCCCCCAGCAGGCAGGGGCTTGCTCATTTATCGAAGCAGGAAGAGCGACAGCCTTCCGTGGGAACCAGTGGCTTGGTTTTCCTACAGTGATGACCCGATGAGTGGCCGTGCCCTGACCCTGTTACCCATGCAGACATCACTCCCTCGTTTCGATGGCCCTTTCAGTTCTGTGGGCACAGAGCGAGGCGCAGGGGGCTGGCGAGGGGAGAGTAGAAGACCCCCGGGTCTCCTCGGAGCGCTGTTCAAAGGAGCCCGGTCCTGAAAGGTCGTCAGGCGTGTTACTGTGAGTGGCCGTGGTCACCTGCAGTGTCATGCTCCGCCCCATCTTCCTGACCCTGATGTGGCCGTTAGCTGCTTCTCACCAGGAGAGACAGAAATTGAGAGGCTGGCTCTTACCCTCGCGCTGTTCTTTACGCTCACTTCCTGTGGACAGGAGGAGGGCTGGTTCCTTCACTGAGAGCCCTTTATCCACATCCCGTCTAATGATGGGCCGTGGCCCCGAGTTAATCCCAGGGGGCTATCATTACTGGCTGAACGGACTCAGGCAGGAAACGGCAGCTTCAGAAAGATTCTTTAAATGATGAATTTCAGCAAAAAAAAAAAAAAGTCATATATTGTTAGATTTTCAGTGCATTTTTATATATTCTGCATTTTGTATGTATTATACATTCTTATCATTTTTATGTGATTCGTTTATTGGTATATGTGCATGTCTGTGTGTGCATACTCTGTCCTGTCCGACTCTTTGTGACCCCATGGACTGTAGCCCACCAGGCTCCTCTGTCCATGGGATTTCCCAGGCAAGAATACTGAGTGGGTTGCCATTTCCTTCTCCAGGGGATCTTCCCGACCCAGGGATTGAACCTGAGTCTCTTTCGTCTCCTGCATTGGCAGGTGGGTTCTTTATAACTGAGCCACCAGGGAAGCCCTTATATACATCCTGTTTCCTTACATCTCTTAAAGTGAGAGATGCTCTTTCTCTTTACTTGTGTACAGTGGTTTTTCTGGGAGACACAGACTTTATGGAGGTTGGAATGGGAGAGAGGACAGTGAAAAACTTAACACGCAGGGGGTCGTTAGCATCCACTGGAACTCAAACATAGGGGTCTTTAGGAGGATGCAAAGTTTTGAAGCTTCAGGAAATCTCAGTTTGTAAATATACATTTTCGCAGACAAGTGAAATGAAATAAACAGTTCGAGAGTGCAGGGCTCATTCAAAGCTCCAATCCTTTGGCTACCTGATGAGAAGAGACAACTCATTGGATAAGACCCTGATGCTGGGAAAGATTGAAGGCAGGAGGAGAAGGGGACGACAGAGGATGAGATGGCTGGATGGCATCACTGACTCGATGGACATGAGTTTGAGTAAGCTCCAGGAGTTGGTGATGGACAGGCAGGCCTGGCGTGCTGCGATTCACGGGGTTGCAGAGAGTCGGACACAACAGAGTGATTGAACAACAACTGCTTACTTTATAGCTTGCATGAAGATATTAAAAGTTGCTTGAAAGTGTCATCCAATCACATAGATACTGCTTCTAGATCTCTGAAAATGCATATGTTTACTTATCTTTAGCCCTAACATGACACCAGTAAATGGGTAGGAACAGTGAGAAGTGGCCTGCGGGCTGGACAGCTGACTTCACCGAGGCTCTCATGGCACGAGTTTCATCTGATCAGTGGCTAAGCTTCTTTGCCTGCCCAGGCCAGTGGTCACCCAGCCTGCTGGAATGCTCTCTTTTATGTCCATTGTCATTTCAGGGATGATAGTACTAGGAATAGCTCTGTTTTGTTTATTTCTCAGCAGTATTTTTTATTACATATACACCACATGGGGAATACACACTGTGTAGTTCCATTATCTGTTTTTCCCCCAGGTAATTTCCCATCATTTGTAAGTCCCCTCTGCAAGAAGAGGACTTTGGGATGCCTCAGGCTGGTCCAGTGTGTGAATGTAGCAATAATGTGTTTACATACCCTCCTCAGATTTGCATGAACAATGCTGCCAGTTTTGCTACTATAAATAATATTGTTATCATAATCGAATGTCCTGAAGATAGATTTTGAAAATTTGAATCAGCTTTAGTGATATTTTAGCATATTCATTAAAGACCTCTGCTGTTGCTGCTGCTAGGTCACTTCAGTTGTGTCCGACTCTGTGCAACCCCACAGACAGCAGCCCACCAGGCTCCCCCGTCCCTGGGATTCTCCAGGCAAGAGCACTGGAGTGGGTTGCCATTTCCTTCTCCAATGCACGAAAGTGAAAAATGAAAGTGAAGTTGCTCAGTCGTGTCCGACTCATAGTGACCCCATGGACTGCAGCCTACCAGGCTCCTCTGTCCTCTGGGACAGACTTAATATGCTACTTTTGCTTAAAAAAAGGATATCATCATCATCATCATTACTATCAATTTTACAAAAACCTCTTAATTTCATAGGCCCTGAATGATGTCCCATTGTTTGAAGCCATGTGTCTCTGCTTACAAGTGAGAGTAATAATTTTCCATCATCCATTTGAAACTTTTCTGTGATTCATTTGCTGATGCTCATTGTCCTTTTTTTAAAAAGTTAAAATAATGATATATGTTTTCCTTGATCTATCTCAATTGTTTTTAGCCCTGGCTGCACGTTGGAATCATCTGTACATTTTTAATAAATATGCTAACACCAGACTCCTCCCCGGTATTATTGATTTAACTAGTAGGGGGGAGGGTCAGCGTCTGGCATTTTTAAGTGGTTTTGTTGCTGTAGTTGAAGACTACTGACCTAGAATCTCCATGTACTAACCTGTCCCCTTAGTATATTTTTCTGTTTAACTAAAAGAAAAATATTTTACAGATGTTTGCATTTTCAAAAAACTGAAGTCCAGGCATGGGTTTCATAGAGCTTAAAGCATATATACTCAGAGGTAAGGTAAGCTGGACTTAAATCTTGCCTTCATCCTTTATAAACTATGTCATCTTGGGAAAATCATGTTCTCTCTCATGACCCCAATTTTCTCTACAGTAAAGTGGGATTAATTTATAGTATATCTCATGCTTTTATTAGAAAGATTAAATCAGTTAGTATTTAAAAGGCACAAACAGCAATATCCAGTACATGTTTTTTCTTTTATTATTCCTTTCATTGGTTCTGCCTCTAACAAACTCTTTTTTGACTCTGAGATCAGGTAGATATAGATATATATTGTGTCCAAATTTTTTTTTGTTTGATTTACTTTTCTATTTCTTGTTGCCTCTTGAATCTACACTTTTCTGAGTCCCAAGATGAAGCTGATGTTAAAGGAAGAAATAAATCCATCAGGGTGTGAGGGGTTGATGTACAATTTCCCCAAATCTACATTTCATCTGAACCACTTCCTTCTGATTTTAGGATACCAGTAAAGTTTGTTTTCTGATATTATCTCCTCTTACAATACCCACGGAAAGCAGACTTAACGCAGACTCTGCTAGGCATGGGTCCGTTTCACCTGTGTTTGTTTGCACATCTCTTTAGTTCTCAGACAGACCAGCTGTCAGGAGGCTGCACACAGCTTTCCAAACACCTAGTAATGACAAGATTCCACATACTTCTGTGAAAATAAAAAAGAAATCATAACATCACAGGCACATAAGTGGATGCAAAATAACCCAGGGCCATTACTGGAGAGTATTTTACTTCTATGATATCCAGAAAAAGTGATTAATGGTACAGAGATTCAAAATTTGATTAGAAGGATTCTGAAATGAGCCACAACAACGTTATGAAGGCATACATCTTGGTAGCTTTTGTCTTCTCTCTTATCACCACCTCCTGCCCAGGCATTCCTGCGATCCTCCTGTACCCTGGATGTCAAGCTCGTTGTTTGAGTTCATAAATTACACTGCACAAATTACTTAAATAGGAGGAGTTGAATGGCCGCAAAAACAGCAGAGACTTTTTTTTACACATTTCACTTTGGGGAAAAGTATAAACATCTTGTTTGTCTTTGATCAATTTCCCATCAGCTCTTAAGGAGCAGGGAGGCCTGCGAGCCTGCTTTCGGGAGAGATAGCATCAGCGAACAGGGGAGGAGTAGGCGGGGCTGTGCTCAGCTGCGAGGATGCCAGGATACTGCATCCTCGAGTTGAGCCTAGAGAGTCTGAGTCAATCTCCACTCCGTGGTCCTTGTTTTTATTTTCCAAGATGCTACCCTAGTGACAGAGGCTACTGAATGTATGGCTATCGTAGAAGTACCAAGAGACTTGACTCAGTTTACCAAGTCTGTGTATATTTCCACTCTATGTTGTATAATATCACCCCCAAAGGCTTCTACAGTGGGGAAACATATTCTTCTATGAATATATATACATTCATAGATTCATAGTATTCAAAGCTCCTATACTTGGGCCTCCTGATGCAAAGAGCTGACTCATTGGAAAAGACCCTGATGCTAAGAAAGATAGAAGGCAGGAGGAGAGGGGATAACAGAGAAAGAGATGGTTGGATGGCATCACCAACTCAATAGATATGAGTTTGAGCAAGCTCCAGGAGATGGTGAAGGCTAGGGAAGACTGGCGTGCCGCAGTCTGTGGGGTCGCAGAGAGTCAGACACGACTGAGTGACTGAACAGCAACATGAATATGTATGTGTGTGTATGTGTGTGTGTATGTGTGTGTGTATGTGTGTGTGTATTGGGCTCCCCCAGTGACACCAGTGGTAAAAAACCTTCCTGCCAATGCAGGAGATATAGGAGACCCAGGTGTGATCCCTGGGTTGGGAAGATCCCCTGGAGGAGGAAATGGCAACCCGCCCCAGGATTCTTGCTTGGAGAATCTCATGGACAGAGGAGCCTGGCAGGCTGCAGTCCATGGGGCTACAAAGAGTATGACAAGACTGAAGCAACTTAGCACACACACATATATATATTGCTAGGAATCTCTTTTTTAAAACTCTTATCTATTTATTTATTTTTCTTTCTCAAACCCTTTTCCCACTGAGGTTGTTACATAATATTGAGCACAGTTTCTTGTGCTATACAGTAGATCCTTGTTGGTTGCATGTGTGTGTGCTAAGTCGCTTCAGTTACTTTGAGACGGGTAACCCTTGTTGGTTATCTGTTTTAAATTTAGCAGTGCATACATGTCCATCCCCCAATAAAGAAAATAGTGCACACTACTTAACTTTTATGAGTATCATGCTCTTAGAGATGGAATGTTTAAAATCATACATGATCATGTTTGCAAGGGTGCAGAGAGATCAAGCCTGAGATTTAAGACCATTTCTGAGTTAAAAGCCTGGCATAGAGAAATGCTTGTTGATGAAGGAAAAGTCATTTGCTATGCTGAACAACAGTTAAGGTGTCATCTAGGTCACTGACTTCTACACCATCGATTAGTAAGCCTATTATTCCATATAAATGAAAAATACTAGACTATATACACTGTCCTCTATTATATGTTGAGTCAGATTTCTCCCAGTCATAATAGAATAGAATAGGGTTTGATCCCTTGGTTGGGAAGATCCTCTGGAGAAGGGAATGGCAATCCACTCCAGGATTCTTGCCGGGAGAATCCCATGGACAGTGGAGCCTAGAGGGCTACAGTCTGTGGGATCACACAATCATCCATGACTAAGCAACTAACACTACACTACACTACTATCCACTCTCCTCTGTTATATGTTGAGTCAGATTTCTCCCAGTCACAATAGAACTACTGTAAGTTGCATTAATACGTGGAGGCCACCGGGGTGCCATTTAGGGCAAGGAGACTGTGTTGATTAAGTTTCCACCCATGCAGATTCTGAGAGTTTTTAACCCATTCGAGGGGAGGAGGCTGAGCCTTTGGAAAACCTGACTCTCTGGATTCCCTTCCTCCTGGTCCCCAAGCTGGTGGCGGGGGAGGGGTGGGAGAGGAGCAGTTATTTTCCCCGAGAGTCCGGCCGCTGCAGGAAGACGCCTGCCCCAGAGGGTCACGTTTCTCTTGCTTCCTGGCCGCGGCAGTTTCTGTTGCGTAGTTCTTTTGTTTTCTCCGGGTATAATCTCTGTGACACATGGCGCTGGGACAATGCAGACGACCCTGTCTTCGATGCGCAGAGTTCTCTGTCAAGATATTGTTGTCCCTCCCTGGGCCCAAGTCCCAGTTTAGTAGGAGAGAGAAAAAAATAAAAGAAAGAAACAATGGAGACAAATTTAGACACTGATGGGAAAAGAAATTCGGCTCGCTGTCCAGCGGTCCTCTGAAGTCACACCCACCAGGCCGTTTCCTGTGACCTTCTCAGGGATTCCCGGCCCCACAGGAGAGCTCCTGAAGCCCAAGGCAGACAGCAGATGATTAACTTGTGGCTCACCCTGGCCATGCAAGTTCACTTCCCAGGCATCCTTCTCTTTAAAAAAAAAAACAAACACCACCACTAATAACACCAAAAAAAAAAAAGTAAGAAAAAAGCCAAACTTCACGTATTCCAAACAGAAGCAGGATAATCTCTCTGTTAAGATCTAGACTTGATTGTTATCAGCATGTATTTTCCCAGCCTTTCGTGGCCAGCATTAAATCTTGTACCAGATGCATCTTGGGCCTTGGCGCAGTTACTCGCCTGTATCCTCTGATGGTGGGTAAAGGGGGTGCTCGCTAGACTCATCCTTCACTCCTTTTTCCTTCTCTCCTTTTCCGATTGTGGTTGTTATTTAGTTACTCTGTCGTGTCTGAATCTTTGCAATGCCATAGACTGTAGCCTGCTAAGCTCCTCTGTCCATGGAGTTCCCAGCCAAGAATACTGGAGTGGGTTGCCATTTCCTTCTCCAGGGGATCTTCCTGAGCCAGGGATTGAACCCGAGTCTCCTGTGTCTCCCACATTACATGTGGATTCTCTACCACTGAGCCACCTGGGAATCCACCCTTTTTGGAACAGACAGCTTTATCTCATATATTTATCTGCTCTCTGATCTCTCTAGCTCTAGACAATGTAAATTTACCCAGTGATGTGAAGAGACTTCTATCAGCATGTGAGATGGATGACTGATTTCAAAGGTACTCAAACTTCACGCTATTTACACTGGGACACACACGTCTACAGCAGTGGCCTGGATAATAAGTGCAATAGGCAATAAGAATGCAATCTCCTTCTGGACAGTCTTGTTAATGAACTGTGAAACTAGACAGATGCAGTCAGAAATACTTAACACCACTTCACACGGGAGTAATGTCTGTTTTGAAATTATGTATCACATTACCCGGAGGTCTCATTTTGGTTGGTCACTGAGTATCTTCTGTTTTTAAATGTCTTTAATAATTATAGACATATTTTAGAAGGAAATACAACTTGCTGGTGCATGTCATCACTGTAAGCAAAATTATCATAAATATCCAAGTTTTCAGGCAGATTTTAAATCTTATAGAGCAGGTTCTATGCTTATACTGGACCTAGTTATATGAGCACTGTTATGGACCAAATACACCCTATGTTACTTCGTTTATGGGGATGCAACTCATGGAGCACAAATTTCAGTTCCTTGTGGAGTGGTTTCTCTTGTATTATTTCCCTCCTTAGGTCTCTACCTCTTAAGGGTAGAAGCAAGAGGATGTGGTGGGAGGCAGAAAGGAGGAAAGTAACAACAGCCAGCAATCAGTGATTGAAGGAGAAAATTGTTAAGGCCAGGGCTAAGAAAGAGAACTCTGTTGGTTTCTTGTCTCTCTTTGGTCCTGAAGAAGCATCCAACTAGCCAATTGTAGATTAAGTGCAGTGAAGAGGTCTAAAGTGGTTTGATGTGGAAAAAATAAGGCAGGCATGGGAAAGTGCAATGTACACGCTTCTGCGTGGATGTGTGTGTATTAGTCATTCAGCTGTGTCGGACTCTTTGCCACCCCATGGACTGTAGCCCGCCAGGCTTCTCTGTCCATGAAACTCTCCAGGCAAGAATACTGGAGTGGGTTGCCATTCCCTTCTCCAGAGGATCTTCCCGATCTGCGTAGATATTTTATGATCTTTCCTAAAATGCAAACAGCTTTCTAGTTTCCCCTCCAAACATGAACCCACCCAAATCCTTGATGTCTTTGGTAGCAGAGATAAGCCCATTTCAGGTGAAAGTTATTTGAAACGTTGTACTATGAAAACTAGAAAAATTTAACCTTTGAGTCTCTTGCTTCTCTCTCCATCCACTCTCCGGGCGGCATTTGTTGGTTCTCGTCCAACACAGTCTTGCCAAGAAAGCTCAGAGCTCTGTTTGCGGGGCGATGCCTGTTCTCCATGGAAGCCGAGCATCCCAGCCCCTCACCCCCTGACTCCCCATCTCACCTCCCATCTCCATGATCTGCATCTTTTCTCCCTTTCCTTTGTCTTGTTAGTTTTCTCTCTCTGGGTTGCTATCCATCCTTTCACAGGTAACTGTACAGCTTGCTGCCAAATTTTTAGGATCAAATTAGAAACCAAGAGGTTGTGCTACATCCTGTGAGACAAAGTGATGCTCTGGAGCGAAGGTGAGAGGCAAGGCAGGGAGGGCCCAAAATGAGTGAGGAACGGATACTGTGTTTTGCTTACAAATATGGCAGCTAAAGATTTTATAAAAGTACTGGTAATTCTATATTGGGGTTTTATTGTGTGTTCCTTTGATACGTGGCATTTAGTGCAGTGACTATATGGTCAGTTCAGCAACTGTCTTCTTACAAGAGGGTGTAAAGAGTCTGGGGCAAAAGCTTGGTTTGGTCTCCTCTTTAAATTCTCTCCTTAATCTCGGACCCCACGATCATGGGAAAAGACACAGCCACAGTCTTTTCTCTGGCTCCTCTTCACACCCAAAAGGCTGGAGAAGAGTCTAGAACAGAGCTTCTCAGCTGTGGGCACTGTTGACAACTTGGCCTGGATAATTAATGGTGAGGGGGCTGTTCTGGGCACTGCAGCAGCAATGCCTTGCCTTTACTAGATGCCAGTATAGCTGGTCCCTCCCCTGCCGGCCACCCGGATGTGACAATCCAGTGTCTTCAGGCATGGTTCCAGGTGCCCTAGGCAACAGTACCGCTCCCGTTGGAGACCTACCCACTGGGTTAAGACCTTGCAGCAGTGATTGCCTTCCTGGTGCCGGCGACCGTGGAAGCTTGTTCTGCCTCAGAGCCGCTGAAGTGCCGCTTCTGAATCCTGGATTGCACTCTCTTCCCAAGAACCTCACATGCCTCATTTCTTCAAATCCTTCTACCCCAAAATGCGCCCCCAAGATGACCATCTCTATTTATTTATTTGGCTGTGTCGGGTCTTAGTGGCAAGATGCAGGATCTTTGTTGAGCTCCAGAGCATAGGCTCCTCTGCCCATGGGATTCTCCAGGCAAGAATACTGGAGCGGGGCTGCCATTTCCTCCTCCAGGGGATCTTCCCGACCCAGGGATCGGACCTGTGTCTCCTGCCTTGGCTAACGGATCCTTTACTGCTGAGCCACGAGAGAAGCCTAGCAGAGGGCTTCCGTTAACCTGCTATTTCCTTTGTAACAAACAAACTCATTGGTTTTCCCCCATTATTAATCCGTTAGTGCTATTTTATAAACACACACATAGATGAAAAACAAACCAGTCTTGTCCTCCCATCCAGAGGTCGTCACACAAAGTTAATTTGTTATATTTCCTTGGGGGATTTTCCCCCACACACAATTTTTTATATTTGTTTTAAAATCAAACCTCTATATGGTGGTTTTTAATCTGCCAGAGTCATAAAAAGTGAAACGGAGAACCTCAGAGAATTACCCTAAAGTGACTTTTGAAAAGATCCACACATGGAGTCAACATTTTGTGAAGCAGAAAGACTTCCTGAAGTCAGTTGTTCCCTCCAGCCTTTAAACAGCAATTCATCTCATCAAGCCTCGGTCTTCTCTCAGCCCAACGGAGATCATGATGGAGCAATCGTGTGGATCACAGGTAAAGCTGGGAATTAATGCAGTCTTGGCTTCTGTGAATTCTTTCACATCCTGCCCCATCCAGGGACACCTGACCTCAGCGAAGGCTGATCTGCTGGTACTTTGTCAGCGGAGATTTCTACTCTCCCTACCCTCCTGCTTTTTTTTTTTCTTTCCTAAATTGGGAAGAAATCTTAAAAGACCATTTCCAATTTTATGGACATTCTCAGAAACATACACTGCTGGTGCATGAGCTGAGGGTTCAACTCTGAAGGGGCCATAGTTTCAGGCAGGAAGGGATGGGGTGGGGGTGGTTATAATTTCTAATCTCCTGGATGATTAAAAGATGCTTGCTCCTCGAAAGAAAAGCCATGTCCAACCTAAACAGCATATTAAAAAGCAGAGACAGTACTTTGCCAACAAAGGTCCATCTAGTCAAAGCTATGGCTTTTCCAGTGGTCATGTATGGATGTGCTAGTTGGACTATAAAGAAAGCTGAGCACCGAAGAATTGATGTTTTTGAACTGAGGTGTTGGAGAAGACTTGAGAAATCAGTCCTGAATATTCATTGGAAGGACTGACGCTGAACCTGAAACTCCAATACTTTGGCCACCTGATGCGAAGAACTGACTCACTGGAAAAGACCCTGATGCTGGGAAGGATTGAAGGCGGGAGGAGAAGGGGACGACAGAGGATGAAATGGTTGGATGGCATCACCAACTGGGTGGACATGGGTTTGAGCAAGCTCCAGGAGCTGGTGATGGACAGGGAAGCCTGGCGTGCTGCAGTCCGTGGGGTCGCAAAGAGTCGGACATGCCTGAGGGCCTGAACTGAGCTGGATGAGAACAGTGCCAGACCCATGTCCTGACTGCTGATAACCGACATGAAGCTACAGTTGAGCTCTTTCTTAACCACCCCCAGTTGCCTGGCTCCAAGCCTGTCCTTTATCGAATTGTCTGTATTGGGATCCTTAGTATGAAAAATAAGATTCTTTTGCTAAAAAGATTCAGAAGCGACAGCTGTAAACAATATTATTGTTATAAAGAATTTCAGAAACTTGAAAGCATATCTTCTGGGTTCTGTTTAATAACATTCAGAGATATTGTTTTCTTCTCAGTTCTTAGATGATGTTCCAATATGCTGTCTGCCTGATATTTTTTTTTTATTGACTCCATTAGAATTCACCTCCCTCTCTTTCTCTCTTAATACTATCTGTGGGTGTGTTTTGAGTATGTTTCTTTCTTAAGTAGGGATGGCTTTAACTACATCTGGTATTTTCCAACATCATACGTGTGTATGTATCTTCACTTGGTTTTCTCCCATTATCCACTTAGGTAATGCCAGCAGACAGTTTGAACAAAAATATGAGACATCTTTGCAAACATTTATGAAAAGTTATATGGTATGGAGGAAGTTCATAATAATAATAGATGAAAAAAGCATGGTAGCACCCACTCTATTATTATCTCAACTCTGTAAAATCGAGGGTTCTCTCATACACATTTGTAAATACTCAGTAAACTTGCTATTTGAATGGAATGAATTAATCACATCATTGTAGGTTGGGACTTTGTTTCACATTCCATAAACCAATTAGTATTTTTCCAAATGTTCTAGCTAAAGACATGCAGAATTATTGGGAAACAATATAGTTTCATAAAGATCTTTTTAAATGTCCCTAATGATTAAATCATCCCTACATCAGAATATACTTTTCAGGACACAGTTTTTTTTTTATATGCATGTTTAATTTTTAGATTAAAAACAACTTGATGTCAGGAATTAAACCTTCAGTTCTTACTGAATTGCTCCTTTTAAGAATGATGAAAATATTGCTGACTGATTTCCTCAACTATGTCAAAATTAGGACAAAAAATGTTCAAGTATTAATAAATAGTGTTTTCTTTTCCCTATCAAACTTACAGTACCTCCTGAAATGCACCTTCCACAGTCATATTTTTAAATAACCAAAAGAATGATAAGATCCACTTAGGCCAAGCTTTTAGTGGATCGTGAGTGGTGAAAGTGATGTGATAAAACACTTTAAATATGAAAAACAGTGATGGCCCGATTTTTCCATCAAAATATATATACCTATATATGGATATATAGACAATCCTGGTATTCCTTGAATTTGACTCACAGGATTTTATTTCTGGGCTGTAGTTAGCTAACACATAATTAAATAAACTGTGCTATGTGTCTATATGATATAATTAGCTAAATGTCAAATATCCCATTTACCTCTTTGGGTAAATGTGCTTTTTTCTCCCTGAGGTTCTGTCTT